>NC_134854.1:105014723-105366223 GCF_049852395.1 Peromyscus maniculatus bairdii
TGATGAGTTTTAAAAGATTCAAAGGAGGGAAGTTAAAAAGTTAATGGATACATTGAAGGCCAAAGAATTTTTCTCTTCACCTGTTTCTATTTTTCCCTCCTTGTTTCTGCTTCCTCCTCCATCTTCTTTACAGATTTCTGTTCATTCTTCTGGGACCCTCTGGGAGAGCAAAGTCCTATAATGAAATTGGCCGAGCCATTGCGACCCTCATGGTGGATGACGTAAGTGAGAATCGAGTGCTAATAGCTGTGGTCCTGGCACAGCCTCCCCCCCCCCACCCCTCACTACCGGTTTTCTAACAGGCACAGTTGAGCCCCTGCTGTGTACCAGGGACCTAAGGATTATGAGATCCAGGGAAAGACCCAGACCCTCTCATGTAGGAGCACTATCTAGTGAGTGGGACAGAGCTGCAATATTGAAATTATTATTATATATTCTATTATTATAAGTAATAAAAAATAAAGTCAACTATGAGCTAGCTGCCTGGGGGAACTAAGACAGACTCTGCAGATAAAAAGCCAAGGGTGAGCAGGAAGCGGGTAGACGAGCATGACCTTGGGATGCTCGCCTTCTGGACAAAGGGAGGTGATGAAGGCTCAGGGGAGCTGAATGGAGGTGCAGCAACGTAAGCTGAGTGTGAGAGCTCCCCAAGGGCAACTCCAGCGAGCTGAGCCAGAGACCATACATGTCCTGGGAGAGGAGCCTACAGGTCCTACTCTGTCTCCAGAGTGACGGGGATGCTGGAGGTCTTTAAACACAGACATAACCCCAGCAAGTCTGTAAGTCTTTTCCCCCTGACCCTCCCAGGGGGAAACTCTGAGCAGTAATGAATGGATTTGAAAATCAGGACTTCTCAGACTGGGCTCTGTAGAGGTTTTCTCATGTGCTTGCTCTGTGGGAAACAGAAATGAAAGGTCAAGGAACTCTACAAAGTCTTGCAGAGCTGTTACCGGGGTCGGCATCTAGGCCGAGTGCGTCCAGGTTCTTCGGCTCTTCCTCAAAGACTTGAAATGAAGCCGCACAAAGATTTGCAGAAGCGGCAGGGGAGCGTGATTCAAAGCAAAGCAATAGGACGGGTTGGGTACGCTGTCGAGAGTGACGGCGGGCCACATGCGTGAGGGTTCTCAGGGACCCCCATTGTTGTTGGGGGCTTCTTTTTACAGGATTCAAGAGAAAGGAGTGTGTGTAGTTTGGATGATTATTTTGAGTGATAGATCAAATTATATAATCATTTCCTGTTGTGAATATCCCTTCCCATAACACATCTGATATTGATTGTGTGCACACCCAGTTTTTCATAGGTATAAGATGGTAAGTGGAGGAGTGTCCCTAAAAGTTCACTTGGAGGACACGGTTTGACTTATTACACAAAACTAGTTCAGGCCAATGGCCCTCCCTACTTTCTTGCCCCCACACAGACATAGAACCTGTCTGTGTTTGGTGGTTGTTAAGGGACGAGACAATTCCATTGTTCAGAGTGGACTGTGTGTACAGCCCAGTGCACAGGGGCCCTATATGGCTAATGTGTGCTAGGTGTGCGTGCAGAAATGAGTACGTGTGCATAGTATGTACAAGTAAAGGTCCTAGGCTGCCAAATGCACTATTAGAAGAAGTGAGTGTGCTGGGCTGTAGTGGTGGATGTCTGTAATCCCAGCACCCGGAGGCAGTCAGATGAGTCTCTGTGAGTTCAAGGCCAGCCTGGTCTGCAGAGGGAGATCCAGGACAGGCAGGGCTACATAGAGAAACCTTGTCTTTAAAAATAAAAAGAGAGAGAGAGAGTGAGTGAAGAAAGAAGTGAATATATTAGATAGCCCAAATCAAGAGTCCCGGGTGGATAAGCTATTCTCTATGCTTGCCTGTCTCTAAAGAAGTACAGCGACCTGGGTTTCAGATCTGAGGTGACTGCCTGCTCTAAGAACTGGCGCTTTCCTATTGTCCCCTACTGTCTTTTGTCTTCATCCACCCACTGAAATCAAGTTGGCATCCGGAGCAATGACTAAAATTGGCTCCTTTAAAAACAGTTGTGTGCCGGGCAGTGGTGGCGCACGCCTTTAATCCCAGCACTCGGGAGGCAGAGGCAGGCAGATCTCTGTGAGTTCGAGGTCAGCCTGGTCTACAGAGCGAGATCCAGGACAGGCACCGAAACTACACAGAGAAACCCTGTCTCGAAACCTGCCCCCCCCAAAAAAAAAAATGGTTGTGATGTGAGGGGCAAGCTTAGCCCTCTTTTTCCTTCCTCTTCCTCCCCAGCTCTTCAGCGATGTGGCTTATAAAGCCCGGAACCGGGAAGATCTGATTGCAGGAATTGACGAATTTCTAGATGAGGTCATTGTCCTTCCCCCTGGAGAATGGGATCCGAACATCAGAATTGAGCCGCCCAAGAAGGTGCCCTCGGCTGACAAGAGGTGTGTGTTAAGGATGAGATCAACAGAGGGCGCTCCACGTCAGCCTTTTATTCTCTTTGTAAGAAATCAGAAGCCAGCAGGGCTGCCTGTGATCAGCTGGAGTCAGGGGTGGGGGTCTGTGTAGGGGGAGAGGTATTACTGAACCATTTTCTGTCTTTGTGTGTAGGGTGTGTGTGTGTGTGTGTGTGTGTGTGTGTGTGTGTGTGTGTGTGTGTGTGTATGGTGTGTATGTGTGTGGTGTGTGTGTGTGTGCATGTGTGCATGTATGTGTGCGCATGTGTGCATGTGTGTGTGCATGTGTGTATGTGTGTGGTGTGTGTGTGCGCGTGTATGTGCACGCACGTGTGTGTTTTTTTATTTGAATATGTGTGTGCATGTGTGTATGTGTGTGCATGTGTGTGTATGTGTGTGCATGTGTGTGTATGTGTGTGGTGTGTGTGTGCATGTGTATGTGGTGTGTATGTGTGTGCGTGCATGCGTGCGTGCGTGTATGTGTGTGTGTGTGTGTGTGTGTGTGTGTGTGTGTGTGTGTGTGTGTGTTCTTGTTTGAATATGTGTGGGTGCATGTGTAGAAGCCTGAGGCTGGTGTCTGGGAATTTTCTTCATTGCTCTTCCCACTTTATTCATTGATGCAGAGTCTCTCCATGAGCCCAGTCTGGTAGATTAGTCTTGTTTGTTCCGGGGTTCCCCTGTGCTGGAATTACAAGTGGCTGCCTTGCCCACCCGACCTTCACATGATTTCTGGGACTCCCAACTCTGGCCCTCTTGTTTGTGTGGCAAACGCTTTAAATGCTGAGCCACCTCCCACCTGCAGCTTAATTTCCCTGCCACTTAAGACATTTAGGTGCTGGGCGGTGGTGGTGCACGCCTTTCATCCCAGCACTCGGGAGGCAGAGGCAGGTGGATCTCTGTGAGTTCCAGGCCAGCCTGGTCTACAGAGCGAGTTCCAGGGCAGTCAGGGCTACACAGAGAAACCCTGTCTTGAAAAACAAAACAAAAGATATTTAGTAATTTTTTGCTGGAGGTGGGAAAGGGACAGTCCTGCGGGGTTGGGCCCTTCCCAGCCCTGATCTCCCCTACCCCCCACTTTCTCTTTCAGGAAATCTGTGTTCTCTTTGGCAGAGCTGGGCCAGATGAACGGCTCTGCGGGCGGAGGCGGTGCCTCGGCTGGAGGAGGCGGCGGTGGCGGAGGGGCTGGAGGTAGCGGGGCCGGCGGAGTGGGCAGTGGCGACGAGGCTGAGATGCCAGCTATGCATGAAATCGGAGAGGAGCTGATCTGGACCGGAAGGTGCCCCCTCCATGCCCGGCAGAGAGCCTGCAGTCTTGAACCCTCCCTTCTTCTGGTCCTATTAGCAATCCTGTGTGCAGCGCCCTCTAGAGACAGAGTGTGACCACTGCAGTCTTTCTGCACTCGAGTGAAGCTCCTCTTGACTCTTGAGCTGTGTTGAGTAAGAGTAACAGAAGGACCCCACCCACAAGGAGGAACCCAAACTTTTCTGTAGACATCCTTTGGTACCCGTGTCAGAAACAATGTACCACAAACAAGATAGTGTAAGACCTACTGAAATCCATTTTCACAGAAGTTGAAATGGAGATGTCAGCAGGGAGCAGGGCATGGTGGACCCTACCTACAGGGTCCAGCACTGGAGAGACTGAGGCAGGAGGATTTCTGCAAGTTCCAGGCCAGCCTGGGTTTTAATATGAGACCCTGTCTCAACCCGACCCTCTAAATAAAGATGCCAGCACCACTGCCTGTGAGCCTGTGGGTAGAGCCTCCTTGGAGTTCTAATGGCAGCCAGGCATCTAGGACACTCTTTAACTTGGCACTTGCATCCCTCAGTTTTTCTCTGTGTTGTTACATGGCCTTGCTCGTCCCTGTGTGGATGTCTGTGGGTAGTATTGCCCTGTTTCCCTAAGGGCCGAATCAGTGCCCACTCTTAATGACTTCATTGTAACTTAATCACATCAGCAAAAACTGTGTGTGTGTGTGTGTGTGTGTGTGTGTGTGTGGTCTCATGTAACCCAAGCTGATCTCAGGCTTACTACAGCAGAGGATGACCTTGAACCGATGATGCCCCTAACCCACCCCCTCCAGAGCTGAACTCACAGCCACCACCATGCTTGGTTTATAATCCAGGGCCTCATGCACAGGTACCGTATTCATGGTAGGCAAGCACTCCCCCAGCTGAGCTGCATTCCCAAACCCAAAGGCTTTCTAAATAAAATCATATCCACAAGCACCAGGGGTTGGAGATGTAATGTATTCATTTTAAAAGAGGTATAATCTAATATATAATAGTACATTTAAAGATCTTAGAATTATTTAAAAGCATCATTTTTCTCTTCTTTCGGGGGAACAAGAGGAACTTGTCCTGGCCTGAGTTCCCTGGCTGCTCCTGGAGTTGCCCAGGTTGACTGAGATTTAGGAAAGTCTGTAGAAGTGCAAGGCTCTGTGTAAATGATGACTTGGGGGATACAGCTGTGTGCTGTGTCTTAGTTTCTCGCTGTGATAAGACACTCTGACGAAAGCAACTTCAGGGAGAAAGGGCGTATTCTGGCTAGAAGTTTAGGTTACAGCCCATCACGTGGGGGGGGGGGGGTCAGAGCCACAGGAGAGACCTGGTCGTACTGCAGCCACAGCCAGGCAGCAGAACAGTAAATCCTTGCTCGTTCTCATCTCGATTCTTCCATTTCATTCAGTCCCAGATCCCCTGCCCAGGGAGCAGCCTCGACCTCAGTCAAGAGGAGTCTTCCGATTCAATTGCCAAAGTCCAGATAAGCCCCAACAGGCATATCCAGAGACCCATCTCCTGAGTGATTCTAGATTTGGTGAAGTTTGGTGGTTAACACTAACCATCACGTGTTGTACGGCTTGGGTTGGTTAGGAACTCGAGGAAGGCCATCACAGTGGAGTATGTTCCACAGGGAAGTTCCCATCAGGACTTCCTCCTCTCAGGCAGTCTGTGTTCACCCTCCCTAGTATGGACGGTGCTGACTGCAAACTTTCAGGCCTACGTGAATCACGTCTGATCCTCAGTGTTCTGGTAGAAAGATCGCAACTCCGTCTACCCCTGCCCCTCACCCCAGACTCTGTAGGGCCCTGGAGGCATCCCCGCCCCTCTGGGTGCCTGCAGAGGAAAGCAGTCTCCTGCCTGTCTCAAGCAGGTTCTTTGGGGGCCTTCGCCTGGATGTCAAGAGGAAGCTGCCCTGGTTCCCAAGTGACTTCTATGACGGCTTCCACATCCAGTCCATCTCGGCTGTTCTGTTCATCTACCTCGGCTGTATCACCAACGCCATCACCTTTGGTGGGCTTCTGGGGGATGCCACAGACAATTATCAGGTGAGTGTGAGCTGGGGACAGACAAACACCAAGTCTACTGCCACCTGCTGGCAGTAAGGAGTTTCAGCATGTAATCCCAACACCAAGGGTGGGTACCACCATCAGTCTGGCCATCTGGCTTTATGTAACTCTTTACCCTTCCGACAAAATCACGATTTTAGGAATAATGTAACTTTTAGGGAAATCAGCCACATTACTGTTTGTTACTTTCCCCACTGAATATTTAGTGAACTTAATCAGCACTGTTAATTAAGTTGCTAATTGTGGCCTTCTTACATTTTAATTTTATTTTAAAAATATTTTATTTTATGTGTATGAGTGTTTTGCCTGCATGTATATCTGTGTACCATGTGCATTCAGTGCCCATGGAGGCCAGAAAAAAAGGCACCGGGTCCCCTGGAACTGGAGTTATAGGCTGTTGTGAGCTGCCCTATGGATGCTGGGAACTTGGGTCTTCTAGAAGAGCAATCAGTGCTCCTAACCCCTGAGCTATCTCTCTATCCAGCCCTCTCTATTTAGAAAACTCACTTTTGCCGGGCGGTGGTAGTGCACACCTTTAATTCCAGTACTCGGGAGGCAGAGCCAGGAGGATCTCTGTAAGTTCGAGGCCAGTCTGGTCTACAGAGCAAAATCCAAGACAGGCACCAAAACTACACAGAGAAACCCTGTCTTGAAAACCAAAACAAAACAACTCACTTTGATTTCTTAGCTTAGTGTTAATATGTTTATGGAATGAGAGTTGTTGCCATGGTGACATCATGGGGCTTCCCTGGGGATGGTGTTGGCTTCATAGAGATACCTGCCGGTCTCCTGCCAAGGGTCTTCTCCAGTGGCAGAACCACTAGGCAGCTCAGAGCAAAGACAGGCCTGGTGGTACTGGCCTATGATCTCAGCTACTCGGGAGGCTGAGGGATCAGAAGTCCAAAGCCTGCCTTGGCAACTTAGCATGATGTTGTCACCAAACAAAAAAGTATGTGTGGCCTGACAGCACATGCTTGTAACCCCAGCCCTTAAAATACATAGGCAGAAGGACCAGGAGTTCAGACAAGTCCCTGCTACATATTGGGTTGGAGGCTAACCTGGGATACATTTGACCTTGTTTCAAAAAATAAAAATTTAAAAGTAAGGAGCAGGCTGGGTGTAGCTGTGCATGCCTTTAATCCCAGCACTCAGAGGCAGATGGAGGCAGATTTCTGTGGGTTTAAGGCCAGCCTGTTCTACATAGAGAGTTGCAGGGCAGCCAGGGATACATAGAGAGACTCTATCTCAAAATAGCAACAACAATAAAAAGTAAGGGGCTAGCTCAGTGGATAAAAGCCCCTGCTGTGGAAACCTGATGATCTGAATTAGATCCCAGGTCCCCACAGTGAAGGAGGGAACAGACTCCTAAAAGTTGTTCTCTGACTTCTACATTTGTACTGGGCACATTGTACATGGGCGTGCACACACACACACACACACACACACACACACACACACACAGTAATAATAGTAATAATAGTAATACATAAGTTTTTTAAATATTAAATTAAAAAATTAGAAAGTGGTAAGGACCTAGCTCAGAGGTTTCCTAGCATGCTCAATGCCCTGCATTCAATCCCCAATGCTTGCAAGACAAATCAAACAATATAAAAGCTCAGAGCACCAAGGAAAGACCCATTTTCAGATGTGGAAATGAGTGTCTGTCGTTGCCTACATCTGTCTCCCAAGCTTCAGGTCCATGCCCAGCTGCCTCCTGTGCATTCCTACATGGCTGCCTCTCTGAATCCCCTGGCTCGCACAGACAACATGACACCTGTCATCTTTTCTTCTTCTCACCATCTACTCATGATTCTTTCCCAGCATAACATGTGACATATGCCTCACCCTGCTGTCCCTGCCAGAAGCTAGGATCACCCCAAACTCCCACATGCAGCTTCTCCCTTGGCGCTCAGGGCATGGCCCTGCTTTTCTGTCAAGCCTCGCCTCTGCATTCTCTTCCTCAGCATCCAGCCCTTCACACAGTGTGTGTCCTGTGATCCTGATCATCCTCAAGCCCTTGGGACACACACCCTTCTGTTCTTGCCTCAAGGTGTGCTGTCCTCTTCTTGGGACCAGCTGCTCCTCGCTCCACTTAACCAGCCTCTCCTAGCCAATACCTGCTTGTGTTTGGGATCTCAACTTCCACATATCTGTCTGGAGTGACCTTCTTGGTGACCCCTTCTCTTCTGCTGTGAGCTTCTCTGGCACTGGGAACCCATGCCAGCATCCCACTCCTTGGAAGTGGCTCTCAACCAGGGGCAGTTGGACCCCAGGGGACATTTGGCCATATCCAGAGCTGGGCTTGGTTTTTATAACTGGAAGGGGCCGTGACTATTGGCATCTAGTGACTACAGGTGAGGGATGCTACTAAATAGCCCACAATGCACAGGGCAGTCCCCACAACTGAGAATCATTCACCAAATCATCAATAATGCCTAGGTTTAAAAGGCCTAAAAAACCAGCTATGTATCTACATGTTCCACTAACCTGAAAATGTGCTCTGCTGTTCACTGGCTGGTTTCTGGTGCCTATCACATTGCTTGGTACATAGTATTCTATATGGCTGTTTTACCTGCATGCATGGATGTGTATGGATATGCATACAGTGCCTGCAGAAGCCAGAAAAGGGTGTTGGGTCCCCTGGAACTGAAATTACATTTGTTAGCTATTGTGTAGATGCTGGGAACTGAACCTGGGTCCTCTGGAAGAGCAGCAAGTACTCTTAACTACTGAGCCATTTCTCCGGTACTTGCTGGGTGGCTTTTGAATGAATGATTTGGTCTGAAGTCTAAAGGCAACACATCGATATTTGAAAATGAATGAATAATTACATGACTGAATGATAACCAGAGGGGCACAGGGATGAGCATATTCACTGTTTTGAAGACCTTGGTTTGACAGCAGAAGTCCCAGGGAACCTTTGTCCAAATGGAATTAGAGAGTGATGTTGGCCATGGTCGAAATGGAAGACAGGGAATGGGAGGCAGGATTGGGAAGAGAGAGCCCACTGACAGGTCCTTGGAGAGGCAGTTAGTTTTAGCCTGTGTTAGAGAGGCTCCTGGTGTGACATTCTTCCTGGGGAGACAGAACAAACATCTACTCACCCCAGACAGGGAGCCCATGACAGACCAATGTGCGGATACCACCAAAGCTACGTTCGGTGAACCCTGAGTTTTTCTGTGGTTACTTCTGGATGAGGGGTTACTCACAGGAACAGACTCAAACACAGCTATATCACCAAAGCCAACCCCAGCTCACAAAAGCTGGAGACCTGGAGCACGCTGCACAGCCTGCCGGAGCTCACCAGGTTGAAGGGCATCCTTCCCAGTTGCCTCAGTTGGCCTGAGCCTCCTGCAGGCAGCTCAGTTTGTCTGAGATTATCTCTCAGCAGGCCTTATACTTTATATGCGTGGTGGGAGTCTGACTAGTGTATCTGTTCAGATTCAGGGACTTCCTGAAGCCAGTGAGTTGTTTCTTTCCTGAGCTTCAGGAGCTTCGCTGCAGGAAAGTTTCACATTCCCTTTACAACAGGGTGTTTCACCCCCCCTGCAAAAATCCTGTCTTCTAATGCGCCTCCCTCTAAAATAGCAGGTTTTAATCTCAGAGGAAACTGTGGCCCAACAGCCCCTTCTGCCTCCCTGAGTCTCTTTGCTTTCTCATGTAACAGGGAGTAATGGAGAGCTTCCTGGGCACTGCCATGGCTGGTGCCTTGTTCTGCCTCTTCTCGGGGCAGCCCCTCATCATCCTCAGCAGCACCGGGCCCATCCTCATCTTCGAGAAGCTCCTCTTTGACTTCAGCAAGTAGGTACCGCATGGCAGGCTCCATGCCTGCTCTTGAAATTAAGGCAGTCAGCCCAGGCGAGGGTGGAGAATAGGTCCAGGTCAGGCCTAGGGTTGAGGGGTAGGAGGATGGAGGGGGCCTGTGAGGGGGGATCTCTTGAACTGTGGTTGTTGGGTGGTTCCTTCTGACTCCCGTAAGCTGCACTGAAGTCATCTGAGTGCAGATTAGCACTTTGGGAGCAAGCCAGGCCACATCACTGCTCACTGGAAAGTCAGTGTGGTAGAGAAGGAGCCATGGGCTGGAAGCTCAGCCTCCTTATGCGTTTGGATGAGACCATTTCCTAAGGCAGCTCCAGACCGTTCATCTCAAATTCTCTCCCGAGCACCAAAGTCTTAGCAGCTTCCTGACACCCAGTGAGGTCTTTTCCAAGACTTCTCAAAGACCAGACACCCCAGAGCTGGGGAGGTGGCCGGTCAGTAGAGTGTTTGCCCCCTAAGCATGAGGACCTGAGCTCAATCCCCAGATCTTACCCACGTGTAAAATCTGGTGGCACATGCTTACAATCCCGGTGCTTGGGAGGTGGAGATGGGTGGACCCTGGCACTCCCTGAAGGGACTCTGGCCAGCTTGAGCATTGCGAACATGGCTCTGGCGGGCCTCGCCCTTCTCTCCCATTCCCTCTGCCTTGCTAAAAACCAGTAGATTACATTCAAATCTAAGGCTAGCCCCCAAGGCCACTTCATCCTCCTGAGGCTGGCTACCAAGATCCAGCTACCAAAGTATTGAAGTCCAGCAATCAGAAGCTCCCATTGGCTGCCCTAATTAACATGCCCAATTAAAATTAAACGCCTCATCCTAACACAAGGTTTCCCATTTCACCTTTATCAACTGCCACTTGCCTCTGGGCCATGTCTGTCTCCCCTCTATCCAGAGGCAGTCCTCTGTCTCTCTCCCCACCCCCACCCCCAACAAATATCGCTGCCCCCTCTCCCTTGTTCCCTTCCCCTTCTCCCTCATCCTTTATCTCCTGCCTTTGTCTCTTATTCCCTGATCTGTCCCTCTGGGACAAATAAATCTCCTTTGTGCTGAGAACTTGGCCTTGGGGGTCCTGAGCTGATACTTTTCCTTTCACTCCTTACCTGGAAATTTCCACACATGTGTATCAGCATACATACAAACCCACAAATACATGTGCATGCACACATAAACACACACGCACACACATGCACGCACGCACGCACTCACGCAACCCGACCCAGAAATTGTACCTGTCCAGACCATTCTCAGTCCTTAGACGGGCATCTGTGCTACCAAAGGAGTACGAGCCACTCGGGGTGGGGCTGGGGAGCCAAGCCCAGGAGGTCCCTCACTTCCCTCTGCCATCCAGGGCCAATGGCCTGGACTACATGGAGTTCCGCCTCTGGATCGGCCTGCACTCAGCCATCCAGTGCCTTATCCTGGTGGCCACAGACGCCAGCTTTATCATCAAGTATATCACCCGGTTCACCGAGGAGGGGTTCTCCACCCTCATCAGCTTCATCTTCATCTACGATGCCATCAAAAAGATGATCGGTGCCTTCAGTTATTATCCCATCAACACGGACTTCAAGCCTGACTCCATCACCACCTACAAATGCGAGTGTGTCGCTCCTGACGCAGGTAATCCCCGACGTGCACTACTCACCCCCTCCACACACACACACACACTCCTTCCACCACAGCTCTCAATGCCGGAGCTTGTTTGAAGGGCTTGTTCAGCCAGGTGCTTACTGTTCCAAAGGAGCAAAGGCTTGGTCTTGTCTGTTGAAACAGGGTCTGTCTATGTAACCCAGGCTGGCCTTGGCTGTGATCCCCAGACTGGCTTTGGAATTCACAATGCTAATTGCAGAGTCTGGACCCTAATTTTTGGAAAGAATTTGAGGGGATGATAGCTCCAGTAAAAGCCACCACATGGTTGTGGTCAAAAGCATCCAGGGCTGTAATCAGGAAGCCGCAGGGGAACTTCAGGCAGGAGCAAGGCATGATTTACCGAAGTGTGGGCTGGAGTGGAGGACACACCTGTCAGTAATACTGCCCGAGTCAGGTAGATCTGATGGCCCCTCCCAGAGCCATTCATACATGACAGCTTGGCCTCCACATACCACTGCCAGGTGGTTACAGACCTCATAAAGTGAGGCCAGCCCAGGGGACAAACGTGCCTACAGTCAGGGTGGAGGCCTTGCCAGTCCCGCCGTGGGAAGAGATGGGGAAGCTGGCATCCTGCGGCCTCCTAGGCATATGAGCAGGTTGAGAGGGCTGTCACGAAGGACCCCATCTACCCTCTGTGACCACAGGATGTGGAATGAGAATTGACGAGCAGTTCCAGGAAGCCAGCTGCTGCTGAGTTTAGGAGGAACTTACAGTGAGGAGAAGTATCTTGAGAGCTACCAACCCCCTTGCTTGGGAACCAGTTGCTTGGACTGTCTGGCACGCATGTGCCAACAGTGTTTCAAGGACCCCAGCGCTGAGCGGGGTGGAGCAAACAGCTGGTCAACCTGATAATAAATCCTCAGTGCTGGTCATGTGTGGTTGCTTTCTGACCAAAGAAATCATCACCTGCAAAGTGAAGGCCTCCTCAGAGTCTGATTGCCATCACACCAGAACCATGCCCCTAAGAGATGCCAGCGGGAGGAACCCAGAGGGCCCAAGGGAATGCAGAGTAGGGTGCGAGACCCTACCCAAGCACCACTGTCCTGGCCTGACAGAAAGCAAACTCTGAGGTCCAGAGGCTACCCGAGACCACACTGAACCTCAGTTTCCCTGACTGTCAAAGGGTAATCAGTGTTTATCAGAGATGCCTGAGAGGTTTTCAAATAAGTAGGAAAATAAATAGATATTAGATTGTTCAATCCCTTAGCTTAATGATAATAAAACAACAATAATAATTAATAAAAGAATTGATCATGCCAAGTATACTGGCACACACTTCTAATCCCAGCACTTGAGAGTCAGAGGGAAGTGGATTTTCGTGAGTTCAAGGCCAGCCTGGTCTACATAGGAAGTCCCAGACCAGCCAAGGCTATGTACTGAGACCCTGCCTTAAAAAAAATTGATCTTGTCAGCTGATATTCTGCTTTGCAAGTATGGGGTCCTGCTCTACCCTGCATCTTTTATAAGATGTCCTTCCTGCAAGGGGGATAGTGTTGGTCACACTGCCAATCACTGCACTGATTTCTGGAAAGAAGTCTAGGCTTAACTTTTTCTCTCTTTTCTTTTTTCTAGCGTTATCTTTGAGTTGTTCTATTAAACAGTGATAGGTAAAGTTTACCCTTTGTCCGAGTCCTTGCCTAGATCTCTAAAGAGGTCTTGCCACAGTCCCTTTGATTCGGATTCTGCTTTAGGGGAATCTGGTCTCAGGGGCCAAGTTTGTTTTTACTGTGTGTGCTTTCCAGACTCAGTATGCACACTTGGCCCAATTCTGCCTCCTAGAAACATATGTCCTTGTCTCTTTAGAAATAGTCCAAATTCTGGGGTACTGTGAGGAACTTTGGCTACTCGGTGAACCTTCTGTTCACCTTGGGGTGCCCTGTGAAGAGGAGCTGTAGGAGCATAGACAGTGGACTTCAAAGGGCATAACAAAGCTGCCTGTTTTTGAATCGCTTCCCGTCGTTCTTGCCTGGATGCCTGATTACCTTGAGTCGTCTTCACGGTTCTTAGTGCATTGTCCCAAGCCTGGCAGCACCAACACCAACCAGAAACTTATCAGAAATGCAGAATTGTGGGCTCCAACCCCAGACCCAAGGAATCTAGAATCCCAGGTAGAATCCAACTGGCTATGCACTGACAAGGCTGCCCAGGGCTTCTGTGGCCTGCCCTCCCCAAGTCTGACAAACTTTGTTTTACTGAGCTGTGATTAACTACTAATCCCAGCAAGATTTCTCCCCAGAGAATAATGGGCTGCTGTCAACGCCCATGCATTTTCATTAGGAGAACTCGGACGGCAAAGGTCTGGGCATTCAGCAGACCAGGGCAGTGGGGAACCAATGGGGTTTTCTTCCCAGTTCACGTGCCACCTGCGACTAACTGCTCATTGCCCTGACTTTGCTGCAGAGCCCAGTCTAACGACGGCACACCTTCTTCTCTCACACTCTTTCTCATACAAGCTTGCTTGGGACACTATCTTTTCCTATTTAAATTTTTTTTCCATGGTAACTGGTTTGTATTCTGTTTATGGATGCTGCAAATGCTGATTTGGCCGCTCTCAACTTTAAGTGAGTACCACTCTGTGTGCACAAGAATTGTATAGTATTTGATACTTGGACCCTTCCTGGAATTTCCCATACTATAGCTCTCCCATCTCCTATAGGGTTCTGTTCTTGCTATAAAAGAACTGATAAGCCCACGTCGAAGATATCAAGAGGTCTGGTTTGAAAATCCTGGGTGCTGCGGCCCTCTTGAGCAGTGGAGTGGGTAGCCCCCCCCCCAGTGGGGCTTCTTACCCAGCTTCTCTGTCCATAATGTTAACTGGGCATCCTGTTTTCTTGTGAGAAGAGGCAATAGAGTCCCTAATTTCTCATAAGGGAAACTTCCTTCAGGGTGATTCTTAGGATGTAACGTCATTGGCACTGTTCTGCCCAGGGTCAACACTGATCCAGCTGGTCCAGCAGCACCCAATTTCTGTGATCATATCCAGCCCTGCAGACGGCTTGCTAGAGGCTGGGCAGAGCCTCAGGATAAGGACCTTTGTGCTGGGTGTCCATCCGAAGGTAGACAGCCAGCAGGAACAAATGGGGATTCTGCAACTTCAGACCATAGCAGCAACTGCCGCTGGTCCTCAAACCGACCACTGAGGAGCTGCTTAGAGGAGGAAGGGGAGAAGCCAGGCTCCCTCCACCCATGTAGTCCAGGGGAGAGGAGTGGGCAAGCAGTGGTCCTCCAAAGCCAGCCTTTGTGATGGGTGGCCACATCACCTGGGGAGCCTGTGGGTGAGGAGCCCTTCCTACCCGGAAGAGTCAGGGAAGCCAGACACAGTGGGGGGGGGGGGGGGACAAAACTGGTAATGGCTCCCAGACCTCAAGAGATGGCTAGATACTCCACTGACAGTTGGGGACACTGAGGTCAGGAAAGGGGGTGCTTGGCAAGGGACACAGCAAGAAGTTCTTTGGGGCTTCTGGTTCTCCTTCAGGTCCTAGATCCAGGTTATACTATTCTTGCCTTGCACTGCAGGGGCAGATTAGAGAGGAAAATATCAAAGTAAACACACCCTGAATGAAGGTTCAGCTGGCCTTTAAAGAGTATAGACGGAGTGGGTAGGAGAGTAGTCTCCATAGATGGAAACTGGGCAGAAATGAGAGGCTTATAGTTTCTCTACCAGCGGCCTGGGATGGGATCATAGCTTGAAGATGAACTCTGAAACCTTAGGTAATAGATAACTTAATGTCACTGAGCTCAGTTACCTCATCTGTAAAATGGGGATACGTCATGGAGATTTGGGGAACTGAACAAATGAGTGTATTCCCAGGGTTTGGCAGAGTGCATGACGCGGAATTAGCTCTTTGAAACACTTTTTGAAAAGAGTTTGACAGCACAGAATTGTGTCTGGCACCCAGCAGGGACTCAGCAGCAGATTGCTTATTTGAGTTGTTAGAAGTAGGTGTTGGTCCTCAGGATGAGCTGTTCTGCACTGGCCCAGCTGCTCTGTGTGAGTCCTGGGACCAACTCCCTCCGTCATGGGAGCAGATGGGGGAAGGCGAAGTCTATAGGAGAGATCAGAGGGAGATGATGGGAAATGGCGGGGTCCCTGGAGGCTGCGGGCTGCACATCTAGAAACCACTGACCCCGGCCTATCTTCTGTGTCTCCTCCAGTGAACACAACCACGCTCAATGCCTCAGCCTCACTGGCACCAGACACCAACACGTCTCTGGTAAGCCCTTTCTGATCAGGGCAGCGGTTCATGTGCTTTTGTTTATGGTGGGGAGTCAGGAAGGAATTGGGAGGTCAATCTCAGGAGCAGCTGGGCTCTGGGAACGATGCTTTTAAGTTTGTGACTGTAAGCATCCTGCTCTAAAGACCCCCCTCCCTGCCCTGTGTGTGACATCTCTATGCAGAAATATAATACTACATACCCAGAGCAGGTAAATGATAACCAGAGCTACATACATATACAGGTTGTGGTTAGTTTCTGCCAGGGAACCCCCAGTTCCCACCCAACAGTGCACTCCCAGACCCAGAAGTTTATTAGCACCCCCCAATGAATTTGACCTGTCCTTTGCACCTATTAGTCTCCAGGGAGCCCAGCCTTCTGCCTTCCCAAACAATGGTAAGTGGTGGGCTTCAGTCCTCTCCCAGCCTAAGTAGATGGAAGAATGTGAAATCATAATTCAGGTAAAGGGCAGCATGTAGGCATTGGGGCAGCTTTGTGAGCTCTGAGTGTCCCTAAGGTTGCTTGCATTCCCCTGCACAGGCAGCCAATGGCTCAGCCTCTATCCATCTCACCTGACTATGTAACCAAACCCTCAAACATAAGACTTTGAGTAGGGCAGACTCAGGCAGTGCCTGCTTCCCAGCCTATTATGTGTTAGGTGCTGGGAGCGGGCCTCAGATGGACCAGCTGGGATGGTTTGGTCTGTGTCTCTGCATTGGTTTTCCACTCTTAGTGACTCATAGCAGCGTGGTCTCGGGTCTAAGAGTGTGAGGACAGAGGAGGGAGGCCTCTACCATGACTCCAAGTAACTCAACCCCAGTTTCCTGGCAAAAAGAAGGCAGCTTTAAAGGAGAAAGGGTGTATTCAGCCCACAATTCCAGGCTACAGTCCATCACTGCAAGGGAGTCAAGGATACAGGAACTTGAAGCAGTGGGTCATATCCAGTCAGGAATGCAGGGAGAGTGGATGCATGTTTAATACAGATGCTGTTTGTTTGTTTGTTTGTTTTGTTTTTTGAGACAGGGTTTCTCTGTGAAGCAGTCTTGGCTATCCTGGAACTCACTTTGTAGACCAGGCTGGCCTAGAACTCACAGAGATCCACCTGCTTTTGCCTCCCAAGTGCTGGTATTAAAGGCATGCACCACCACCGCCCGGCACAATTAATTTTTTTTTATCTACAACTGCTTAAATTCACATATGTGAAGCCCATACCTACAAAGGATATAAAATATATATATTTTATAATATATATTTATATATTATATAATACACATAAATTATATATATATATATATATATATATTCACAGTCTCTGAATTTTAGCATCTGGGACACCCAAGGAGGAAGTGGTTGAAATAACCCAAGAAGAAAACAGTGAGGATGTGTGTGACCTAGGGAAGGAAGGGACACTAACTGTCTCTGAGAGGCAGCGTCAGTAACGCCATGGCTCTCGGCCTGGAATGGGGCAGACCTATGGGAGGGAGGAGAAAGCATCTTCCTCCTGCTGTCAAAACCACATATCCCAGAACACACGGAAGAAACACTTGTCCGCCCCTAATCTTTCTGGGGAGCTTCCTGCTCGTCATTCTTTGAGCAGTCTGCCCCAGGGACATGGCTCTGTTATTCAGGGCATCGTCATGGGCAGGAGGACTAGGGGCTCTCCAAGGTTTGGTAGGTATTGAGATTACCCAGGGCCACAGGGAGAAGGACACACTGCCTGACAGGAGGTCCTGACCCCCTTTCTCCTGTGCTTGGTCTCCAAGTACACCCCCCTTAACCTCACAGCGCTGGACTGGTCCCTGCTGAGCAAGAAGGAGTGTCTGAGCTACGGTGGGCGCCTGCTAGGGAACTCCTGCCGGTTCATCCCAGACCTGGCACTCATGTCCTTCATCCTTTTCTTCGGGACTTACTCCATGACCTTGACTCTGAAGAAATTCAAATTCAGCCGCTATTTTCCTACCAAGGTAAGTGCCCCCTGCAGTAGCCAGGGATTTACACCCAGGGCATTCTCAAGGCAGACTCAGCTCAATGACGGCCCCACAGGTGCCCGCTGCCAAGACTGACAACCTGAGTTGTATCCCCAAGACCCACATGGTGAAAAGAGAGAACCCGTTCCCACACTTTGTTCTCTGACCTCCACAGCTGGGCCAATGGCACCTGTGCATGTGTGCACACACACACACACACAATAATATTTTTAAAAGGAACACTCCCACGTGGTCTCTCCAGAGGGCTCTGTCTTCTGAAAGGATGGACACCAAGGAGGCATTGGCCTGAGGGATTGATACAAATTAAGACCACAAACTTTGTCCAGCTCAGTGGCCCAAACCTGTAATCCCAGTTCCACAGAGACTGAGGCGGAAGGATCACAGATTGAAAGCCAGCCTGGGAAACACACACCCTATCTCAAAAGAAAATGAAGGGGCTAAAGAGATGGCTCTGGAGTTAAGAGGGTTTGTGGCTCTTCCAGAGAACCCAAGTTTGGATCCCAGCACCCACACTGGGTGATTCACAACTGTGTGTAACTCCAGCTCCCTCTACTTGCCACCAGAGGCAGCCACACACACATGCCATTCATTTACACAGACACACACACAAATAAGAAATCATACAAGTAAAATGTTTAAGAATAAGATTAAAGTTTTAAAAAGAGGACAAGGGATATGGCTCAGGAGCAGAGTGCTTGTCTATCATGCAGGAGGCCCTAGATTTTTTTAAATTTTATATTCATTTAATTATTTTGTTATTTTTCAAGACGAGGCAGGGTTTCTCTGTGTAATAGCTCTGGCTGTCCTAGAACTCACTTTGTAGAGCAGGTCTTGAACTGGTCTTGAACTCACAGAGATCCACCTGCCTCTGCCTCCCAAGTGCTGAAACTAAAGGTGTGTGCTACCATGCCAAGCTGAGGCTCTAGATTTAATCTCCAGTATTGAAAAATCAAACAACAACAAACAAGACTTTGGAGGCAGAAAGGCCCAGTTGCCCTTGACAACACTTGCTGTTTTTCTAAATATTGTGTTTCCCTGGTGTAGCCAGATAAATCTTTTCTGCCCACCAGTAACTGAATAACCAGTCAGAGGCTTAATATTAATTACAAACTGTTTGGTCTATGACTCATCTTGTTGCTAGCTAGCTATTACATCCTTTTTTTTTTTTTAAGATTTATTTATTTATTATGTATACAGTGTTCTGCTTCTGCTTGCATATATCCCTTCAGGCCAGAAGAGGGCGCCAGATGTCATTACAGATAACTGTGAGCCACCATGTTGTTACTGAGAATTGAACTCAGGACCTCTGGAAGAGCAGCCAGTGCTTTTAACCTCTGAGCCATCTCTCCAGCCCAAGCTATTACATCTTAAATGAACCCATTTCTATTAGTCTATGTATTGCCATGTGGCCGTGGCGTTACCAGTCTGCTGGCATGTTGCTCCTTGGGCGGCAGGCTGGCGTCTGCCCTGACTCAGCCTTTCTTCTCTCTGTATCTTTGCTTGGCTTTCCCACTTGGCTATAACCTGTCTTGCCATAAGCTAGAGCAGCTTCTTTATCAGCCAGCAGTAGCAACACATATTCACAGCATACAGAAAGACCATCCCACAGAACCCGGGTGACTGATGAAGTTAAAAAAAAATAATAAAAAAGACCTTATTGTGTGTGTTTATTGGCCATATAGCCAAATTGGCTTCGTTCTTGGAAATGTTCTGTTTCAGTCTGCCATATGTTTTCTGTTGAATTTGATTTTTATGTGATGTGTACTCTCCTTTTTTGGGATGTATGTATTGCAAAGGCCTGTTGCCATTCTGTGAACTGGCCTTTAGATTATTTTAAAAATTAGCTATTACTTTTTTTTAATTTGTGTGTGTGCCTAGGCGTACCATGGTTCATGTATGAAGATCAGAGGACAACCTGGAGGAGTCGGTCCTCTCCTCCCACCGTGTAGGTCCTGGGGGTAGCACTCAGGTCCTCAAGTTTACCTACCCAGCCTTCTCACCGGGCCCCTTTTAACCTTCCTTATCGTTTTTAAGATTCATTCGATTTATTTTCTGTCAATGAATGCTTTGCCTGAATATATTTATGTTCACCACATGCACAGAGTGTCCAAAGAAGCCAGAAAAGGGGCATCAGATCTGATGGAGCTGGAGTTACAGATTGTTGTGAGCCACCGTGGGGTTCTGGGAACCAAACCTTAGCAAGAGCAGCCAATGCTCTTAACTGCAGAGCCTTCTTCTCTCCAGCCTCTTCCACACTTTGGCTTTTCTAAGGGACCTGTTGATGAGCAGAATTCTCAGTTTCACGTATAATCAAACACGGCCGAATTTCCCTTTCGGAAAAGACCAGCAGAAACCCGTGCCGCGCGCGCACGCTCTAAAAGCCCGTTGGTCTGCCTTTCGTGTTTGCTCTGCAATTCTTCACAAGCGATTCCGGCATATAATGGGAGACGGCGGTGCTTTGTGTTTTGTATAAATAGCTCATTGTCCCAGCTTTTGTTTTTGCTTTTCAAGACCATTGTTTTCTATAATGATTTGCAAAGCATCCTTTGCCATGTCTCATGTGTTCCTGCCCGACAGTGTCCCTTCTGGGTTTTTTATTCCATTTCACTGGCTTAGTCAGGGGTCCCCCATGAAAGGGAGGGGGCTCCCTCTCAGCCCAGGTTGGGTACAACAATCTGCCAGCATGTCTGGAGGAGCTAGGGTTTCCTTCTGAGTTCAACTCACCCCCCTGCTGGGGTGCCAAGTTCGGTCATTCTATCAAAGCGTGACTTCAGCCAGTCTGAAGTCTGCCACTCTGGCCAAAGTCTCCCAAGTTCTCTAAACTGCCACCTTCCACTTGTGCCTCCAAGGTGGGTACCATCATTACCTGCATTTTGCAGGAAGGGAAACGGAGGCTTGGAAAGATGGTGGACACCCCCGAGGTTGCTGACCCAGGCCTGCTGACTTCCGAACACAACCCTTGACCATTCTCTCCATTGCCACCTAAGGACTGAGTCTTCAGCAAGCCGGAACTCACACTCGCTTCCTCCTTTCCTCTCTGCAGGTCCGGACCCTGGTGGCTGACTTTTCCATTGTTTTCTCCATCTTGCTGTTCTGTGGAATCGATGCCTGTTTTGGCCTGCAAACCCCCAAGCTGCATGTGCCTAATGTCATCAAGGTTTGCTCCTTGCCCTTGCCTGGGCAGTCTGCCTGCTTCCAACCTGCAAACTCTTCTTTGTGCTCATCCAACTTTTCTTTCTCAGCCAAGAGCCTGTGTGTACTGTAGCCCTTGTGTAGTCCTCCCAGAGGTGATCATTTGAGAGGTGGGTGGGGACCGATGCACCATAATATAGGGCTGTGGACCTTCAGAGCGGGAAAGACTCTGGAATCTTCTCTCCATGCTAGTGGAAGCCTCGAGGTGCTGTCAGAGGTTTTCTGATCCTCTCTAACTGTGGCAGTCTACAAACTGGGCCAGTTGAGATCCATCCAAAGAGATCCCTTAGAATGATCATCCCCAAAGTGCGGCCCTTAGACTAGGGTCATGTTGTTCTGGGTGGGCATCCTCATGGCACTGTGCTCCTTCATGGGGCTCCCCTGGTATGTGGGTGCCATGGTCATCTTCAATGTCCACAGTTCCTGGGGGTCAGATAGGACAGAGCTTAAAGATGCAGATCCTCTGCTGGGTGTAGTGGCGTACACTTTTAATCCCAGCACTTGGCAGAGGCAGGAGAATCTCTGTGAGTTTGAGGCCAGTGTGGTCTACATAGTGAATTCCAGGACAGATAAGGCTATATAGTAAGATCTTGTATCATTTAAATAAATGAAAAAAAAAGGAGGAAGGGAGGGAGGGATGGAGGAAGGAAGGAAGGAAGGAAGGAAGGAAGGAAGGAAGGAAGGAAGGAAGGAAGGAAGGAAGGAAGGAAGAAAGGAAGGAAGAAAAGAAAAAAGAAAAGAAAAGAAAAGAAAAGAAAAAAAGTAGAGATTCTTTTTTGTTTGGTTGGTTTTGGTTTTGGAGACAGGGTTTCTATGTGTAACAGTCCTGGCTGTCCTGGAATTCACTTTGTAGACTCAAGAGACCTGCCCACCTCTGCCTCCTGAGTGCTGGGACTAAAGGCATATGCTACCACTACCCAGCTCTAGTACAGATGCTTAGTCCTATCCTAAACCTATAGAATCGGAAACACTGGGGTGGAGCCTTTAATGAGCTCATCACATGATGCTGGGCATGCTTAAAGTTGAGGTCCATGATACAAAAATTGCTCAGTAGGGCCTGGTGAGACGCATCCGTGGGTAAAGGTGCTTGCTGCTAATGCTGAAAACCTGAGTTCAGTCCCTGGGATACACCTGGTGGAGGAGAGAACGGACTCCCACGGGTTGTTTTCTGACCACCACACATGCACTGTGGCACATGTACACACACAAACACATGAAATATAATTTTAATACATTTATGAAAACTTTAAAGAACTTGAAAAAAAAAACACACAGCAAGATTAACCAGCTCCAAAGCCCACCCATCTCAACAGACTTCTGTACAGCCAAATTAGCCATTCTGAAGCTGTGGAGTTTCTTGTTTGATTCTACATTTCACCATCAAATATATTTTTATGCAGTTATCTACAACCGAAAACCAAAAAATCCACAATAGAGTTAAAACTAGAAAAGTAGTTCGTTGGCATCTTCTTTCATGACTCATGTCCAAAATGTAATTCTGTGTCTATGTGTGGCTTTTTTCCAGATAGGGTTCCTCTGTGTAATCCTGGCTGTTCTGGAACTCGCTCTGTAGACCAGGCTGGCCTCAAATTCAGAGATCCACCTGTCTCAGTCTCCCTAGTGCTGGGATTAAAGATGTGCGCCACTACGCCTGGCCTCAAAATATAATTAAAAAGGAAAAAAAAGAAATTATCTATCCAGAATTGATGATTTGCTTACGGCCAAGCGCAAACCCTCCCAAATGCACCAACTATATCTAACCGAAGTAGGGAATCCATGTCTAGAACCCGCCTTTGAAGTAACATTAGCCTTAAGATAAAAGCACTGGCTTCTGGAAGTTGAGAGGACAGCTCCATGAGTAAGACCCCTTGCTCTGAAAATGGGAGCATCTGAGTTTGAACCTCCAGCACCCACAGCAAAAGCCAGGTGTGGCTGTGCATGCTGGCAACCCAGCATCGGAGGCCAGAGGCAGGCTGATGCTGAGTCTGGGTGCTCACTGGCCAGCCAGCCTAGCCAAAATGGTGAGGTGTCATCTGAAGGCTGAGCAACAGAGGAAGACATCTGCCATACTGAGGGGTTTGCATATTCACGTGCACACAACACACATACACACACACACACACACACACACACACACACACACACACACCTATTCTTTCTCTTAAATGTCCATCTCTGTACAAATGACCCTTTATTCTTTTTTGTTTGTTTGTTTGTTTTGTTTTGTTTTTTGAGACAGGGTTTCTCTGTGTAGCTTTGTGCCTTTCCTGGAACTCGCTCTATAGACCAGGCTGGCCTCGAACTCACAAAGGTCCACCTGCCTGTGCCTCCTGAATGCTGGCATTAAAGGCATGCGCCACCGCCGCCCAGCGACCCTTTATTCTTGACGTGCAGGTCTGCACTGATGTCTGGCTTTTCACAGTCATCCCTCAGAGCCCCGCAGGCAGATGGCTGGCTCCTCAGGGTCAGCGTTAGGTCCATCAGATGCTTTGTTGCTTTGTTCTGTCAGGCCCCCTTCCTGCCCTTTGTCTTTCTGTGACAAATGACTACATGTTCCCCTGGCTGGCTGCCCTCTGACCCTCACCTGTTTTCCCAGGGTGTCGCAGCCCATCATGTTCTGTTTTGTTCTGTAGCCCCGATGTGTCTGTCTGTGCTCCTTCCCATGCCTACCTGCCTCTGTGACGCTCTTTAAAGTCACAGGTTCCTAGCACCTTTAAGGGGAAACATCGTAGTTGAAAAGTACCTCCGGGTGGGGAAGGAGAAGCAGCGGGAAGCTGGGGGCGCAGGCAGGTGTCTGGGACAAGGGAAAGAGGGACAGACCTCTCTGTTTCCTCCACTCAGCCCACCCGGCCTGACCGAGGCTGGTTTGTTGCCCCCTTTGGGAAGAACCCTTGGTGGGTGTACCCAGCGAGCATCCTGCCCGCCCTCCTGGTGACCATCCTGATCTTCATGGACCAGCAGATCACCGCTGTCATTGTCAACCGGAAGGAGAACAAGCTAAAGGTGAGGCTGAGACACGAGCAGATTTGGGGGACCAGAGGGAGAGCATTCTTCCTTTCATACTTTGGGGGGATAAGTCCCCCCTTTGGTGTCTTTAAGGTGAGAGATATGTGCCCTGGAACAGGACCAATGTGACTTGGTCTGAGAACCAGTTGCAAGCCCAGGCTGGGTCTTGGGCACAAGCTCCCTGCATACCTCAAAATGTGTCTCTGGCTTGTGCTTCCTGACGGTGAAACCTGGGCACCTCACACATGCCGATGGGTATAGGCCTAGAATCAGGAGGCAGAGGAATCTCCTCAGCCCCACGCTTCCTGGGGTTCCCCTCCTTGCCTTTGGGGCTGAGGAGATTCAGGTCATCACTGACTCAGGCCCCACTTAATCTGGGCCACTCTAGGCTGGGCCCCTTATCTAAAACCTACAGAGAGACTGTGGCCAATGGGCACGAGCTCTTCTTCCCAGAGACCAAACCCAGGGCCTTGCCAAGTCTGAGAATCCCTCTTCTCCACATTTGTGCTCAATTTTTTTAGACAACGTGGCAACTAAAGCCACTTCTGGGCATAGTGAGGCCCAGACACACACTAAGTCCTCGGGGTGAGTGTCTCAGTGGGGCAGACCCCTCAGAATACACTCCGGAAGGCAGGGGGAGCCCTTGAGCCATGATCTACGAAATGGTTGCTTTGGAAAGGATCAGGTTCCCAGAAGCTTCTCCTGTCCCACTGTCCTGCAGAAGGCCGCGGGCTACCATCTGGACCTGTTCTGGGTGGGCATCCTCATGGCTCTGTGCTCTTTCACGGGGCTGCCCTGGTACGTGGCTGCCACGGTCATCTCCATTGCCCACATCGACAGCCTCAAGATGGAGACAGAGACCAGTGCCCCGGGGGAGCAGCCGCAGTTCCTGGGAGTCAGGTAGGACAGAGCAAAGCACGGGCCACCTGAACGGGCGTGGACGTCTTAGGGGGAGAGAGCATGGTTTTTCTTCGAGGTATGTGGGCAAGAAAGGCCTTCCCTGTGGCCACTGAAGTCACAGCCCTAGAGGAATATTCTGAAGAAGAGACAGGTGAAAATTCAATTCTATCAATTCCAAGTGATTTTTTAAATAGTCCCCAGAGGTAACACACACACACACACACACACACACACACACGCACGCACGCACGCACGCACGCACGCACGCACGCACACTCTAGAGCAGTGGTTTTCAACCTTCCAAATGCTGTGATCCTTTAATACAGTTTCTCATGTTGTGGTGACCCCAACCATAAAATTCTTTCATTGTTACTTCATAACTATTATGAACTGTAATATAAATATCTGGTTGCAACCCTCGGGTTGAGCACCACTGCGCTAGAGTCTCACCCGTGGGCCACCGTTGGGCCTCTTCTTGCCCTCTCTTTGTCTTTCCTCAAGACCCTGTAGAGGCCTTCCCATGGGTTCACGTCCTGCCTAACTGCCTGCCGTACCTCTGGAGAGCCTTCCTGGACCCAACCAGGATGCCAGCCTGTCGCCCTGGCTTGTCCCTTCTGTTCTTCTCCTTGCCTGCCCCACATCAGGCAGGAACCAAACTGGTTCATGCAGGAAAATACATCCTCTGCCCCTTCGGGGACTCAAGGTCCATGCCAGACCCTGGTGTTCTCCAAAATGGCTGCCCTGGGAGCTTACTACCCGGCATGCATGGGGGCGACCGCTTTGCTTGGTTGAAGTGCTCAAGATTGGCCGGGCAGAGTCCTTTCCCGGCTCACTCCTGGACTTAAGCCGTCTACCCAGAGCTACAGCTCTAGTCTGGGTTGTGCCAGGGCCTTCTTGCCCCTGCCCGCTGCTGCCTCCTCTACCGGCAGACTCTTGCCCCATAGCTTCAGCTGTGATTCCCAGGGGTAGGAACTCAACACCAAAGCAGGGCGCCAAGCACTTTACATAGCAGTGTCGTCAGCAGCATCTCAACTGTGGTCAGCACAGGGTGTTCATGGCCTGGCATGATGCCCACAGGTAGGTAGCAGAGCCGAGTCGGCCTAAGTCCACACAGCTCGAGTCCCAGCTGTTAGGCACCACACTGCACGAACGACCTTCCTGACACACCTCAAAATGCCCTGGCCCAGGTCGGGTGCTCCCCGCCTTCCCTAACCAGGTCAGCTAGGCCTTGGGCGGCAAGGCGGAGCCCGATGAAGCCCCCCTGGAGTCTACAGTGTTGGACATTATAAACTTCAAGTCCAGCAGAGGAGCCGGAGGGGCTGGGGATGGCCGCGGAGGACCTTCCAGGTCGCCCCTGACTGTGTGCTCATCTCCGCCAGGGAGCAGAGAGTGACCGGTGTCCTGGTCTTCATCCTGACAGGCATCTCCGTCTTCCTGGCTCCCATCCTAAAGGTGAGGCTCTGCCCCATTGCCCACAAAGCCCCAGGTCCACCGGCCTGCAGGCCATAAGAAAGGCGAGATGTGGGGCTGGAGAGTTGGCTCAGAGGTTAAGAGCACTGGCTGCTCTTCCAGAGGTCCTGAGTTCAATTCCCAGCAACCACATGGGGGATCATAACCCTCTGTAATGAGATCTGGTGCCCTCTTCTGGCATGCAGGCATATATGCAGACAGAGTACTGTATACATAACAAATAAATAAATCTTAAAAAAAAAAAAAGGTAGCTTCAAAAAAAGAAAAAAGAAAGGCAAGATGTAAACAGGCAATGGTGGTGTTATATATGGTCTGATATGTTGTTATACATGGTCTGATATGTTATACATGGTCTGATATGATTATTGCTGTCATATCTGCTCTGCCCCACCCCTTCCAGGGGCCACTGTCCCCTTTCTGGGGAGCATTCTAACCCAGGGAGGTCTGCAGTGTGCTCACGGATCTCCCAGAGCTGGGCTGGTCCACACTGCCGTGGTTTGGCTCACTCCAGATCTTCTTGCTTTGCCCATTTTCTGAATGTAAACTTTGCAAAGGGGAACCCCAAGCTCTGCAAGTCCCATCTCTACTTCTCCATCTTGTGTGTCTTGGGCACACAAGTGACTTTCCCCCAAAAAATTTCAAAACTCTTCTTACTCACATCCCAACAACTCAAGGACACCACAGCAGGGGTGCATTCCAGGCTGCGTCCCTCGGGAGATCTGCTCTCCAGTCAGGAGTGAGGTAGTCCTGACGGGCCCACTACTCTCTGTTCTCTACCACATCCACCTGCCTATTCATGGTCCTTCTATCAATACCCACATAAGACTTTTCTGTGTGTGTGTGTGTGTGTGTGTGCATAGTGTGTGTGTGTGTGTGTGTGTGTGTGTGTGTGTGTGTGAATGAGTCTGGAGACCATCCATGGAAGCCAGAAGTGTCAGACTCTTCTGGAGTTTGTGAGCCACCCAAAATGTTCTCTGCAAGAGCAGAGTGTGTTCTTGACCCCTGAGCCACCTCTCTGGTTTCTCTACCTTTTTTTTTTTTTTTTTGAGACAGGGTCTCCCACTGAACCTGGAGCTCACAAATTTAGCTAGGCTGGCCAGCAAGCTCAAGGGTTTCTCTCGTCTCTACCTCCACAGCGCTGGGATAACAGATTAATGCCTCTGCACTTGGCCTTTTCACTTGAATCTTGGGGTTTAAACTCAGGCCTTGTGTTTCGTGCAGCAAACGCTTTGCTGAAGGAGCCGTCTCTGCAGCCCAGGACTTTCCTTCCTTACTAAACCTGGTCCGATTCTGTTGCCATTCCCTCCTCCTGCCTCTTACTCTCTTCAAACAGCTGCTTTTGAGCCGGGCGGTGGTGGCGCACACCTTTAATCCCAGCACTCAGGAGGCAGAGCTGGGTGGATCTCTGTGAGTTCGAGGCCAGCCTGGTCTACAGAGTGAGGAGATCCAGGACAGACACCAAAACTACACAGAGAAACCCTGTCTCAAAAAAAAAAAAAAAAAAAAAAAAAAAAGCTGCTTTGAGGTGACCTTGCAAAGAACAGAGTGAACATCAGATGCACATGATTCTCTCACTATGACAAGTGTTTCTGGCTTGAAAATAGACGCTGGGCGGGCACATCTGAGTTGGGTCCTTCAGAGGAGCGTCTGCATTGTGTATGCATAGATCACCCGCAGATGGGCAGGTATTTCTTGTTTATTTTACAGTGGTTCTTTGCAGGCCAGTGACATAGTTCATCAAGTGAGGGCACCCGCTGCTGAGGCTGCCCATCTGAGTTTGATACCCCGGACCGTGTGGTGGAGGGAGAGAACCAACTCTCAAAGGCCGTCCTCTGACCTTCATACATGCTCGGTGACCTGCACAGGAACACACACACACACACACACACACACACACACACACACACACACACAATCAATGTAAAAAAATAGAGGCTGGAGAGATGGCTCCATGGTTAAGAGCATTGGTTGATCTTAAAGAGTACCTGGGTTTGGTTCCCAGCACCTACACGGCAGTTCACAAATACCTCTAACTCCAGTTTCAGAGGCCCTGACACCCTCTTCTGGCCTCAGTGGGCACCGGGCATGCATGTTGTGCACATGTATACATGCAGGCAAAAAAAATACACTAATATAGATAAAATAAAAATAAATCTTTTTTTTAAGCCGGGTGGTGGTGGCACACGCCTTTAATCCCAGCACTCGGGAGGCAGAGCCAGGCAGATCTCTGTGAGTTCGAGGCCAGCCTGGGCTACCAAGTGAGTTCCAGGAAAGGCGCAAAGCTACACAGAGAAACCCTGTCCCCCCCCCAAAAAAAAATAGTATATTATGTTTAAATTGATTTAATGAATGCAAGTAAAATAAAACACATTTTTAACAGCCAGGTCTAATAGCACAAGGCCTATAACTTGGGAAAATGAGGAAGAGTCGCAAGTTCAAGGCCAGCATGTGCTACAGAGTGAGTTCAGTGCTGGCCTAGGCACAGAATAAATAGTGCAGTGAAGACTGGGGGCGCAGAGCAGCGGTGGAGTGCCTGCCTAGAGGGAAACGCGGGGGTGGGGTGCTCACCCAGCGCACCCAAGGCCCTGATGCTATCACAAGCAAACCAAGAACCACTTTTATGGTCCCAGGGATGCAACTCAGGGTCTCGTGAATGCCAGATTTTCACATTGTGTGTGTGTGTGTGTGTGTGTGTGTGTGTGTGTGTGTGTGTGTGCATGCATGTGTGGTATGTGATGTGTGTGGAGGTCAGAGCACAACTTGTGGTTTTCTCCTGTCACCTTATGTGTCCTGGGGGTTGAACTTGGATAGTCAGGCTCAGCAACAGGAGACTGTGTTTACTGGGCATTTCCCTGGCCCCAAAGTGTGTTTTAAATGTCCAGGGCATAGTCACTTTTCTGGAAAGCTCTCCAAAGAACCATCAGTGTCTGTCCTGATACTGTTTGACAAGTGTTCATGTCAAGAAAACCACTAGTCTGAAAAGAGCGTGATTTAGTGACTTTGCAGACAGCAGCTCCCATCCATCTCCCAGGGACAGTCTCAGACTCCAGTCCAGCTGTGGGGCACACCCAGCAATCTAGCCGTCCCACACTGGCCTTTTTCTATGTGTTTGAACTGACCACAAAGCAGCTAGAAAATTCTACCATGGTCTCTGTTCTTTCATCCCATTTACAATGGGATCGATTCTTTTATGGGCACATCTATTACATCCTGTGTATAATGGCCAGTCTTTTGTGCTCATAATTTTGACATCCAGTTCCACACTGACGTTGTCTGTGTTCTTAGTGCAGGGCATCAGGCCCATAGCAGCATAAAGAAAAGAACTGAACTGAGGCTTGGGATGGAGCTCAGTGGCACAGTACTTCCCAAGCATGGCTGAGGAAATGGGTTCCATCTGCAATCGGGAATCAGGACTGTAAGTCATAGGATTTCTGGTTTGAGCATATCAAGGTCTACACCTTCCTATAAATAAAGGCTTTGGCAGCTGGAGAGGTGACTCAGTAGTTAAGAGAGCTTCCTGCTCTTCCGTTTGGATCCCAGCACCCACAACTGGCAGCTCGTAACCAACCACCTGTAACTCCAATTCTAGGGAATCCAGCTCCCCTCTTGTGGCCTCTGAGGGCACCCACACACACGTGGCATACACTCACACACACATAAAAATTAAAATTTAGGTGTTGAGGATTTAGCTCAGTGGTAGAGCGCTTGCCTAGCAAGCACAAGGCCCTGGGTTCGGTCCTCAGCTCTGGAAAAAAAAAATTAAAATTAAAAAAAAATATTTTTTGAAGATAGGATTTCAAAAGTATGAAGTTCTTTCCCGCCAGTACCGGACAACTGAATCTCTCACAAGAGCCACAAAATGGGCTGGAGAGAGTTCTGCCCAAGAAGCAGACATGCAGGCTGGGATGCTGCTGGCATGGGCCCTGCAGCTGTGAGGAGGCAACAAGGACTGCCGTGCCCTGAGGCTGGGTCAGGGACTTCCCAGGGCTCCCGGTGCTGTGTTTTCAAAATTCTAGGGCTGTAGCTCAGCTGGTAGGATGCTTGCCGAGCATCCTCGATCCCTTGGGGTCCATTCTCATTCCATCCCTGCACTACACAGACCAGACACAGTTGGATATCTAATGGGGCACACGTCTAATCTCTGTTTTCTTCATTTTGATTAGTTTTTGGTTTGGTTTGGTTTCGTTTTGTTTCGTTTTTCAAGACAGGGTTTCTCCATGTAGTTTTGGTGCCTGTCCTGGATCTCGCTCTGTAGACCAGGCTGGCCTCGAACTCAACAGAGATCCACCTGCCTCTGCCTTCTGAGTGCTGGGATTAAAGGCATGCACCAACCACCACTGCCCGGCTTGTTTAGTTTTTTAAAAGACTTCTTTTTATTTGTGTGTATGTGTGTATATCTGTGTGAGTGTATACTACATTGTCTGGGCGCTGTCAGAAGCCAGAGGAGGGCAGTGGATCGCCCTGGAGCTGGAGTTACAGGCGGTTGTGAGCCACCCAGTGTGAGTACTGAGAGCACAGCTCAGGCCCTCTGGAGGAGCAGCAAGCGTTCTAAATCACTGAACCACCTCTCCAGCACACGACCCTTGTTCTTTCCTTGCTAAAGATAATTAATGTCTTCCTGTGAACCCCTGAGTGACCTGGAACTTGAGATGTGAACCAGGCTGGTCTCAAACTTTCCACACAATCCTGCTGTCCCAGACTCTCAAGTGTTGGGATTGCAAAGATGAGCCACGCCAGGCGGCGGCAACGTACACCTTTAATCCCAGCACTCGGGAGGCAGAGGCAGGCGGATCTCTGTGAGTTCGAGGCCAGCCTGGGCTACAGAGTGAGATCCAGGACAGCCAGAACTGTTACAGAAGAAACCCTGTCTTGAAAAAATAAAACAAACAAACAACGCCCCCCCAACAAAACAAACAACAAAAACCCCCACACAGATGAGCCACAATACTGGCGTTTTATTTCTTATTGTAGCTTTTCTTTCAATTGCTCCCATATGTTGAATGCAGTTTGCACAGTGTTAACGTATTGACTTTTTATGTTGTTTTATAATTAAAACATTTCCCACAAGCCATGTGTTAGCAGGAAGATGCAAGGGCCATCTAAATCCCTTTTTAACTTTTTGCTCAAATGCCTTGGGATTGAAGTTTACAACATCTAGATTCAAATCTTTCTTAGTGCTTAAATATTGAACAGTCTAACTCAAAAGAGGTCACTTGCTTGCTTGGATGTCTTGACACTCTTTTCCTTTTAAATATTTATTTTACTTTTAAAAAGTATGTGTGTATGCATCTGTGTGTGGATATGTGCACATGAATGCAGATGCCTGCAGAGGCCGGGAGAGGGCATGAGATCCCCTGGAGCTGGAGTTACAGGGGGCTGTGAGGCACCTGAAGTGGCTGCTGGTGCTCTTAACTGCAAGCCATGTCTCCAGCCACTGTCTCAACATTATTAAATGGCACCTATAAGTTAGGCAACCCGTATTGGTATCAAACTCTGTGCTTTCCAAAGTGTTCTCCCAGGACCACCTGGAGAGAGCAAGGCAGGCTCTTCCTCAGCTTCCCAAGGTTCCCAGGTCAGCTGAGGCAGACGTGGGAAGGATCTGGTAAGACTGAGTAGTGCTCAGTCTGGGTCAATGCTCAGTCTGGGCAGCTCCCTCTTGTTGGAAGGAGTAACTCACATCGTGTAGGTTCTGAGTGGCTGGGAGAGCAGCCAGTCCTGGAAGGCAGCTGCATGCTGGCTTGGCCACCCAAGTGGGAGGAGTTCTGTTCCACCCTGATGGCCCCCCTCACATCCTCTGGCTTTGGATCTGCTCTCAGACCCTCAGCTCCTCCAAAGTCCGCTCTCCAGCATCCTCTGTGCTTGGCTAACACCACTGTCCATCATCAAATAGCCAAGGACCCTCCCCAGCCCAAACCTCTGTTCTCCTTTCAGTACATCCCCATGCCAGTGCTCTATGGCGTCTTCCTCTACATGGGTGTAGCCTCCCTCAACGGCATCCAGGTAAGGTGGTATCCTCCCCAGGCTGATGGGACCCGGAGTCAGCATTGCATGTCTAGTCGTGTGATACCGAGACTCTAAATGCTTACTGTCCTGGTTCTACGAGAGGATCATGGAATGATGCACTTCCATTGACTGTGCCAACAAAATGACCACACTGGGTACTTTACAGGTGTCATATAATCTGTATGATTAGGCCCTTGGATCCATATTTTACAGGTGGAGAAACTGAGGCAGGTCACGCTAACTCTGATGAATCTAAAGTTACTCTACACAAGGAAAGATTTTGCCTTGTTCTGGCTCACTGTGAGGCCAGGGTCCCTGGGCAGTTTGTGCCACTGTTAAGTTGGCTGCTTTTTCCTTAAATATGGACCATGTTCATATTCCTTTAGTCACTATCCAGGCTATTTCCTTTATCCAGTGCTCAGGGCCCCTCCCCTGTGTTATACATGCCTGGATCCTAAAAGCCTGTCATGATTAGGAGTCCCCTCTCAGAGGCCTTACCAGGTCATCACTTCCTCTAATCTGTAGCCTTCAGCCCTGGAGCCTGACCTCCTGGTTGAGACCTATACTGTATTCTTACCAGTTCTGGGAACGCTGTAAGCTTTTCCTCATGCCAGCCAAGCACCAGCCGGACCATGCCTTCCTGCGCCATGTACCCCTTCGCCGGATCCACCTGTTCACCCTGGTGCAGATCCTCTGCCTGGCACTACTCTGGATCCTCAAGTCAACCATGGCCGCCATCATCTTCCCAGTCATGGTGAGGAGGGTTCGCTCCTTAACAGACTGGGTGGGGCAGTGCCACCAGGAGGGTTCAGGGCCAGGGAACAGAGAAAAGTGCCAGAGTAGCAGGACCCTGCAGGGACAGCCCAGATGCTGAGTTCAGGGCAGGCAGAAGTCACCCAATCTTCCCTGGTGGGCAAGAGGGATGGGGCCAGGATTGGAGAAGTAAGACAAAGTAGAGAGCCAAGCTCCCCATGATGAACTTCAAGCTGGTTGGAAATAGAAGTGTAATAGTAAACCTTCCATCACATAAAAGAATGGGTCATGACGGGCAGAGAGCAGATTCACGAACTTAAGAATGGACACTGGTGCCGGGCGGTGGTGGCGCACGCCTTTAATCCCAGCACTCAGGAGGCAGAGGCAGGCGGATCTGTGAGTTCGAGGCCAGCCTGGTCTCCAAAGCGAGTTCCAGGAAAGGCGCAAAGCTACACAGAGAAACCCTGTCTCGGAAAAAAAAAAAAAAAAAAAAAGAATGGACACTGGGCAGGGTGGTACTGGCTGTAATCCCAGCACTAGGGATGCTTCAGTCTCTGGGGCTCACTGGCTAGTCTTGGGGACACTGGAATGGCTGCAAAGATACTGGCCACAAAAGGTCCCTGAACACAGCCAACTGAGGAGAAAACACAAGCTCACAGTTTCCTCTGAGCTCCCACAAAACTTCCGCCTTTCTGCCCGTCTTCCCACCCCAGATCCTGGGCCTTATCATTGTTCGAAGGCTCCTGGACTTGGTTTTCTCCCAGCACGACCTGGCCTGGATTGACAACATCCTCCCAGAGAAGGAGAAACAGGAGACAGACAAGAAGAAGAAGAAAAGGAAAGGGATCCATGAAAACCCTGACGAGGAGGTGGGGACAGTGAGTGGCCTGGGCAGAGGGCAGAGACTGGGAGACTCTCTCTCTCTCCACTTCTGCCAGGGTGCGGGGTGGCTTTCTGGGTGGCTTGCAACAGTACCTGGCACAGGAGGGATGTCATCTGTGGTGGTCTTGGGTGCTGAGACTCCATCTGTTTCTGGGAATATCCTCAGGGTGGTCAGAGCTAGTGAGCTTCCCTGCCTAGGAACAGGTGATGGTCACACCCGCCCTCCTCTTACTGTGGGTTCTCAGGACCGTTTTCAACAGCAAGGCAAGTGTGTGGGGCAGAACAGGCTCCAACATGGAAGGCAGTTGTAAGGAGGATCTCCAGAGAAAGGAGTAGGCCTAGGGTGGCAGGTGTCCAGTGGGAACTCACAACAAACCTAGACTCCAAGTGGGTTGCCCTGTCGCCGTGGGCCTCCCACGGGGTATTGGGGATGGCGTGAGAGAGGCACGTGTCTTCACGGAAGGTAGAATGACCACCTGGTTACCCCACCTTCCCCTCTCCTTACTCATGTTCCTTTTGTATCTCAGCCCTAAAACCCACAGAGACTCAAGAGCCAAGGAGTTAATCCAGACTGTATAGGAAATCTCAAAACATTAGGCAGAAAGATTTTCTGATTCGAGCACTCATTGCAAATGATGACAACTGTTTCCCAAAGGGAACAATACCTCCCAAGATGGACATGTAGCCAACTGTCTAAGAGAACTAAGAAAACCACTTCTACTTTGCTCATGCCTTCTCCTGATACCATGCCCAGTTCCCCTAGTCTCCTACCCTGTCCTAGGGATCTCACCCCTTGCAAATGAAAACTGTTCACAGGCAAATCCTTGCCAACTGGTGAGCAATGCTTAAGTTGTCCTTTAACTGTGATGGCTTCCTGATCCTTAATTGCTGGCTTCTTTCAAGAGGAGAGGTCCCTCAATTTTATTTTATGAGCTTTTTTTTTTTTTCAGTAAAAACCTTGCAAAAATAAATTTCCAAAAAAAAAAAAAAAAAAAAGGAGAAATGTTCTGGGCTGGGGATATAGCTCAGCTGGCAGGGCACTTGCCTGGTGTGCATGAAGCTCTGGGTTTGATTTCTAGTGCCCTATAAACCAGGCATGGGCATGCATACCTGTCATCCCAACCCTTAGGAGGTAGAGGCAGGAGGATCAGAAATTCAAGAGCATCCCCAGGCACATAGTGCATTTGAGGCCAGTCTATGGAGGAAGGAAGGATTCAGGGAAGGAAGGGCAGAGTCCAACAATCGTCTCATTTGATTTTAAGATTGATCATGCTATGTGCATGTGAGTGCCTGTGGAGGCCAGCAGAGAATGCTGGATTCCTGGAGCTGGAGTTAGAGGTGATTGTGAGCTGCCCAATGTGGGTGCTGGGAACCAACCTCCAGCCTTCTCTAAGTGCAGCCAGAGCTCTTTTTTTTTTTTTTTTGGTTTTTCGAGACAGGGTTTCTCTATATAGCTTTGCGCCTTTCCTGGAACTCACTTGGTAGTTCAGGCTGGCCTCAAACTCACGCAGCCAGAGCTCTTAACTGCTGAACCATCTCTCCAGCCCTGCCCTCCACCAAGTTTTTTTTTTTTTTTTAGACAAATGCTTTTTCTTTCTTTGATCTCTTCAGTAAACATCTGAGATACTCTCATGTGCCAGGAATTACTCCAGGTCTGAGAGAAAACACTTCTGCATTTTATGATACATATATGCAGTGGAAGAACAAGATCCGAGTCACAGAAACTCATTTTAAAGGTGCCTTTATGACAAGGGCACTATAGTGTGAGTCACGCACAGGGACTGCTTACAGGGCAGATTAAACTGTTGGGAGTGAAATTCCTGGCTGAATTCCTTCCTGACTCCTGGGTCTCCACAACAGTGGGTTACTGCGCCATGGTGCCCAGAGGGGCCCCAGGTGTTTGCTGCGGCCCTCATTGCTTGCTCTGGGTGGGAAGAGAACAGTGGCTTATACTGCGCACGCATGCATCTCCTGTCTCAGTGAGGAAGCCTGAGTGGTTGTGTTGGTGTTTACATGCTTTCCCCGAGTGTTTGTGTTGGTGTTTACCTGCTTTCCCACTGTTTTTCTCCAGCCCCAGTTCCTTCCTCCCTCAGTCATAAAGATCCCCATGGAAAGTGTCCCATCTGATCCCCAAAACGGTATCCACTGCATTGCCAGTAAGTAAAGCACCTGCTCTCTCTCCCTTCCTACTCACTGCCTATCGTCCACCACTCCCCTAAGGGACTTCCCCTGGAGCTCAGTGGTCTAATTGTTTTAGAGGCCGAGGACTCGTGTGCTGGGGAGAAATAAAAGTGATTGGCCAAGAGCATAGGAACGCCACACCTATGGAAACACCTCACCCCCCATAAAAGAGCATCCTCCAGCCATCACTTTAGACAAGACCCCCCATTCCTAACTTTCCTTTGGACCCCGTGGCTCTGTTCATCTTCCCCCCCAGTGTTTTAGAACACATCGGTCCAAATGTGGCCCCTGAGCCTCCCACATTTTCCTGGAATTGTCATGATTGAGAGCTCCAGTCAGGGCTAAGCATTCCCCGTTAGAGACCCAGCTGGGCGACTCCGGCCCTGAAATTAGGCTGTGAGCCTGTGAAAGCCACGGGCGCCTGCTACCGCTGATGGGGAAGTTGCTTGGGAAGGATCAGCTTTTGCCCACGAAGAGCATTCTAGATTCTTCACAGCCTCTAATCCTTCCCTAGTGACAGACAGTCCAACCTGTCCTTGGAGTCTTCTGAAAGATCCCATGGAGTCCAGATCCTGGGGCTCTGCTCACAGGACTTGTCACTCTCCTCAAAGACAGGTCAGGTCCGGGTGGCCAGCACATCCTGCCGGCACCCTCGGGGGCCCTCGAGGGCTCTCCGCCATAGCACAAGGTCACTTCAGGTTCCTTTTTCACCTAACCCACTTTCTGTCACCCTCTCTAGTCCTTGCCCTCCCCATGCCCCAATCCTTCCTAGCGAGCTAAGAGCCCCTGTGTGAAGGACTGAGCCTGAAGCCACCCATCTCTGGGAGGCCCCCTGTTTTCCTCATGTGCAGCATTGACTGCAGCATTGAAGAGCAGAACACGGAGACCGTGAGGAAGTACTGAGAGCTAGACTGTTCCCCTGAACCCTCCTGGACCCGTTCACAGCTGCCATTTCCATCTCCCCCCAGGAAAAAGATCTTCCAGTTGGAGTTACTCATTCTGACTCTTCCTTCAGTGGCTCAGAACTGGATCGAAGGTAAAGGCCATCGGGTACTTTTCTTCTTCATGTGCATGGGTGTGGGCTTATTGACTGGGCCATGACCAGCTTCTCAGTGGGTACACTCATAAGGAAATGACTTCCTCCCCTAGCAGCCATAAGCTGCCGGTAGCTTCTTGGCTAGGGGTGGGGCCTCGTGAGAGGTAGATAAGAGACTAGGCAATGGCTGAAGGCCTGAGAGACTAGGCCAGTTTTGCTGGCCCACCACTGGGAGACAGGTGGTGAGCAATCTGCTTGTGGAGATCAAGTAATCAATGTGTGTTCTCTTTGTCGTCAGCGTGGTTACAATGCACAAAGGAATTCAACTTTAGAAAAGGAACTTACTGCAAACCTTGCAGAGTACTGGAAGTAAACGCAGAAAAAAGAAAGTAACATAGACAACAGCGAAAACATGGCTTAATTATCTGTTACTGAAAGCTTGGGTGGGTAAATACAAAGGATCAAAACACGAGGTACTCTAAGGAATAATCAAGAGTGGGGTCAGTTATCGCAGGACAGAAAAGGGGTTGAGGAAAAAGAACTAGAAAGTAGAGACAGAAACACTCAGGAAAGGGACTAGGGAGGTAGCTCAGTGGTTATGCTGGTCTAGTATGTAGGAAGCCCTGGTTCAATCCCCAGAACTCCGTGAAACCAAGAACGGCGCTACATTCCTATAATCCAGCACTGAGGAAGCAGAGCCAGGAGGATCAAGAGTTCAAGGCCATTGTCTGGAGCAAGTTAAGGCCAGCCTGGGTTATATGAGACCCTGTCTCAGAAAAAAAAAATTTTTTTTCCCCCCTCAGGGAAGGTGCCAAGAGCCCTCATACCAATTTGATTCCTTGGTGATCTTGATGAGGTGCCATGCGTGAAGAGAGTCTTGCATATAGCAGGTCCCGGATATGACTCAAGCTGCTTGGGTGTCACAGTGTCAGGGTGGCCTGTAGAGGCCAGAGAAGACATCAGGTCCTCCAGAACTGGAGTTCCAGGTGGTTAGGAGCCACCAACATGGAAGCAAGAGCATTCCCCGGCAAGAGAAAGCACTCTTTAGCCCCAGAGCCATCTCCCCACAGAATACATCTTTAAATTTAAAAAACAAAACAAAACAAAAAAACCTTATACTAAATCAGATCTCTACTCCGTCTGCAGGCAAGAGCCTGGACCAAGACAGGGACTTTTTTAAAAACCTGAAAAATTACCCAGAGCCACAGAACCAGTTAATAAGTGCAGAGGTTTTGGTTAGCAGGTGATGGCACTTGCCATATGCCTTGGTGTTTCCCCAAATCTGTGAGAACAGTGGGAAGGAGGCGTTCTCTCCGGAGAGAAAAGAGCTCAGTGACAGGACTTGGCTGGGCATTGATGAAGCCTCAAAGCTGGAGGGATGGGGGGCTAGGAGATGGGGGAGGGGCTGGCTGGCTGGGGGTCAAAGGGATGGGGGCTAGAGAGATGGGGGGCTGGTGAGATGGGGGCTGGTGAGATGAGAGGCTGGTGAGGTGGGGGCTAGAGAGATGGGGGCTGGTGAGATGGGGGGCTGGTGAGATGGGGGCTGGTGAGGTGGGGGCTAGAGAGATGGGGGGCTGGTGAGATGGGTGGCTGGTGAGATGGCTGTCAGGTTAAGTTCACTGGCAGCTTTTCCAGAGGACCCAGGTTTGGTTTTTAGCATCCACATGGCAGCTTGGAACCATCTATAATTCTAGTTCTAGGGGATCTGAGCCCCTGTTCTGGACTCTCAGGTGCCAGGTATACATGTGGTGTAGAGACATACATGTAGGCAACCACTTATATACATAAAATAATAAATTTTTAAAAACCTGCCAGGCATGAGGTGCCATCCTCAGAGTTGTACAGGGACTTGTAGACAAAGGCACAGCACCATGGGCACACATAAAGACTGCTGATCACAGTAGCCTTATCCAGGACAGAAAGACCTGCCTGATGCACAGACTGGGCCAGAGCAGAGGAGGAAAGGCATCTGGGCCGTGGGAACAGGCCTAAGGCAACATTTGAAAGCACACACACACACACACGTACTGATAGGCCATCCAACTGGAAAAGTGGCCATTTCAAACCAAGCAGGCTCTGTCTGTCATGCTCTGGAGTCTGGATGCTGTCCTTGGAACAATAAGAACAGAACAGTCAGATTTATGACTCAGAAAGCTGGCTTGGGCAGCCGTTTGGTTAAAACAGGCTGGGACCAATTCAATGGCAATGGCTGAAGCCCAGCAGATAGAGGACACCTGGGTCCCCGGATGCACTAAGTCCATGCCGCTGTGAGAGGCAGAGGCAGGAGAATCAGGAATTCAAGGGCATTCTTAGCTACAAGGCAAGTCTGAGGCTACATGAGACCCTGTATCAAAAAACAAAAAAAGGCCAGCAAGATGGCTCACTAGGTAAAGGCACTTGCCACGGAACCCGGTGACCTGAGTTCAAAGAAACGGTGACCCACACCTTTAATCCTAGCACTCGGGAGGCAGAGGCAAGAGGATCTCTGTGAGTTCGAGGCCAGCCTGTTCTACAGAATGAGTTCCAGGACAGCCAGGGCTACACAGAGAAACCCTGTCTTGAAAAACCAAACTAAACCAAACAAACCGTGATCTGAGTTTAATCCCTGAGACCTACATGGTGGCAGGAGAAAATCAGCTCCCTCACTGTCCTCCGACACCCACTCTTGTACTCCGCCCCCAAACACCCACAAGTAAGTAAATGTAATAAATAATCCGTCTGGGACAGGGTCTCACTTAAGTAGCCCAGATTGGTCTTGAACTCAGATCTACCTATCTGTGCCTCTAGAGCGTTACCTGGCTTATAATTTTTTTCTAAAAAAAAAAAAAAAAAAAAAAAAAAGCTTGCACGTGTGTGATGCAAAGACATACATGCAGAAAATACCCACACACATAAAAAAATATTATAAGCTGGTAAGCAAAGACAGAACTTTCCCATTAGACCCCTGTTCTGTGGCTGGTGCTGAACAAACCCGAGACTCACTCTTTCTTCTTGGTTTGTCTTACTCAGCATCACCTTGCACTTCAAAATCTCTTGTCCGGCTTCACCTGCTTTCAGCTACTCACGGAGTCCAGTCTTCATGGTGCCGCAGGTGAAGATAGAGATGGAGTCCGACCTTGACTTCACAGACAATGAGGACTGTGGGAGAGAGGTGGGCGGGGAGACCACCCTCTAGCACAGCACTGCTCTTCCGGGCTGAGGGCAGGGTGAAGGCTGGCCCCGGCTTCATCTAGAGGGTGTCAAGCCCTTCACTTGTTTCCTTACCCGCTGGCCAGACAGACAGCCGGAGGCCTTCCCGTGACATCCGACACAGACACGAAGCTCTCCTCTCCCCTTCCTTTGCAGTTATTAAAACACCCCACACAGAACCACATGGCCACCCAGCATAGACATAACCTTTCTTCTGAAACGAACAAAAATGTTTTCCAAGGTTACAAGTAAGATAAATGGGCAGTTGGTGGACTTACATTTCAAGTCTATACTGACTTAGTATCTTCTATTTAAAAATTTGCCGATCTAGTATCTTTTAAAGGTTAGATTGAAATCTAGATGACTTGAAGGCCCGAGTGTGCTCTGGAGGTTTGCACCTTAGGACATGGCTGAGTCATCTGTTTGCCTTGTTCTCTTGAAGTTGAGTCCTCTGTACAGTGGGCCTGCCTCTAGAAGTGTGGCTGGGCCTTCCACACACGGCCCGGCCAGTTCCAAAGTTATTCAAGGAAGAACCCGTGCATGGGTGGATTGTTTGTTTGACATAGGTACTCACTGTGTACCCTCAGCTGTCCTGGAACTCCCTCTGCAGACCAGGCTGGCCTCAGAGCTCAGAGCTCCACCTGTCTCTGGGGTGGATTAAAGGCGTGTGCCTCAACTGGCTCTGAGTGGATTAAGACAAAATAGTGCTTAACTCTACTCTTAAGCCACGTTAGGTCAGCCAAATGACCCTTTAAACTTGCCACTGGCTTCATAACCTGGAGTCTACTTGTTATCCATTTGAGTAGGTCTCCCCGCCCCACCCCACCCCCATCTACCCCCCACAACAATATTTGCAATAGCTAAGTTCCAAATTTCCCAGCTCACAAACATTGCCTGCTAGGCAGCTAATGTTCGTAATAAAACTAGTACTTTATATACAAGTGGTTGGAAAACACACCATCCCAGATGGGAAGACTGCCCAGCTCTTCCAAACCCTTCCCAAGATGAAATTGTTTATCTTCCTCTGTACCAAGGCAACAACAGCATACACGTTTCAAAGCTGTGCTGGTCTGTACTAGCACTCTATCCAGACTGAACTGTAGCGTCGTTACATACTCAGAGGTGGTGTGCTCCAGTAATCACACGAGCTGGGAAACCAGCCCGCTTTTAAAAGGTTGGTGTAAATTGATCATGTAATCATGTAATTTTGACCTTAAATATCACTTGTATTTTGTATATAAATGAACATTTTAACCTCAGCAGCCTTTAACATGTTGGTGTAGTCGCCATTCACTTAGGAATATTTTTTTTCCATTTCTAATGTAAACGGCACTTCAATAAAACTTAATCGTGTCTTGCTTATATTTTTTATTTGTTTGCTTTTGTTTTTTTCTGAGACAGGGTTTCTCTGTGTAGGTTTGGTGCCTGTCCTGAATCTTGCTCTGTAGACCAGGCTGGCCTCGAACTCACAGAGATCCGCCTGCCTCTGCCTCCCGAGGGCTGGGATTAAAGGCGTGCACCACCACTGTGCAGCGTGTCTTGCTTATTTTATGCCATGTTTAATAACTGAAGGACATCAACAGCTATGTCCTGTAGCATGTACCACACCTGACTTATAAAATATCCCCAGCAAGGGAGCTGGAGAGATGGCTCAGTAGTTAAGGGCACTTGATGCTTTTGCAGAGGACCTGGGTTTGCATCCCAGCACTCTCAGGATGGCTCACAACAATGTGAACTTCAGTTCCAGATCTAAGGCCCTCTCCTGGCCTCCACAAGTACTGCATGCACATGGCACACATACATACACACAGACAAATACTCATCTACATTAAAACAGACCCACAAGTGTAGAGTAAAGCCACTGGTGGAAGAACAAGGGTACGTGTGTTGAGAATTTTGCAAGCAAGCAAGTCCTTTGGAGTGAGTGATACATAAGTGGAGGGGATGGCTTAGAAGAGACCCAGAATCACTTACATGTAATAAACTCTTGGTTTGGACCTGAGTGTTGAGATACAAAAGGGTTAGGCTGGTTTCTCCACAACTCCTTACGGAGTGGGTGTGATCTAGGAACAGCTATGGGTAGGAAACAGTAATGGGTTAGATCTGACTGAGACAGAAGAAGACAGCATTTCAGAAACTCATTTCACACCAGACAGATGTGTTTTATTTAAAAACAAAACAAAACCAACAACAGCAACAAAACCCTTCAATAAGGAAATCTGATTAAATCTTATATTAACTCAAGCTCCTCAATACCTTCCAGGAAAGCCAACAGGGTACATGAAAGACACACAGGGAGCTGCCGTCAGTTCTTGGGTGGCAAGTGAGTTTCACACAGTCTGCCCTCCTGATTATCACACCCAAGTTTTGTTTTTCAAAAAAGTAGGCCTCAAAGCTTAATGCCAAAGAAAACAGACACACACTCTCTAACAGTCTGACGTTTAAAGTTTAAATGTGCTGCAAAAGCCGAACAGGACAACTACACACATCATTTATAAAATGATCTTGGTGATTCTAAAGACTGAAGTAGGGCAAGCTCACAGAAGGGTAACAGCCGTGAGGAAATCCTAAAGCTTCCCCGGTGACTCAGCCACAGGGGGACGGCTAGCCATGCCGGGCTTTCCTTCCTCTACCAACCCGGCCAACTGAGCTCTCCTCAGAGAAACCTGCTCACAACCCGGGGTGCACCGGGGTGCCCGGGAAGTAAGGGAGTGCCGTCCTCCACTCGGCTGCCGTTTCTTCCCTCCCCCTAATTTTCTCTAGTCAGTTTTCCTTTGGTTTGAAAGTTGAACTCAGAAGGCTCGGAACCTCGGGTGAGTCATCAACTCGTATTGAAATAGCACTTGGGAAATGAGCGTCTAAGAAGGCAGGTTTTCCGATGCCGTTCAGCATCCACTCTCAGTGTGAGGATGTGTCCCGTGCATCACCAGGCCGACGGCAGGACTCGGATGGGCACCCTGGTGAGGTTCTGCAGAGCCATGCGCACACACATCCACCCGTTTAAGCTTTCAATAAATACAAACATCATTTTAAACCATTTCAACAGAATAAATTAAAAATACTGCATTCCTCTTGGCCCACGTTGCCTCTCGGACTGGCATGGAGCACTGCTAGTTGGTGGCAACTCCACGCTGCTTGGGCTTCAGCACCTCCAGCTCTTCAGGCCTCAGCACTTTCTTGGCAGCAATAATGGTGTTCTTCATTAGCATGGCCACCGTCATGGGACCAACGCCCCCAGGGACAGGAGTGATGTAACCGGCTTTCTCCTTGACTCCTGCATAGAAACGAGACAAGCCGGCTGCTTCAAATGTGTGGCAAAGATCACACGTACTTATCGTATTATGAAGAATAAGAAATGTTAAGAGCCTTCATCAGCTTCAGAGTGGCTAAGAAAGACAGCGTCTATGGGGTTGGAGAGACGGTTCAGAGGTTTCGAGCACTGGCTGCTCTTGCAGAGGAAGTGGGTTGGGTTCCCAGCACCAGCATGATGACTCATAACCATCCATCCATAACTCCAGTTCCAAGGGATCTGACAACCTCTTCTGACCTCTGTGGGCACCAGGCACACACATGGTACACATATACATACATGCAGGCAAAATACTCATACAAAATAAACCTTTTCTTTCTTTTAAAAAAAAAAAAGAAAGAAAAAGAAAAACAGCATCTACGCATCTACAGGGCAGGGCAACAGCTCACTTATATGGCGCTGGCTGTACAAATGAGGACCTGAGTTCAAGACTCAGAACCCAAGTGAAAAAGCCAGATGTGGTGGCCTATGCCTGCACCCCAGTGCTGGGGAACAGATAAGCAGACCCCTGGGGCTTGCTAGTCAGCCAGTCTGGACACACTAGCAAGTTCTAGGTAAACACTCCCAGTCATGAACTGAAGACACCCAAGGATACACACACAGTGACACACAGACATACACACACCAACATACATATACAACACACGCACAACACACAACACAAATAGACACACCCACACAACATACACATACACAACACACATACACACCATTTTTTAAAAAATACCATGTATGGCCAGGTATGGTGGCGTCTTTTAGAAGAAGGTGGAGAACAATCCTGGAAGACTCCCAGAGTCAACCTCAGGTCTCCACAGAAATGCATCCACACATATGCAAACATGAATACAAACGGCACACACACCATACTTTTTTAAAAAAGTGTTTGAAACAATATTACCAAAACAATACAAGCTTAAAAGTGGTAAGAAGAAAGCCAGATTGATGGTACACACCTTTAATCCCAGCACTCAGGAGGCAGAGACATGTGGATCTCTGTGAGTTCAAGGCCAGCCTGGTCTACGTAGTGTCCCTAGCCAGCCAAGGCTACCTGCTGAGACCTTGTCTCAAAACAAAACAAATAAACCACAAACTACGTGAAAAGAAAATGATCTGTCTTAAATGTCCATGAAAGGTAATATTTACAGATTTATGTTTTCAAAAAATTACACTAAATACCTTCAAAATCCACATCTCCGACCAACTTGGGCTTTCCGGTGGCAGGGTCTTGAACTCTGTTTATGCCCACATCGATGACTGCTGCCCCTTCCTTGATCATGTCGGCTGTGATCAGATTTGGAATGCCTGGCAACAGAGAGCAACAACCTTCAGAAGGCAACATACTTCATTGAAAATTTTTCACTTATTTTAGACTTACTGATTTTATGTCTGGAAATGTTTTGCCTGAATGTCTGTATATGCACCATGTCCCTGCAGGGCCCACGGAGGCCCGAAGAGGACATTATAGTCAGAGGACATCCCAGGCAGGTACCTGGAAGAACTGACTAGCACGTGTTCTAAGCACCATTAACTAAGGAACCATTTAAACTTCATGTGGAAAGACTGAGGGTTGGGAGTACCCTCCTCCAGGCTACAACGGGGTGACAGGTACCCGCGTTCCACCTGCAACTCGAGCCCCGTCTCTGTGGGCAGCTCACAGAACCAGTGCTGGGGAGAGCTGGCGGGAGAGCAGTGGGGCAGGTGGATGCTCAGACACGTCAGCCCACGCACGCATTTCGTTAGAGCTCTTACCGGCGGCAGAGATCACAATGTCCGCAAGGATCGTGTGCTTCTTCAGCTGCTCTTTGGGAGTGTATCGGTGAGATATTGTAACTGTGGCGTCACCTGAGGGTCGAAAACAGAAGCCCTGAGTTCCAGATCCAGGCTGAGATGGAGGTGGGTTTCAGCTCTTCACAGTACTGCAGGAACTCAACACCTCCAGACAGTGACGGATGTGGCACAATTTCTAGATGGCTGACTGTCATGTATTTTAAAACCAACCCTTAGGCCAGAGAGATGGGTCAGTGGGTAACCATGCTTGCCAAGCATTCCTGACAGCCTCGGTCCAACCCCCAGAACTCAAGGCAGAAGAGAACACACACACACACACACACACACACACACACACACACACACACACACACACATAAATGAAATAAAAATTTAAATAAAACCAACACTTGGTGTAGCATCTGGCACTGCTCTCAGCTCTACTCTTTGGAGTCATATATAATTGCATTTATTCCATTTCCGATTCCGTAGACTTTAAAGAGTTTTGCATTTTCTAAGCAAAACATCACCAGAATTACTCAAGGTGAGTTTGCTCTCTGACAATAACAAAAGGTATCTGGAGATACAGTTTTGCTTTGGTCACAAACGTTCATGTTACAGGAATCTTATGCAGTTTTTGACTTAGTCAGCTTTTTCTTAGATGACCCCACAGAACATGACATGACATGCTATAGTCACATCATGTCACTCTTCTGCAGGGGCCTACAGTGGCTTTGCCTCCCAGAGGACACAGAGCAGGGTACCAGTTCTGAGTAAGAAAGCTTCTAGTGCTGTCCGAGCCAGAGCTGACAAATCCTAACCGCCTACGGCCATGCTTCATTCAAAACTCAAATCAGCAAGTTCCAGGATCCCTGGTAGTGCAGCCTTCCACACCACGGTTATTTTCTGAGCGTTGACAGTGGTCACAGGCTAGACTCTGAGGGTTCTCACACCGCAGGAAAGGGTGTTGGAAGGACACTTGCTCACCTCCAGGCCGTTCATGTGCTCCATCTGTGTGCAGCAACATAGCAATCGGCATTCCAACGTTTTTCGACCTGCCAGCCACAACCACGTTCTTCCCTAAGGTTGGGATGCCTGCAAAAATAAATAATGCTATATAAATACATACACACACACACACACACACACACACACACACACTGCACACGTGCGTGCACGTGTGTGTATACATCAAATGACACGGCACAGATACCAACTTGGAATAAATACAATGAAAGCCACATCTGAAAATGTCTCATTGCCTACAACCATGCTTTAGCCAGAACTTGAATCTGTTAGGAACTGGTTCCATAACAAGTGACTCATTCACACATATAGATCTGCATTAAAAGTAGTCCTGGTCTGTCTCAGAATGTGCAGCAGAGGAAGGCCGATGACCTAGGTCATGAATCCAATCACTACCAGCCGGTCAGGGCCGTGGCTGCCTCACAGAGAGGGTGCAGAGAACACACGAGTACAGTGTGAGGAGCTGCACCACGTCTTGTGGACTCTTGCTGTCGCCACGGTTAAACCTTACATGTTCTCCCCCAAGGCCTGTAGACTAGAGAGTCATCACAGGCAACAGCCAGGAGGTGAGCCCTGCAGGCTGGGAACCTGGGCCGGGGGCTGGGGTCCCACTCTTTGCTGCTCTGGGGGGTTTCTATCAGTTCTACATACAGGTTGAACATCGCTTACCTGAGGTATGTGGGGCTGGGAATGTTTCGATGCTGGAGTTATTCAGATGTGGGAATATCTGCCCAGCTCTTACTCTAGTAACAATGAGAAACTAAGGGTGCCGAAAGGTTTCAGATTTTCAGACCGGGGGTGCCCAGCCTAGCCTACTTTCATAATACCAAAGCAGAAATGCAATTTAAACACACACCTACCAGTTCGCTTAATTATCTCCCACACGCCCCACGGGGTTGCTGGTAGCATGGAGTACTGGTCCAAGCACATCCGCCCCACGTTAATGACGTGAAAGCCGTCAACATCCTTGTCTGGAGAAACGGCATTGCAGATCTTCCTCTCATCAATGTGCTCTGCAAAAGAAATCAGGGCTGTAGCCGAAAGTCCGTCCCTGTTGTGAGGTAAAGGCTGACCTGCTCCAGGGTTTCAGGATGGTTACGTGAATCCACACCCTTCTGACTTTGACTTCACGACGCACAGAATGAGCGCACATGAAGCAAAGCCGTGAGTCAAATATCACAGCCAGTATACTTCTCCCCCACCACTTCCTCCCACTGTCCTTTAGATCAAGATCCCTACCAGGCTGGGAGGCATGACTCACCTCCGTCACCCCAGCACTTGGAAAGCTGAGGCAGGAGGCCTGCTACAAGCCTGAGGCCAGCCTGGGCTACACAGAGAAACAGTAAACACTTTTGTAAGCTCCTCTACTGCCCAGAACTCAGGAACTTCTTATTCCTAAAAATTACTTCATTTTTTAATGTGTATGGGCATTTTGCCTGCATGTAGGTATATATACCAGGTCTGTGCCTGGTGCCCATGGAGGCCAGAAGAGAGCATCAGATCCCCTAGAACTGGAGTTATGGGCAGTTGTGAGCCACCATGTGGGTGCTGGGAATTGAAGCCGAGTCCTCTGGAAGAACAGCCAGTGCTCTCCAACACCGAGCTATGGCTCAAGCTGTTCTCTTTCGAAGACCAGAACTCACCTGGGAGTGGCAGCTGAACCAGGAGGCCGTCTACGTTTTCATCATTGTTTAATTTCCTGATTGAATTTAACAGCTCTTCCTCTGAAACTGAGGCTGGCTTCACAATTGTCTCACTGTTGATTCCTATTGTAAGAAAGGTCAAGGCTTAAAAAAACATCGAAGTACATAGCTCCAAACTGTAGGGGAGGAATAAAGACTAAGTTCTTCTCTGGGGAAAAAAACAAGAACACCAAAGTACTTAAAGAGCATCTGTGACGTGTGACCACCATGGAGCTAAAGAATGAACTGCCTACAAGGACTCTTCCAGCTTCACACAGATCGTTCACTCCTAAACACTAGCCCAGGGCTTGCTGTCCATTACTCTGTGCCTGTCTGATGACCTCATTTTGAGACAAGGAAGGAGCCTGAGACTCATACAATGCCAGCTGGAGAGAGGGAGAAATGAGTCAGCATGCTTCCTGAGAGGACCCAAGTTGGATCCCAAGTACCCATGGAACAGCCAGGTACACTTGCACACATCTGTAACCCCAGCGCTTAGGCAATGAGACCTGGGGATTCTCAGAGCCTGTGGGCCGGACAGTCTCCGGGTTCAGTGAGAGACCGTGACTCAGAATATAAGGTGCAGAGTAAACATACACACACTAAACAAACAAACAAACACATGTAATAAACATCAGGCATTTTTAAAAGAGTATCTCTGTCTTGGGTGCATAAGCACCATGGGACAGAGTGAGCAGCAGGACGAAGAGGCCTCTGTGGTATGGTTAAACAGTTACAGGTCTGAAGGAAATGACTGACGTCTAGGAAGTGGTTTTCGAGTTCTTCACCGATTGGCTTTATAAGCCTGGGGCTACAGTGGCTCAGGTCTTGGGGGATGGGAGACTTGTGTCTCTGTCCTTCAGGCACTGCAGATTACTGGGTGACAGCTGGCTACAGGCAGCTGGCTCCTGTCTGCTCATGTGACAGTCGGTGGTCTGAGCGCCTGGAGCCTCCCCTTCTAATATGGCTGGGCTGAAGGACCAAACCATGAGCCATGTCACCGACCCACGACAGACCCTGACTGCTCAGGGGAAGCAAGTGCAAAACGTGTCCAAGGTCGCCAGCAAACTGTTAAGGCTAAGGACAGAATTGAGATTACAGCCCAGAAGCCACAGCGCGACAACTCATCCTTCACTGAAAGCCCTCTCCGAGGGCCAATTCTCTGATTTAGTTTTAGATCACACTAGTCTTATGTGTTTGAGTTTTCTTTTTTTATTGTTGTTATAATGGGTTTTTTTTGTTTTGTATTGTAGATTTTGGAGGCAGGGTTTCACGTAGTCCAGGATGATCTCAAACCTGCTCCGTGGCCAAGGCTGACTTTGAATTCCTGGTCCTTTTGACTCACTCTCCCAAAAGGGCTGGGATTACGGTGTGGGCCATCACTCGGGGCTCTGCTCAGAGACAGGAAGCATGCCCTAGTGTGGCCGGACCTCCTCCAGACAGACTTAGACAGTGACAGTAGGACTCTGACACGACACTTACCCACTTCAGCTGCTGCCCTGGTTTTGTTGAGAACATAGGAGTGACTGGCAGGATTGTCACCAACCAAAATGACACTGAGGTGTGGCCGCTTGTTGCCCGAGGCCACCCACTCTTCCACCTCCTGCCGTACTTCTTGCTTGATCTGCTGAGCCAATTTCCTTCCAGAAATGACAACAGCTTCGTTTCTGCAGAAGGTGACAAAGTTACAAAAATGTAGCTTGGGTCTTCGCCAAAAAAAAAAAAAAAGAAGAATGCTCCAGCTAGAAAAAACTATCATTTGAAACCAAAAGGCTCGGGTTTAAATGTGAGATCCGAAGGACAGATTTACGGATGGCCACCTGCTACCAGTTCAGGATGGTGGCAGTGACTGAAACAGTTCTTTGGAAGCTCAGAAGTTTAAGATGCTGACAGCTGGCACTGACCCAGGTAAGATTTAGACCAGGGTCTCTCAGCGCCACCTCCTCACCACTACCCAAAGTTTTTACCACTTCAGTGGGCACTTCCTTGGCCATCCCCTTACGGCTCTGAGGCTAACCAGTTTCCTTAAATGTTGATGTTCCATTTGAAATTTGTGTTATGCTGGTGGTATTACTATCTGGTCATGTTTCCCATGATTTTTTCTTTATCAAAAGGATTTATTTGTTTTTATTTCATACGTATGGGTCTTTTGCCTGAGCGTATGGATGTGTATCATGCGTTTGAAGTGCATGAAGAGGTCAGAAGAGATCCTCGGGAACTGGAGAACAACGGACAGTTGTGAGCTGCCATGTGGGCACTGGGAATAGAACCTGGGTCCTCCGAAGAACAAGAGCAAGTGCTCTTAACCACTGAGCCATTCTCCAGCCACACTGACCTGGGCTTTAATTTTGACAGTACCGTCTAATACAACTGGCCCCCTTCAAGCACTGCTTCCAAGATGCCTTCTTCAACCACAGGTGATCAAGTCCCTTACAGAAAATAGTGCAGTATTTGCATAATCTCTGCTCACACCCCTCAAATTACCTATAGATTGTTTATAAATCTAACACAATGCAATTCTATGTGGACAGTTGTTATATAATATATTGTTGATGAGATAACAAGAAATAAAGGTCCATGTATGTTCAGAATGATGCAGAGGACTTGGTTATATACAGACTATATCATATGGTTAGTAGATCAATACACACCACACCGGGCAGGTCAAACCTCAAAATACCTGCCACTGCCCAGTCTCTTTCCAGGACTGTCCTGATAAGAGGGTGTGAGGGTTAGTGTTGTCAACTTGGAAGAATCTAGAATCACCTGGAAAATGGGCCCTTGGACATGCCAGTGAGGCATCATCATCTTGACATCTTTACTTGAGATGGGAAAACTCATCCACTATGAGTGGGACCATTCCTTGACTGGGATGAAAAAAAAAAAAAAAAAGAAGCCTGACAGTGGGGTGAGGGTACACGCCTTTAATGCCAGCATTTGGGAGGCAGAGGCAGGTGGATCTCTGAGTTGGAGGTCAGCCTGGTCTACAGAGGACAGCCAGGGCTACACAGAGAAACCTTGTCTCGAAAAACAAAACAAAACAAAAAAGAAAAATGGAGAAAAGGAGCCGAATAGCAAGTATCATCCCTCCATTTCCTCACTCTGGATGGGATGTCACCAGCTGCCTAAATCTCCTGCTGCCTGGCACAAATCTCACGATGGACCATAACCTTGAACTATTGCTTTTGTTAGGGTAATATCACAGTAACAGGAAGTAACTGAGACTGGGGTCGAGTCCTCCTCCAAGTGTTCTCTGCTCCACCCCACTGTCCATTCACAGCCGACAATACCAAGGTTACCCCGGGCATAACATAGCCAGTCCAAGGCCAGCCCGAGTGCAGGAGACCCTGCAAGGGGTGGGAGAGGGAAGATGTTGACATGCTAATACGGAATTGTATACACAAGTAAGCACACGTGCACACTGTGAGGAGTCAGCTTGTACTCCATAAAAAGTTTCTTTGGAAAGCAGTAAATGCAGAGGAAAGTCCACTTGGACCAAAAATGACAGGCTGAAGTTAAGGATGCAGGGTTCTGTTAAAGGCCAGTGTTTCAAGTCCTAATCTCTGCTGCAGAGAGAGGTTCTGGATGTTATGCCAATTTACTTAAAAAAAAAAAAAAAAAAAAAAAAAAAAAGACTTAAATATGAGCCATTTGACAAATTCCCTCCATCTCTTTGCCAAGGGCCAAATTAAGTCACTGCTTAAGGGGAGACAGGAGACTGAGCTCAGACCCAAAATTAAAAAAAAAAGAATAAAGTCTAAGTTTGTACATTTAATTTAGATATTAAATGCTCCCACAGATATGTTTAGGATTTTTGTTTGTTTGTTTTTTGTTTTTTCGAGACAGGGTTTCTCTGTGTAGTTTTGGTGCCTATCCTGGATCTTGCTCTGTAGAGCTGGCATGTTTAGAATTCTTCCTATTAAAATGACAAAGCAGACTAGAAAGAAGGAGTCTAACACAGGTCAAAGCAAACATCCAAGCCAGTAATATTTATTTTCCTCTTAAACCAACAGTTAGTGTTTTTTTTCCAGTCAATTAGTATCAGGGAAGCTTATAACTTCCAATCAACTTATTTTGAAAAAAGTTCTGCTACTTAATGGGCCAGTAATGAGATGGGGGTAGGGATGAAACCAATATTTAACTAGGTATTTTGCCAACACCTTTGCATAAATTAGTCTTGCCTACTGTGCCTATTATGACAACCTTGTTTTATACAGCTGAGAAAACGGATGATATAAGAAACAAGATTCAAGTGCAAACATCTGTCACCGAGTTCATTTACTTCTCCGACCATCATGTCCTAGGCTACAGCACTCTCCCTTCAACCATGGAGTTTGTGTTCCTGAAACCTGGGACAGCAGGGTGGGCACTACAACCATCCAATGTTCAGGGCAGTTAACACAGATCGCCTTCAGAGATAAGGAGCCCAAACCCGAGCGCAAGCAAACTGGTCTGGTTCTCTGGGTAATGAATTACAGGATCTTTTCAGTTAGCCAGGTCTCTGAACATGTGGTCCACAGCCACTCTCGACCAGAACTTCGGAGAAAGAAAGAACAGAAAAATGAAAGACAGACCTCAAAGAGGCAGGTCAGGATCAGATCTTGGAAAACCCTGAATAATGCCCCTCCATGTGCTCCAAAACCTCAGCATCCTGTGCACCAACATGCAGGGACCCGGAAGTGTCGGCCACTGGATGGAAATCTCACCTGTTTTCCCTTCAACAGGAACAAGAGTCCCATTGTAAAAGGTGCAGTTTTTATTGGCTCTAAATTTTCAGTCTCAAACTCTATGATGTATTGGGGTGTGTGTGTGTGTGGGGGGAAACAACCAGCTTTTTACAAGACACAGGATTCAGGCAATGCAAATGCTCTTAAGAAGCACTGTAAAGTGCAGAGATGTGGGGGAAGAATTCACAATCCCTGGACCCTCCTACCTAGGCTCAGAAATGGGAGTTTGAGGTCCAGAAAGATCCAACAAGTCAATTATCCCCTGAAGGGAATGCAAACAGAATTTGTCCTGCCTTCCCCATCAGATTTTTTTTTCTTCAATCAACTTACTTTTACGGGGGCGGGGGGGGGGGGGGCGCTGCTTCATTTTTTTTTTTCAACTTTTAAAAATTACGGTAAAATACACACTCGAAATTTACCATGTGACTTTTTTTTTTTTTTAATATTACTGTAATTTTGAGATGGGGGGGGGTGTCTTACACTGCAGCCCAGGCTGGTCTCCAACTCATTACATTATCCAAGTTGGCTTTGAACTCGCAGTAATCCTCCTGCCTCAGAAGCAATCTCAACGCGCCCTGCTCTGGCAAATTTCAAGCATACGGTTTACGTGGTATTAAACACTCTCAGAATGGTGTGACCACTACGACGGTCCACGTGCAGAACGGAAGCTCCAACACCGTAGCTCCCCCTAAAACAATGCACCCCCACTCCCAGCAGCCCCCAGCAACTTCTGGGAAATGTATCCTCTCAGGTCAGGCTTCGGAGTGGTCGGCGGGGACCACAGCCGGGCAGGGGCATCTTGCGAACCACACCCACTTGGGAGGAGGGAAGTCGGTACCCCTGGAGCAAGCCGGCTCGCGGATTTCATCAGACTGCAGCAACCCCGGCTGCCGCTAGGGTCCGGGAAAGGCGGACCGCTCCGCACCCTTCCCTGCGGCGGCAGAACAGTGTCCCCTGGGTAAGCGTCCGCATCTCCACGTGCGCCCCGGTGCCACGTCGCCCCACCACACCCCTCCGTCGGCGGCCGGCCGCGCGCCGGAAAGATGCTCAGGGAGGGAGGACATCTATCCACGCCGCACACCGCGATCCCGCTCCCCGCCACACTCACCGCACTGACGCCAGGTGGAAGGGCTGCAGGCGGGGGTGGCAGCCGTGCGCGGGGCGCAGCAACCGCACAGCCAACGAGGATAAGAGAGAGGATGAAGCCATGGCCCGCGCCGGTGCCCGCGCCGGAGAGAAGCGCGCGCGCGGGCCACGAAGCTATACCCCTGGCCCGCGGAAGCCCCGCCTTCCAGCGCGCCCATTGGTCCCTGAGCCGGAGGCGGAGCCAATAGGTGGTCTCCATTCTACGTAAGCCGGCCCGGGAGCACGTCCTGATTGGCTGAAGGAGTCAAGCCCCTAACAGAGGCAATAGAGTCTCCCCCTCCTCCGACCCCCCCCAAGCCAGGCCAACTGAGTCTGGGGTTCATTCATTCATTCATTCATTGAAAAAAAAGTCTGAACCACCTTTTGTGTGTTGAGGATCTGAAAGGCACTAAAATAATATTTTTTTTTTTTTTAAAAGAAATCACCCTTCGTCAAAATCATACTGAAAATTGACCCGGAGTCATCAAATGATGTCAGAACAACTGGGTGAAAACTGAATAAGGAGAAAGATACTTACATGCACCTTTATCACGTAGGGGCTGGAGAGATGGCTCAGCGGTTAAGCGTGCTTGTAGCCTTTGCAAAGGACCTAAGTTCAATTCTAAGTCTCCTAGTGGCTCAAAACCTCTTGTAACTCCAGTTCAAAACCTCCTATATCTCCAGCTACAGAGGATCAGACACTTCTGGCCTTCAATGGCCTCCCACACACACAAGTGACATACACATAATTAAAAACAAAACTTTTTTTTTAATTTAATGTTTGCCAGGGTGACTGGAGAGATGGCTCAGTGGTTAAGAGCACTTAACTGTTCTTCCAGAGGTCCTGAGTTCAATTCCCAGCAACCATACGATGGCTTACAACCTTCTGTAATGGTATCAGATTCCTTCTGGTGTGCATGAAGAAAGAGCTCTCATAGACATAAAATACATGAGTAAATAAATCTTTAAAAAAAAAAAATAAAGTTTTCCAGGGGCTGGAAAGATGGCTCAGTGGTTAAAAGCACTGGGCTGTTGTTCTAAAGGACCAGACTTCCATTCCCTGAATCCATATGGCTGCTTACACATCCATACAGGCAAAACACATAAAATGTAAAAATGAGGGGGGGCAGTAAAGAACATAACATAATCTTTTTAAAAAAATCTTAATCTAATCTTTTATGTGTATGTGTTTGACTGCAAGGGTGTCTGTGCACTATGAGAATGCCTGGTGCCTATGGAGGCCAGAAGAGGATGTTTGATCCCCTGGAACCAGGTTATGGACTGGTGAGTAGTCATGAACTCTGGTTCTCTGAAGAGCAGCAGGTGATCTTAATTGCTGAGCCATCTCTCCAGCCCCATGACCCTTTTTTTTTTTTTTTGGTTTTTCGAGACAGGGTTTCTCTGTGTAGCTTTGCGCCTTTCTTGGGACTCACTTGGTAGTCCAGGTTGGCCTCGAACTCACAGAGATCCGCCTGCCTCTGCTTCCCAAGTGCTGGGATTAAAGGCATGTGCTACCAACGCCCGGCCTTTTTTTTTTTTTTTTTTTTTTTTTTTTTAATGAACAAAGTTAACATTACCATTCATGGGACAAACACACATTTTTGATAGTTTTAAACAAATCTGAAAATTTAATTTGGAAACTTTCCTAAACCAGTAATGATGTTTAATCTCTCATGGATTTAGAGTGACTTGGGAGACACACTTCTGGGTGTGTCTGTAAGAGGTTTATCTGAGGAGGAAAAGTCTGCTCATCCCATGGACTGGGGCCTGGAGATCAATAAAATGGGGGAAGGAGAAAACCTGCCTGTGTCCCCCACTCTGATTACCCATCCATTGAGATGTGAGCTAGCAGCCTCAGGCTCCCATTGCCACAGCCTCTGCATCTCCCACAACAATGGGCTGTATAACCCCGAACCACCTGCTAGTACGAATGCTTCTTCCCTTAGGTTCCTTCTTGTCAGGTAGTGGGGCACAGCAATGAGAAACTTATAAACTACCTAAAAAGTGCTAGGTATTTCTCATTACTATGTGGAGAAGTCATAGGCTTGGACAGTAGACACTGTCCAGCAAAAGAAAAAACATGTTCCTAAACCTTTGGAATAAGATAGATGATCTTAATCTACTTACAAGGAAATATCAGACAAGTCACTGTATGAGTTATGCCAATTAGTCTTCAACAGTGCCAAGATCATGGTAGAATGAGGAGATGTTCCAGATGAAAGTTCATGATAATAAAATACAACCTGTGACTCTGAATTGAATCCTGGACACACTCACACACATAATTTTAAAACTATTATAGCCGGGTGGTGGTGGTGCACACCTTTAATCCCAGCACTCGAGAGGCAGAGGCAGGCGGATCTCTGTGAGTTCGAGGCCAGCCTGGGCTACAAAGCGAGTTCCAGGAAAGGCACAAAGCTACACAGAGAAACCCTGTCTTGAAAAACCAAAAAAAAAAAAACTATTATAATTTTTTGTGTGTTTTTTCAAGACAGAGTATTGCTGGGTAGCCCTGGCTGTCCTGGAACTCACTCTGTAGACCAGGCTGGCCTAGAACTCACAGAGATCCACCTGCCTCTGCCTCCCGAGTGCTGGGATTAAAGGTGTGCACCACCGCTGCCTGTCAACTATTACAATTTTTAAAAACACAAAGAAAGAAAGTCTACGATAGTGCTTCACACCTATCCCTGACACTGAGAAGACTAAGGCAGGAGGATTACTACCAGTTTAAGGCCAGTCTGGGCTATGTAGTGAGTTTCACACCAACCTGATTTACAGAGTGGAACCTTGTCTCATAACAAACAACAACAAAAATAAAAATAACCAAACAACACTTTGAATTGAAAGGGGACACACTTTTTATAACAATGTACATTCATGAGGGGAAAAAATTAGATAAAACCAACAGCAAGCATGAAGTAGCAGCAACTGGGAATCTACAAGTATTCTCTGCTCTTTGCCTGTCACCTTTCTGTATGTCTGAAATTATCTCAAAAATTAAGAAACAGTAGTATTTGTGCTCTTGAGGCTTGGGGTGAGGTACATATACTATGAATAAGAGAAAAAAAAAAACTAAGGCAAAGGGTGTGGTATTGAGAACCCACAAGACAGTGGAGATGAAAAGTTGCATGGGCCCCAGTGTGGCCTGCAGGTCATGTGACTTCACACTAGGCCTCTCAGAGCCCATCCCAGCTAGCCTCCAGCAGGTGGCATCTTTTGATTATCTGGACTTGCATGCCAGTGAAAAGGGAATGAAAACAAGCGTGCCCTGCTTCAGAGAAGCTGAGCCAGGCTCACTTCTCTTTGAGGGTGGCCACTGGTGGGACATGTAGGCTTCAGTGGATGAAGCCACATCTATGTGCATATGGGCAACACTAATTGGATTCAGGGAACTTTTTTTTTTTTTTTTTTGATTTTTCGAGACAGGGTTTCTCTGTGTAGCTTTGCGCCTTTCCTGGGACTCACTTGGTAGCCCAGGCTGGCCTCGAACTCACAGAGATCCGCCTGCCTCTGCCTCCCGAGTGCTGGGATTAAAGGCGTGCGCCACCACTGCCCGGCTTGGATTCAGGGAACTATTAAGGGTTGGTGACAGGGAGAAAATTGGGCAGGAGGTATGTTGGGGATGTGTGTGGGCAAGGTGGAGAAAAGGAGTCAGGGTGGGTATGATCAAGATATATGATATACAGGTATGAAATTTTGATTGCCAGCACCTGCATGGTGGCTCATAACATCTCTAATTCCAGTTCTAAGGGAGCTGGTACCCTCTTCTGAATGTCATGGGCACCAATTTTGTAGGCAAAACACTCATACACATAAAATAAATACATCTAAAAATATTTAAGAAAAAGAGCTAAGTGGTGGTCACACAAGTCTTTAGTCCCAGCACTCAGGAGATAGAGGCAGTGAATCTCTGAGTTCGAGGCCAGCCTGGTTTACAGAGTGAGTTCCAGGACAGCCAGGACTACACAGAGAAACCCTGTCTCGAAAAACAAAACAAAACCAAAAACAAACAAATCAAAAAATTTAAGAAGAAGGAGGAGGAGGAGGAAGAGGAGGAGGAGGAGAAGAAAAGAAGAAGAGGAAGAAGAAGAAGAAGAAGAAGAAGAAGAAGAAGAAGAAGAAGAAGAAGAAGAAGAAGAAGAGAAGAGAAGGAGGAGGAGGAGGAGGAGGAGGAGGAGGAGGAGGAGAAGGAGAAGGAGAAGGAGAAGGAGAAGGAGAAGGAGAAGGAGAAGGAGAAGGAGAAGGAGAAGGAGAAGGAGAAGGAGAAGGAGAAGGAGAAGGAGAAGGAGAAGGAGAAGGAGAAGGAGAAGGAGAAGAAGAAGAAGAAGGAGAAGAAGAAGGAGAAGAAGAAGAAGAAGGAGAAGAAGAAGAAGAAGAAGAAGAAGAAGAAGAAGAAGAAGAAGAAGAAGAAGAAGAAGAAGAAGAAGAAGAAGAAGAAGAAGAAGAAGACATTTTTTAAAAGGTTTAAAGAAGAAAAGAAGACTACCCATCTCACTTCCTTGGAAAATTGTGAAAGTCCTCCACCAGGCGGTGGTGGCGCAGGCCTTTGATCCCAGCATTGAGGAGGCAGAGACAGGTGGTTCTCTGAGAGTTCAAGGCCAGCCTGGTCTACAGAGTGAGTTCCAGGACAGCCAGGATTGTTATACAGAGAAACCCTCAAAAAAAGAAAAAAAGAAAGAAAAAAGAAAAAAAAACTAAAGATTTTATTTTCCCAAAATATGAATTCTTTAAAGTATATCTGAATGTTTTGTATATATGTACTTTTAAATTTATTTTCGTGTGCATATATGTATATAAATTCATGTGTATATGCATGTACACATGAGTGTGGAGACTAGGGGACAACATGAGGTGTCTTCCTCATTTTATTTTATTTTATGTGTGTATGTATGTATATGAGTGTGCTGTATATTTTTGGTTGTGTACACCCATGGGAGCACATGGAGGCCAGAATAGGCCATCAGGTACCCTACGATATCACACTCTGCCTTATTCTCTTGAGACAGGGTTCCTCACTGAATCTGAAGCTAGGCTGATCAAGCTCCAGTGATTCTCCTGTCTCTGCCCTCAACAGCTTTAAGGCTACCAGCTCACGCACATCCACAAACAGTTTTTTTCAAACATGGGTGTTGAGCTCAAATCTCATACTTGTATACCTGGTACTTTATTATTGACTGAACCAACCATCTCTCCAACCCCTAGTCCTCCCTTCCTTCCCTTCCTTCCTTCCTTCCTTCCTTCCTTCCTTCCTTCCTTCCTTCCTTCCTTCCTTCCTTCCTTCCCTTCCTTCCTTCTTTCTTTTTTTAAAGATTTATTTATTTATCATGTATACAGAGTTCTGTCTGCATGTATGCCTGCATTCCAGAAGGGGACACCAGATCTCATTATAGATGGTTGTGAGTCACCATGTGGTTGCTGGGAATTGAACTCAGGACCTCTGGAAGAGCAGCCAGTGCTCTTAATCTATGAGTCATCTCTCCAGCCCGGGCACTTTCTTAGTGAATAACCCCTTGTGAGTGGGACCATCCCTAGGCTAGTGGTCTTGGATTCTATATTTAAAAAAAAAAAAAAAGCATGCTGAGGGGCTAGAGAGATGGCTCAGCAGTTAAGAGCACCGGCTGTTCTTCCGGAGGTCTTGAGTTCAATTCCCAGCAGCTGCTTGGCAGCTTACAACTGTCTGTAACTCAAGTTCCAAGGGATCTGACATCCTCACATAGGCATACATGTAGGCAAAACACCAATGCACATAAAATAAAAATAATTAAATCATTAAAAATTAATTTGAAAAAAAAAAAGAAAGAAAGCATGCAGAGCAAGCCATGAGGAACAAGCCAGTATGCAGCACCTCTCCATGACTTCTGTCTGCATCAGCTCCTGCCTCCAGGTTCCTGTTCTGTTTGAGTTCCTGTCCTTTCTTTGATGATAAACGGTGATGTGGAAGTGTAAGCCAGATAAACCTTTCCTCCCCAAGTTGCTTTAGTCATGGTGTTTCATCAAAGCAATAGTCACCCTAACTAAGAACTCTCTCCTCTTGATAAGTGAGATTATAAAGGACTCTGGAGATTGCCTTGGATGAGATTATAACCTAATAAAGTGAAAACAGGGTCACTAAGGTTACAGAAGGGAGTTAGGACATATCATTTGCTGTCAATGGGGTTCTTGGTGAAATTCAAAGAAAATTGCAGGTTTATTGCTGGGAAGCGGGGAAAGCCTTAAACAAACGTTAATCGTTCTGGAACCCTTGAATCTCAGCTGGCAAGAGGCTTCAACCACACTCTGGGGTGAGAGCCCTTTCCCATGGCTTCCTAACATGTCCCGCTTTTCCAGGCTCCTCAGAACTTGTATAACTTCTTTCCAGAATAGATCTTAATATGTTTCATCTATCTGACCCCTCACAGACCTGAGTCCCTATCAATCCCTTTATTTCTGTAAAACTGTGTGTGTGTGTGCACATCTGAGTCAAGGTACACATATGAAGGTCAGAGAACAACTCTCAGAAGTCTCTCCTTCTACCATTCAAGTTCCAAGGATGGAACTCAGTCCTCAGGCTTGGCAGCAAGTTCCTCTACCTACTGATCCATTTCCATGGTCTCCTAGATTTTTGAGGGTTTGTATGTTTTTTAAAATTAGGGTCTTGCCATGTAGCAATCTTTCCTTCCTTTTTTTTTTTTTTTTTAGTTTTTGTTTCGTTTTGGTTTGTTTTGGTTTTTTTGAGACAGGGTTTCTCTTCGTAGCCTTGGCTGTCCTAGAACTTTCTCTGTACATCAGGCTGGCCTCGAACTCACAGAGATCCACCTGCCTCTGCCTTCCAAGTGCTGAGATTCACCACCACCACCCAGCCCGCCTCAGCCTTTCTCCACTGAGATTACAACTATGTGTCCCCTCATCTGGATCTGCTTCCCTTTTTAAAGAGTAAGTGGGTGCTGAGGGGTGGCTTAGTCAGCAAAGCATAGTTAAAGCGTAAGCATTGGAGATCAGATGCTCAACACCCGCGTAAAAGCCATACTGTAAGCCAGGCCTGGGAAGTAAGTGGACACAGGAGCCCTTGGGCCAGGTAGCCTAGTCTAACAATGAGTTCTAGGTGGAGTGAGGGACCCTAGTGGTTGAAGGCTGGAGAAATTGCTCAGCAGTTAAGAGAGCATGTTGCTCTTGCAAAGGACTGGAGTTCAGTTTCCAGCACCCTTGGTGAGCAGCTCCCAACTGCCTGAAATTTCAGCTCCAGAGGGATCCAACATTCTAGCCTCCACGGGCACGTGCTCCTGCACGTAGCCCTCCATACACACATATGCACATAATTTAAAAGAATAAGAATGAGTTAGTTTTTTAATTAGGCTGTTGAGCATAATGGGCATGGTGGCACACACCTTAACCTCGGCACTCCAGAGTCAGAGGCAGGCAGATTTCTGCGAGGTCTACATCTCAAGTTCCAGGCCAGCCTGGGCTACATAGTGAAACGCTCTCTAGAAAGAAAGAAAAGAAGGAAGAGAGGGAGAGAGGGAGGGAGGGAGGGAGGGAGGGAGGGAGGGAGGGAGGGAGGAGAGGAAGGAAGGAAGGAAGGAAGGAAGGAAGGAAGGAAGGAAGGAAGGAAGGAAGGAAGGAAAAAAGAAGGAAAGAAAGGGTGTTGATCAGCAAAGAAAGATACCCAGTACTAACCTCTGCCTTCCATAGGCACCTGCACACACTTGAGCATGCACCCACATGTTTGTACAGCACACACACACACACACACACACACACACACACACACACACCATCAGGCTTCAGAAAGACTTTTAATGTTCGAACACCTTCCTCTAAAGAAAGAGGCCACGCTCTGCGGTGGCTGGTTCATTTTCCTTTGCTTTCCTCCGGCTTGTCACCATCTCACAGGCTGGCTTTTTAAAAAAAAAAAAAAAAAAAAAAAAGTTCTTTCAGTTCTTCTTTCAGTGGCAAACCCCTGCTTGCTTCAAAGCCTTTGCACACGGGTTCAGCTCAGAGCAGTGCCTCTCACCCCCTACCCCCACGCCGGGCAATCTCATCTTCCGGGGACTTAGCTTCATTGATACTTGAATTTTCCAGTTGTATTGGTTTGTTTTTTGAGACAGCATCTCACTATGTAGCTCTGGCTATCCTGGCTCTCGCTCTTGTAGACCAGGCTAGCCTCAAACTCACAGAGATCTGCCTGCCTCTGCATCCCGAGTTCTGGGATAAAAGGTGTGTGCCATCACACCTGGCCCAGTCTTTATTTTTTTTTAACTTATTTATTTGCGTGTGTTGGAGCTGGGGGTTGGGTGTGTCACAAGGTGTATGTGAAGTCAGAGCAGAGCTGGTGGGAGTCAGTTCTCTCCTTCCACCTGGGTCCTGGGGAATCAAATTTGTGTTGTTAAGCTTGGTAGTAAATGTCAGAAATTTACATGTCGTTCTTACACAAGGGCCATGCAAAATCCCTATAATGTTCCAATTTTTATATGCTGCCAAAGTGAGTGTTCGGTCTATGTTTATCTGCCCTGTCAGTCTTTTTCAGTGATCTGCATCAGTTTTGTGCTTTTCCTCCTCACAGTGCCGTGATTTGCAATCATGTACCATCTACCGGTGTCATTGTCGGACTACTGTCTGCTTTATCAGGGCCAAGGGTGTAGCTCAATCAGCAAAGTGCTCACCTAGCCCGCATGAAGCCCTGGGCCTTGCTCCCAGCACTGCACAAACTGGAACTGGTTCATACTTGTATTCCTAGCACTTAGGAGGTGGAGTCAGGAGGATCAGAAATTCAAGGACATCCTCAGGTACATAGTGAGTCTGTGCTTTTTTTTTTTTTTTTTTTGTAGACAGAATCTCACTATATAACCCTGGCCGGCCTTAAACTCACGGAGATCTGCTTGCCTCTGCCTCCCAAGTGCTGAGATTTAAAGCATGAGCCATCATGCCCATGCTTGATATGGTAAACTTGAGATCAGCCTGCGCTACATGAGGTCTGCCTAAAAGAAAAGAAAAACTACACACACACACACACACACACACACACACACACACACACACACACACACACAAACACCTACCTTGTCTAACTCAGCCAAGCTCCAGGAGGGCAGAGGCCATATATTTTGTCTACAGATGTATATGGTGAACACAGAAGTCTGACCAGGGACTTTAAGTCATTTTCACAATAGAAACTTCCATACTCCATGAGTAGGGTTTTTTAAAAAAAAATTTTTTTAATTTTTATTCTTTTCATATATATATATATATATATATATATATATATATATATATATATTTTTTTTTTTTTTTTTTTGGTTTTTCGAGACAGGGTTTCTCTGTGTAGCTTTGCGCCTTTCCTGGAGCTCACTTGGTAGCCCAGGCTGGCCTCGAACTCACAGAGATCCGCCTGGCTCTGCCTCCCGAGTGCTGGGATTAAAGGCGTGCGCCACCACCGCCCGGCTCATATATATATTTTTTATTAAGAGATTTTCTATACATTTTACATACCAACCACAGATTCCCCTGTCCTCCCTCTTCCCACCCCCAAGCCTTCCCCCTCAATTTACCCCCTACTCCTTCCTCCTCTAAGGCAAGGTCTCCCATGGGGAGTCAGCAGAGCCTGGTACATTCAGTTGAGGCAGGTCTAAACCCCTCCTCCCTGCACCAAGGCTGTGCAAAGTGTCTCACCATAGGCACTAGGCTCCAAAAAGCCGGCTCATGCACTAGGGACAGGTCCCGATCCCACTGCCTGGGGGCCCCCTAAACAGTTCAAGCTAAACAACTATCTCGCTTATCCAGAGGGCCTAGTCCAGTCCCATGGGGGCTCCTCAGCTATTGGTCCACAGTTCATGTGTCTCCACTAGTTTGGCTAGTTGTCTCTGTACTTTTTCCAATCATGGTCTCGTTATCTCTTGCTCATAGAATCCCTCCTCTCTCTCATCGATGGGCTCCTGGAGCTCCACCTGGGACCCGGCCATGGATCTCTGCATCTGCTTCCATCAGTCACTGGATGAGGGTTCTATGATGACAGTTAGGGTATTCAGCCATTTGATCACCAGAATAGGCCAGCTCAGGCACCCTCTTGACAATTGCCAGTAGTCTATGGTGAAGTCATCCCTGTGGATTCCTGGGAACCTCCCTAGCACTCTGCTTCTCCCTATTCCCATGGTGTCTTCATTTATCATGGTATCTCTTTCCTTGCTCTCCCACTCTGTTCCATTCCAGCTAGAAACTCCCTCTCCCCTAAGCTCTCATTACCCGAGTGGGGGGTTTTGTTTCTGATAAATTGAGATTTCTCTTTCACAGTCTGTAATCTGAGATCCGGAGAAGGAACAGCTTAGAAGCTTTAATATCTTTATTCACTCACATGGGAAAGGGCCCAAAAAGTGAGCCCCAGATAGCGCCAACTGTGTGGGAGAGGCAGGACCTTGAAGTGTCCAAAGTGAGGGAAGCGGCTCTGTGTGGGTGAGGGTAAGTCAAGCTGGAGTTCTGCAAACGAGGATGTGGGGTGCTTACACAGAATGAAAAGTCAAGGTTGCAAATTTTGCTGGAGGAAGCTCAAAAGGGGAACTGAGTGGTGAACAGGGGTAGCAGTGGGGGTGGGAAGCAGTTCAGAGCAGGTGGACGGGATAGCCTTTTAGGCTGCTGCTTAGGACAGGATAGCCTTTTAGGCTGCTGCTTACCTTCTGTTTTCCACATCTGCTGTAGCCAGATGGTAAGACGCTATCTCTCCACCCTGCTGAGCCAGAGTGATTAAAGCACCCAGTCTTTGGTCCCCTCTGGAGAAACCAAATTGCCCTGTAGCAATAGCAATTAGCTATTTCTCCTCTCCCCTCCCCTCACTTACTGGGAAACTTTATCTTTGACCCCTTAGTGGGATTATATTGATATCCTCTTTAAATATTGACCAGAGATTTCCCCCTAATCCCTAAGGCTTTTTCCCTACAGCTGACCATACTAAGAGGTTTCTCTAATAAATACCTGTTTTCCTCCCATAACTTTAATTAATAATTTTACAACTTTAAGAACAATTGCATTCAAAGGTGAAAAAAAAAACTTGGAGTTCCTTCATTCTGTCATTTTTTCTTTTTAAAAGAGGATTTATTATTTTATTTTATAAGCATTTTGCCAGCATACATCAATGTGGTACACATGCATGCCTGGTGCCTACATAGGAGCAACACATATTTTTTTGTTGTTGTTGTTGCTGTTGTTTGTTTTTTGTTTTTTGAGACAGGGTTTCTCTGTTTAGCTTTGGAGCCTTTCCTGGATCTCGCTCTGTAGCTCAGGCTAGCCTTGAACTCACAGAGATCCACCTGCCTCTGCCTCCCGAGTGCTGGGATTAAAGGCGTGCGCCACCACTGCTCAGCTACAACACATACTCTTAATCATGAAGCCATCTCAATATTGAGATGGGTCTCTCTATGTAGTCCTGGCTTTCCTGGAACTTACTCTGTAGAGTAAACTCAGAGAGCCAACTGCCTCTGCCTCCTGAGTGCTTAGATTAAAGGCATGCACCACCACTGCCCTGCTGTAATTATATTCTCTAAATAACACAATATTAATGTTTGAGTCTGTGTCCTTGTGTTTATAACCGTATCAAGACAGTCCAGGCATAGTGGTGCAGGCCTTTAATCCCAGCACTTGGGAGGCAGAGACAGGCAAATCTCTGTGAGTTTGGGCCAGCCTGGTCTACATAGTAAGTTCCAGGACAGCAGGATTACATAGTGAAACCCTGTCTCAAAAACCAGAAAAAGAAAGAAAGAACGACAAAACCATATCAAGGTACACACTTTAAATCATAGATATACAAATCAAACTACAGAAGTTATAGAAGTTAATAAAACAAAAATAAACTGAAAAAGCTTACTGAGCAAGCCTGATAACCTGGGTTGGACACTCCCCCTCCCCCAAACATGGTCCAACTTCTACATGTGGTTCTTACAAGTGTGCGCGCACACACACACAAACACACACACACACAAATTTGTAAAAAATGTTTTAAAAAGTTAATAAAAGGAGACTAGGATGGCCGCTCAAGCCTGTAATCCCTGCACTAGGAGGCAGAGGCAGGAGGATCAGGAATTCAAGGTCATCCTTGGCTACTTACTGACCTTTAAACCAGCTTGGGATATGTCATATTCTGCTTCAACAAAGGAACAAAACAAAAAGAAAACCAGTTGACAAAATAAAATTGATGTCATTAACGTGACAAGCGACGTTCGAATGGTTTAAAACCCCCAGCAATTAGAGCGGAAAAGTACCCACAATCTTCCTTCTCCTCCTTTTTATCATTCTACCACGGCGTCACCTGGTGCCCACATACTCTTCCCCGACACAAAACATGCGCGCGAACATTCACAGCAGCATTACGGCATGCGTGTAGAAACCACCCAGGTGTCCATCCACAGATGATGTGGCTGGAAGGGGATTCCTGCAGAAGAAGGAATGAAGTCCTAGCTGGCAAAACAGTCACTAAGTGCCGCTGGCAGAGGCCCCTGGGCATAGTTGACAGCCGTGCCGAGCGTGCCCCGCTGCCTTCCCGGGTCCGCGGAATAGTGATTGGCTGAGCTCAGTTAGAGGCGGGGCGAGGCTCGGCGGGGCGGGAGGAAGCCTGCTCTCGCGAGATCGTCTTGGTTCCGCATTTCGGCTCTCCGGAGTGTGGGAGGCAGCTCGGCCGGACTCGGCGGTGTGTGCTGGTTCGCGGCGGCCGCTGGACCCCGACCCCAAGGCCGGGCCCTGAAGCTTCGGCGGCCCTGCTTCGCCGCGGACCGCCCTCCGCTTCCCGGTGCCCGCCGCGGCGCCGAGTCTGACTGGGGCGGGGGCCGCGGCCCGTCGGGCTAGCGAGGATGAGCTTCCTCTTGTGAGTGGGCCGGGCGGGCCGGGCGGGCCGGGGCGGGGCGGGTGTCGGTCGGCGGGGCCCCTGGTGAGGGCCCGGCGGAGGGTGCCGAGCGGAGGGCGGAGCCGGACGTATGGCTGATCCCGGCCTGCCGCGTCGGTAAAGGTTCGCGCAGGAAAACGTGTTGTGCCTCTGTGTCTAGACGAGGCTGAGAAAGGAAAGGGCAGCTTCTCCGTGGTTTACACAGGTTTCCCGGAGAGGCTGGGCTCGGGCACCTTATTAGGTGATCCCCCCCATCCCGGGCGGGCCTCGAACCTGGCCTCCTCCTGCCTCAGCCTTCCAAGTAGCCAGGATTACAGCCTAGGCCACCAGGACAGGCCTGCTTTAAATGTGGATCTCTTTTGAGAGAGGGGCTCACGATGTAGCCCAGGCTGGCCCGAAACTCATCATGTCGTCCAGACTGGCCTGGAATTCAGAGCTCCACCTGCCTCTGCCTCCTCGGTGCTGGGATTAAAGGTGGGCGCCTTCATCTCGGCCCCAAATGTGAGTCTTTTTTTTTTTTTCTTTTTAAAGGTTTTTATTTTTTGAGAACTTAATAGATGTGGGTTTTTTTTTTCCCATCATATCCACTCCTTTCTCCACTAGCTCCTCCAGTGTCCTTTCCTGTCCCTTTCAAATTCATGTTCTCTTCTATAGTTTTATATGTATGTATATTTATGTGTGTGTACATACACACACATGTATACCTACTGAATCCAGTTAGTGTTGCCTGTATGTACTTGGGTGTGTAAAGGTGACCACTTGATCACAGACAGTCTATTTGAGCTTGTCCCTAAAAAAAAAAAACAACTGCCTCTTCCTTCTGACTGTCTATAGCTCTTCAACTAGGTGAAGTAAATGTGAGTCTTTATTTATAACTTAAGATGATAGATACCTTAGTTTTTTGCGGTCTTTGGCTATTCTGAATAACGCTGCTGTGAACATCTGGTAACGGCTTTTGGATGTGTGTGTGTGTGATGGTATCGCCTGAGTGTTCAGAGTGAATTGTTACATGTTAGTCTTCTGAGGCATTGACAAGCATTTTAAAGCTCTGCACTGCATTTGACATCCCTACCTCATTGTATGAGTGTTCGAATCTTAGATGGTCTCTTAGTAAAAAACCCAGAGCCAGATATCAGGGTGAAAGCTGAAAGAACAGAGAAGCAGAACAGCCAGCCACTAGTTCTTACCTCTACAAAATCCTCAGCCTAAAGAGATGAGTTCCTATTTCTTGGTGCCTTTATACCTTTCTCTGCCCTCCCATATTAATTCCTGGCATTAAAGAGGTGTGTGCTTCCCAAGCAAAGGCATGAGATCTCAAGTGCTGGGATTAAAGGTGTGTGCCACCACTGCCTGGCTCTATACTGGATCAATCTCATGTAGTCCAGGGTGGCTTTGAACTCACAGAGATCCGGATGGATCTCTGCCTCCCGAGTGATAGATTTAAAGGTGTGTGCCACCACTGCCTGACCTCTGTGTCTAATCTAGTGGCTGGCTCTGTCCTCTGGCAAGCTTTATTAGGGTACACAACATATCACCACATAGGAGTTTTCAAACTCCAATTCCCATCTGTCTAGCATAGTTTTATACTCAGTGTGAAGTGGAACCTCTTGATTTACATTCTTCCAGTGACCAAAAACATTAAGCACCGTTGTGTATTTTCAGGCTACTTGTGGATAAAGAAAGACTTTTGGGATCCTTTTCCTACTTTAGAATCAGATTGTTTTTATTTTGTTAACACCTGTTAACTGTACAAATTAATGGGTACATTTCACCGTAACATTTCCATATGTGTATATATGGTGCAGTGGTTGTGTCCATCTGCCCCTTTGGTTCGAGTTGTAAGAATTCTTCATGTTTTTTGGATATTAGTGTCTTATCACATCTGTGACTTAAAAATGGTTTCTTCCATCCTCTGGATTATTTAACTGTCTTGATGCCGTCATTTGAAGCATAACTGTATTTTTTAAAGATTTAGTTAGTTTTTCTTTCTTTGAAACAGGTGTGCGCCACCACCGCCCAGCTTGCAATACATGTTAACGGCTTAGCTATCTTCCTAGCCCCCCAATAGAGCCATTTATAAGCCCAAAATGCCAGTCTTTCTTTCCTAAAAATTCATACATTTTTACTTTTAACCCAACAGCAGCAGCCGCTCTTCGAAAACATTCAAACCAAAGAAGAATATTCCTGAAGGCTCCCATCAGTACGAACTCTTAAAACATGCAGAAGCCACTCTGGGAAGTGGCAATCTGAGGCAAGCTGTCATGTTGCCAGAGGGAGAGGACCTCAATGAATGGATTGCTGTTAACAGTGAGTTTTAAGAACGTTAGTTAAACTTGCTGATTGATAGAGTTTGCTAAAATCTTATTGGATGAATTTTCTTTTATAGGTATAACTATTGTAATATAACAGCTATCTATAAAAAACATGAATACAAATACATTTAGACTATTTGTCAAAGTACTTGATAATGTTGGTTGAGTGGAGAGACTTGAAGTGCTGAGTGCTTTAGGCTGATTTTTGGGGAGAATATTGTGAAGAAATGAGTAAGGTCAACTAAAAATGTACATGCAAAGTGAGCGGCTTATATGTTGTTTGAACAATGTAAAGTACTACTTATTTAGGGAAACCCCTGCTTTTAATTTTATTCAAATTATTGAGTTTGGGCTGGAAAAATGTGTTCGTGGTTAAGAGTGCATGCTGTTCTGCAGAGACCCAGTTTGTTTCCCAGCACTCACATAGGGCAGATCATATCTGCTTTTTTTTTTTTATACTCCAGTTACAGCCCCCGAGGATCCAGCAATCTCTTCTGGCCTCTGCAGGCACTTGGACTGTCATGTATATACCCATACACAGATACAAATGTATATAATTTAAAATATTTTTAAATTAAACCTCAAATTCTGAAGGCATGTGTTGGCTTCCTGCAGTTTTAGATTTTTCTTTGAAGCTTAACTGCTCTAAATCATCTATTCAAACCTTTTGGTCTCTGGCCGTCGAGATGGTTCAGCGGGTAAAGATATTTGTTGCCAAGTTCAGTCTCTAGAACTTACATGTTGGAAGATGAGGATTGACTCTTGGAGATTGTCCTCTGAGCTTCATGTATATGGACATACACACATACTTGAGTGTGTGCAAATACAGTTAAAAAAAAACAAAACAAAACAACACTTTTGTTCCCAGAGTCCCTTTATTCTCTGAACAGTTACTGGAGGGCTGGAGAGACTGCTCAATGTTTGAGAGCTAATACTGCTCTTGGAGAGGACCAGAGTCCAGTTCCCAGCTCCACATCAGGCCTCTCTGTAACTCCAGTCCTGGAGGATCCAACATCTCTGGCTCCACCAGCACCTGAACTCCCTCTCCCCCTAGTAAAAAATAGGTCTTAGAGGGGCTCTCTGCTCTCACTGCTGTGTCGGACAGACACAGGGACCAAGCTCAGAGCTTGAAATAAAGGCTCTTTGCTTTTACATGTGGGGGAAAAATAGGTATTAAAAAAAACATTACTGAGCATGTCAAACTTTTAATTATGTACAGTGTATCTAATGTTACTCTTTGGGAAATTTAAACTGAGAAAAATTAAAATATTTACTTTTAAATTTATTTAAAAAGAACCCTACCCTGTGTTAGCAAATACTTTTATTTAAACAAAATTTTAATTTTCCAGAACAAGTTTCAGTGAGAAATATGGCATTGTAAGTCTTTGGGAGTCTTTCTTACTGTTTGGCTTAACAGTCAGCTAGGTCCTCATGTCTGCTTCTCATCCACTCTCACACCATGGTGGAGACCCTGCAGAACCCCACTGCATCCTCCTCAGGATGAGAGTGAAAGCTGCCGTCCAACCCTTGCTAGGCTTACACATACCTATGAAATGTCATCTTCTGTACTCTCCTTTAGTGAGAGTATTGAGGTTAGGCCTAATGTTGTTTTCTTTAAAATATAACTAAGATGTCCGACATAGTGGCACGCACCTTTAATCCCGGTCCTTAGGAGGCAGAAGCAGGGGGATCTTTGGACCTCTGAGTTTCAGGACAGCCAGGGCTGCACCGAGAAACCTTGTCTTGAAAATACTAATACTAATAATAATATAAAATATAACAGAGGAAAGTTTGTAAGTTAGAGAGCTTTTATAAAATGTTTTTGATGAAACAGAATTTTTTTTCTTAATCCATTTTTGAAGAAACTTGGAAAGCCCTAGTTCATTTTTTCCCCAAGTACTCCTTTAGACAGGAACATGGTATTTTGAAAAACTTCGCAAGTCTTAATGATTCTCTTCACACCCAGTCAAGTTTACCCTCACACCTTCCTCCTCATCCTTCAGATCTAGTGGAAGCTCCTTTGGAATGTCCTCCCTGGCCTCCTCTGTCCTTCCCGATGTTGCTTTTTCTCTGAATTTCTAGCACTTACTGTTGGCATGTGGGTCCCATCTTCAGTCTTGTGTTATTCATCTTTTAAACTCTTGTGTTCGCATAGACCCAGACTAAGGACTTGATTCCAGATCCTTTTTGAGTGGTCACATGCTGATGCTAAAGGAGATGTTTGAAATGTATGATACAGCCTATAACTTCTCACTGAGTTTGTTCTATAACACATGATAGGATGTAGTTTAGATTGATAAGCTAGGAATCTTCCAACTCCTTGGATCTAATCAAATAGTGTATTCCAGTGACTTATTAGTTACCATTAAGTTAAAATCAGCTCCAGCGTTTTGCTTAAGTTAGTTGGACATGGTAGTATGCTCCTGTAATCCCAGTTGCTGGGGAAACTGAGGCAGGAGGATTGCATGAGCCCAGGAGTTCCAGACTAGTCTGGGCAACATAGAACCCACTTCAAAAAAGAAGATAGTGTCCATTTTCCTTCGGCTGAGAGGTCTGTTTGGTTTATCATAGTTTATATAGATACTTAGAGTGACGGCCTTGTCTTTGCAGCTGTGGATTTCTTCAATCAGATCAACATGTTGTATGGAACCATTACAGAATTCTGCACTGAGGCAAGCTGCCCAGTCATGTCTGCAGGTCCCAGGTATGCATCTAGCCTGGTACAGACGCTTTTGAGTTTCTTTCTTTTATAATTGATAAAAATTAAATAATACTGTTCTTACCTGTTTCTTTGTATAGAGATAATTCAGTTTGTGAGTTCTTGACTACTCAGCAATAACTCTTATGTTAACTACTTTGGTGTATAAACACTCAGTGTTTACTGTTTATAAATTATAATTGTAGGAGGAAATGTATAGAAATTTGAGTAAGGGGCCAGCAAGATGGCTGAGGGGTAAAGGCACTTGCTGCCAAGACTGACTCTGCAAGTTGCTTTCACATGTACAGTGTCTGCATGCCCACACAAATCAATGTCATTTTAAAAGAGATGTCACTTAGATTCATCCAGAAAGTCTGGTGGGTTTATTTGTTTGTTTGTTTTTTATTTGACTGGAGTTTAATTTCTTACAAAAATTTTTAGGTAGTCTTTTAATAGTTGCTCATTTTTCCTGGTACCTGTATTGAATTAATGAAAGTAGCTGCACAACCAGAAGTAAGTATCTATCTTAAAGAGGCTGAGATAAAAATAGGCTGAGGGTTTCCTGTAACTTCTCGTACAATTTCTGTGGACAGAACGTGAACCTGCTTTGATTACAGGTTGTGTGTGTTAAGATTTAACAACTGAGCCGGGCGGTGGTGGCCCACGCCTTTAATCCCAGCACTCAGGAGGCAGAGGCAGGCGGATCTCTGTGAGTTCGAGGCCAGCCTGGTCTCCAAAGCGAGTTCCAGGAAAGGCGCAAAGCTACACAGAGAAACCCTGTCTCAAAAAACAAAAACAAACAAAAAGATTTAACAACTGTCAGTAACACATTCTTGTCGTTCTCTGCAGGTATGAATACCATTGGGCAGATGGCACTAATATTAAAAAGCCAATCAAGTGTTCTGCACCAAAATACATTGACTATTTGATGACTTGGGTTCAGGATCAGCTTGATGACGAAACCCTTTTCCCTTCGAAGATTGGTAAGTTATCACTGTAGAACTAACTGCCTTTCTTTCTGAATGATGGCTGTGATCTTTAAATGTTCTGACTTTAAATCAGTTTAACAGAGAAAGCCACACTCCAAAAGCTTGTACCCATGTATATTCCCCCAGCATGCCCAATTGTGTTTCTTCATACCAGTTAATACTTATTTTTTAATCTCTTCCAATTTGATTAAATTGGATATATTTTAAAATAATTATTTTGTGTGTGTGGTTTGAGTGCCATGGCATATACGTGTATATGTGTACGTTAGACAACTTCTTGGATTTGGTCCTTCCACCTTTACATGTTTTTTTTGTTTGGTTTGAAACAGGGTTTTACCATATAGTCTTGGCTGTCCTGGAACTTGCTCTGTAGACCAGGCTGGCCTCAAACTCACAGAGATCCACCTGGCTCTGCCTCCCGAGTGCTGGGGTTAAAGGTGTGCTCCATCACTGCTGCCTGGCTCTAAACTTTTATTTTAATGTCCATTTAAAAAAATTTTTTTTTTTTTAAGTATAGGCACTTACTACCAAGCCTGGTGGCCTGAGCTTGATCCCCGAGACCCACATGGTGAAAGGAAGTTGTCCTCTGACCCCCACATGTGCCTTATAGCAAGCACATGCATGACACTGTGCTCACGCACACACCAGTATGAGAGAATTAAATACTTTCGGTTTATTTACATTTTTCTGTCCTGTTATGTCCTTTGTCTGTTACAGATAATTGGTCTTTGTCATGTAAACCGTATGTTTTTTTCCCCTAGGGCACCTTTGGTCTTATTTATAGAGTGTTTTGCTATATACACTTCTCTTATTTTGCTCATTTTCTTTAAAATGTGGGTGGTTTTGTTGTTGCTTTTTGTGGTGCTAGGATTGAAGCCTGGGCCTCACATGTGTGCTAGGCACGTGTTCTGTTCCTGAACTCTGCTCACAATTCCGAATTGCATTGGTTACAGTGAGAAAGGCTTTATTTCTAGATAATGACATTGCTTATGTTTTTTTATTTAGTTTTGTTTGTTTGTTTGTATTTGTTTTTGTTATTTTGTTTTTCGAGACAGGGTTTCTCTGTGTAGTTTTGGTTCCTGCCCTAGATCTCACTCTGTAGACCAGGCTGGCCTGGAACTCACAGAGATCCACCTGGCTCTGCCTCCTGAGTCCTGGGATTAAAGGCGTGCGCCACCACCGCCCGGCAGCTGTTTTTTTGTTTTTTAATCATTGGGCTGTCGGGGTTTTTATTCTGAATGCTACTTAAGTTTTTTTTTTTCCTCTAAAAAGAAGTTAGCCAGTTTGTTCCAGTTTGATATGAGTGTCTTTCCTTCCTCAGTTAAGTCATGTATAGAGCAAATTGCCATGATTTAGGACCTTGTAAACCTTGTGGAACCTTACAGGGTAATCTGAAACTGTACACACCTTCCAGTGTTCTTCACGTCTGTTCTATTTGTTCTTCATAGAAATACAGAAGCACTTTCTCAAAGTAAAAATAAATGTTAGCTGGTCATGGTATACACTTTTAATCCTAGCATTGGATCCAAAGATTGTCATAGACAGATCTCTGTGAGTTCCAGGTCAGCCAGGGCTATATAGTGAGACTTTATCTCAAAAAAAAAAAAAAAAAAAAAAAAAAAAGGTGTAGATTTTTAAAAAAATTGTGCATGTGTGTGTGTGCACCACAATACGTAAGTGAAGGCCAGAGAGGGGCAGTTTGTGGATTGGTTCTTTCCTTTATTTACATGGTGTCTGGGGGTGGAATCTGGGTCTCCAGCCTTGTGCAGTAAGCGCCTTGACCTGCTAAGCCATCTCACCAGCCTGTTTTTAGCAGATATTTTCCCATTGTCAATTTTTGATGACTCTAAGTTACTACTTTTTTTTGGTGCTGGAGGTCAGACCCAGGGCCCCTCACATGGTTAATCACATGCTTTACCATTAAGTTATACCCCAACTTCTCCATTTCTTTTTAAAATGTTCTGCTAGGAGAACATTTCTGGCTTGCTACTGTTTTGATTTTGGTATTGTACTGAAGAATGAGGTTAGCCTGCTTGTTGTTCTGGGGATCTGAGCAGCTGCTTACCAGATTTTTTGTTGTTGTTGTTTGTTTGATTTTTGAGACAGCGTTTCTCTGTGTAGCCCTGTCTCACTCTGTACACCAGGCTGGCATTGAACCTTTTGCCTCCTGAGAGCTGGGACTAAAGGTGTGCACCACCACTGCCCGCTGCCAGATTCTTGTGCTTTTTTTTGTTTTTGTTTTTGTTTTTTTGAGACAAGCCTGGAACTCCCTCTGTAGACCAGGCTGGCCTCGAACTCACAGAGATCTGTCTGCCTCTTCTTCCCGAGTGCTGAGATTAAAGGTGTGTGCCACCACTGCCTGGCTTGTGCTCTTCTTCATAGTCTAAGCAGAGGTGCTTCTGGGAGAAACATTTAGATCAATTAAAAAAACAACAACCGACATTTTTTATTTTGTGTATTCTGTATGGCCCAGTGTGTCTGGGCTGGGAGTGAACTTGTGTGGCACTGTAAAGTGTGAAAGTCAGAGGACAACTTGGGGAGGTCAGTTCTCACCTTCAACCGTGTGAGTCCTGGAGATTGCCCTCATGTCATCAGGCTTGGCAGGTATCCAGGCAGCCAACCTGCTGGCCCTAGGTCAAGTTTCTATACTTAGGCTGGTGTTGGGGAAACCGGTAGAGCATACCTGCAATCCCAACACTCCAGAGGCTGAGACAGGAGGATTGCTGGGAATTCAAGGTTAGCCTGTGCTACAGAGTGAGACTTTGTCTCAAAGAAGAAAAAAGTTGTTAGACTTGGTTCTTGTTAACAATCTTCTACTAAACTTTGTATTTCCTTTCTCACAGATACTTTATTACATATTGTTTCTACTTGAATATGTTCTATTAAATTTAGTTTAGAAAGTACTTAGGCCGGGCCTTCTACTAAACTTTGTATTTCCTTTCTCACAGATACTTTATTACATATTGTTTCTACTTGAATATGTTCTATTAAATTTAGTTTAGAAAGTACTTAGGCCGGGCGGTGGTGCCCACGCCTTTAATCCCAGTACTTGGGAGGTAGAGCCAGGCGGATCTCTGTGAGTTCGAGGCCAGCCTGGGCTACCAAGTGAGTTCCAGGAAAGGCACAAAGCTACACAGAGAAACCCTGTCTCGAAAAACCAAAAAAAAAAAAAAGAAAGTACTTAGATTAAAACAGCTTACATGTTTACTCCGTTAAGTTTCATTTGATTTTATTTTTATGAGGCAAGATCTCATTTAGCTCAGTTTGGCCTTGAATTCACTGTGTAGCTGAGAATGACCTTGAACACTGAGTCCTTCTATCTCTACCTCCCACTTGCTGAGGTTATAAAATCTTATCACCATGCCCCCAGAATCCTTTTTTCTCAGCTTCTCTTTCTACTGTAGTAATTCTAGACTCTTCCCCCTGCCTCTTTCTCCCCATTAGGCTATTATCAGTGTTGTAAATTTTGCTAGTTTCATCTTATTGGTGAGAACTGGTTTTTTTTTGGTTTTTGGTTTTTTTTTTTAGCAGCATATCTAAACCATTAGCAAGGTGGGAATTTTAAGAGAAAAGATTTGATTTTTAAAACCTGCCATTTTGGAATTTCATATTAAGATTCTGTCCAGGGAAACAGCACATAAGCTCCAGTGTAATGTTTGAAAACTCAGTTTAGCTAAGACTAGGGGTTGGGAATACAACTAAAATAAGCACAACTTATTAAATATCTGTCTATCTATCTATCTATTTTTGGAACTGAGGATCGGATCCAGGGCCTTGCGCTTGCTAGGCAAGCGCTCTACCACTGAGCTAAATCCCCAACCCTAAAATATCAAGCTTTTAAGGGCTGGCTAAAGAAAAAAAGTAAGATGCACAGGAGGAATGCTGTTAGAAGCCTCCGTTTTCTGAGAGGTTGAAAGGTGTTTTGTTTTTCATGGTTCTGAGGAACTGCTTTTTGAAACTGACTTCTTGTCAAGCCTGAGACTCACTGGAGTCCATGGCCTCCCACAGATCCACCTGTCTGCCTTGAATTAGAGACAAGCACCACATGCCCTGCAGGCAAACGCCTTCTTGGTGCTTCTCAGTGGTGGTTGTGTAGCCAGTGCCGGCTCTCTGGCACTCCAGTCCCTTTGCTAAAGGACTTTGGTGTCATCAGCCAAACTTGTCAGAATTGTAGCCATTTGTCCCATGACTACTGCTTCAAGAGGTCCCCACACCTCCCAGTTTTTCTCTCAAGAGGTATTTCTTTTCTCTGAGAAGGAATGAGGTCCCTGCCTTCTGTTTCAGGAAGGATCACCCCTTTTTGGGCTCTAGGAAAATGAAGACTACTTTTACATTCCAGAGTAATGTAGAAGAGGAGATGCTCTCTGCCGACTTGAGGGCTGTCATTTATTTTGTTTAGGAAAATTTCCATTCCTAACTTTTTTTTCCTGTTACAAATGACGAAAGTGATGCTTATTCTTACTGCACTTCATCTTAGGGAGAAACTGATTTTAAACAACAAACATGTGAATTTGAATTGTGATCAGCAGTCTCTACCTGTGTCTTCTGCTGTAGGCAGTCAGTGTGGAGCGGGAAGAATACTCAGGTTGTGTTTGCTTTGCTTACAGTCCTTTGAAGTCGACTTGGGAGAGCTTAAGCTTATGTGTAGTATCAAAACTCGCTGCTGTCTCATTTGATGATTGATAGGTGTGCATTCAATTACAGGTGTCCCGTTTCCCAAAAACTTCATGTCTGTGGCAAAGACTATCCTGAAGCGTCTCTTCAGGGTGTACGCCCATATTTACCACCAGCACTTTGACTCCGTGATGCAGCTGCAAGAGGAGGCCCACCTCAACACCTCCTTTAAGCACTTTATTTTCTTTGTTCAGGTAGGTGAGCCAGATTGATCTCAGGGTCTTGGACTTGGACCTTGATAACAGTAAGAACACTGTCTTATTCGTAGATGCAGCCCGTCTGACTACAAACTTTGTTTTCTTCTCTCTGTTGTTTCATCGATTCATGAAGCAGTATAGAAAGAAGGACTGTGTCTCTGGGCTGGAGAGATGGCTCAGCAGTTAAGACCATGTACAATTATTGCAGAGGACCTGGGTTCAGTTCCTTGAATCCCTGTCAGGAGGCTCACAACTCCCTCTAAGGGATCCAGCATCCTCTAGCTTCCATAGGCACAGGCACACATGTGGAGCACATAAACTCACAAAGGCTCACAGACAGACCCAAAGTAAGTAAGTAAACCTTTAAAAAAAAAAAAAAGGAAGAAAGGCGGCATCCTTCTTAGGTCCAGCTGCCTTGTTCTTCCAGGTCTGTGGCCTGTGAGCACTAACTCAGAATTTGGAACAGTCAAAATAATTCATATTATTTGAAAAAGATAGTAAAGAATTATCAGAGCATGATGCACATCTCTATAATCCCAGCCAGACCTTGTTTCAAAGAAACCAGAAAATAGCATGAGTGACAGACAGGCGGCTGCGCAGTAAAGACACTTCCTGCTCTTGCAGAGACCCGAGCTCATTTTCCAGCACCTGCAGGGGGAGCTCCAGGGGCTCTGATAGTCACTTCTGGTCTCTTCAGACACCCCCACACATACGGGAAACACACACACAAATAAAAGTAAAGAACTTTAAAAAGCTGGGCAATTCTGTATATAAAATAGCACTTTACAGTAAGTAAAGAAACCTGGTAGCTTTTATTATTGTGTATTATGGTTCTGTGTGTATTGCAAAGGCTATACCACACTTAATGGTTTTTTTTTTCCTTCTGAGATTGTGCGTGTGCGTGTGCGTGTGCGTGTGCGTGTGTGTGTGTGTGTGTAAAAGTAGACTTCTCAAGAGGTGGCTGTTAGCAGAGGTTCAGTTTGTAATTTTTAGGTCATTGTATATACACTTGTGTATTTCATTTTAGTGTTTAACACTCATAGCTACTGTTCCTTTCACCCCCCAGAATCAGGTTAGGAAGGGAGCCCCATGTCTCAACACTGATAAAGTCATGAGTTGTGTCTTGGTCTTTCTGGAGACCAGTCACACCTGGTGATCTTAAGGGTCACCAGACATTGTTGACATGTGAGAGTTTCAATGTTGGTTCATTATTACATTTTACTTTTCTTCTCTTTCCAGGAGTTTAATCTGATTGATAGGCGTGAGTTGGCACCACTTCAGGAATTAATTGAGAAGCTTGGATCTAAAGACAGATAAATGTTTCTTCTAGAACACAGTTGCCCTCTCGCTCTATCTACCGCTAGCACTCTCTCATTGCTGTCTGGTGTGGACTAGTGATACTGACTATAAGAACGCAGGATCAAAAGACCCATTGTTGTCTGCAGAGAAAATTGTCCCAGAGGTAGGTTGGCCAGATAGCTTCAGAACAAGACCTGTATGGCACAGCCAGATTGGAGGTGCTGTGTGGCCACCCGTCCTTTAGTGTCCTCTGTTGTAACCTTAGGTTAGCCTGTAGTTTGTTGCTGATCTTTTGTTCAAGAAAGTGATTGAAGCTGCGCAGTGGTGGAGCATGCCTTTAATCCCAGCACTTGGGAGGCAGAGGCAGGTAGATCTCTGTGAGTTTGAGGCCAACCTGGGCTACAGAGTGAGTTCCAGGACAGGCACTAAAACTACACAGAGAAACCCTGTCTTGAAAAAAAAAAAAAAGAAAGAAAGAAATTGAGTTTTTCCATGTGACAACATAATGGACATTAAGGATTTTCAGCAGTAACTTATTAGTTTCTAGAACAAATTTCTTAACACAGATCAGTTTTGCTTCACTTTACAAATTGAAATGGTGTTCCATTTCTAAATCTCAGCCATTTAGAGCTTATGTTTTACCTTAGATAGCCTATTAGGTTCGTGTCTGTGTGCTGGTGTTTATAGATAAGAGTATATATATATATTTTTAGCCAGGCATGATGGTGCATGTCTGTTACCTGATACTGTGGAGGAAGAGGCAGGAGGATAGCACATTGGAGGCTAGCCTGGGCTACATGGTAAACTTGCTGAAAAAAGTTTGTTTTGCAAAACCCACAAGGCTTAAATCACAGGCATATGTGGCATGAGATTAACCAAAGTTATTTTTAAGTGACTTTTTAATTTTGGGGGTTGTGTCGTTGTCTGTCTAGATGGGGGTGTATGATGGATGTAGTCTGTGTCCTCTGATGGCAGCATGCAGGTTCTCCTCTTGAAACTCTTCACTTAGATTTTGGCAGAGATCAAGAAACTTCCAAAAAACTGTGACAGACTTGGGCCTCAAAGCCACTATTTTCATTGATAATTCGTGAGGCCTTGCAGTTCTGGAGAGGACAGTTAAAAAAAAAGTATTTAGAATACTTATTTCCTAAACGATTCCATGTTTTTATTGCAACTTGAAACTTACATTTATGTGTAGAAATGCAGACGTTATGGCAATAAGGGAAAAAGTAGCTTGAGGGTGTGTGACTGCAGGTCTCCCTGCTGCCTGTTGGAGGGAGAGCTGGAGATCAGCCGGGAAGTGAGTTGACAGCAGCCTTGCTTCATTCTGTTACTTTACAAAGGCTGCATTGAGCTCTAGAGGGTCTCTCCTTTGTCTTTGTATCAAAACTTGAAAATTTCCTCATCCTATCAGGATAAAAGGCTCCTTTATTGAGGAAGGTGCCTGCTTTTCATTAGGTCCTCAGATCTAGTCAGTTCTGGTTGCCTCCTCAGGTGTACATGGCATCCTAAGTATCCTGGACACTTGTCTGAAGGGCAGTGCTGTAGTGTATCAGCATTCTGTGTGTCAGGGCTGGGACTAAGTGCTCACTGCCCTCCTGCATGGCTTTATAAAGGTTAGAGGTGATGAGGGTTTTGTTATTTTTGACTCCACTAAACTATACAAGAAAGAATTCCTTAGAAACTCCAGTTTTAATGACTCATTTTAGTATGTTCTTAAGTATGCTTAGAATTTTAAAGAAGTTTTGTCTTATTTTCGCTGAAACCACACATCACCATTAGAGGAATTCAAGGTGGGATAACGGTTTAGAGACAAGGACAGCTTGGAAACACCTCCTAACCCAGGTGTATGCAAAGGTCCATGTCAGCTGCTGCAAGTGTCAGTCAGCTGCAGACAGGATGCAGGCTTCTAGATGCCCCCCAAAAAGCATCACCCCTCAACCACAGACTCCATTTACTTTGATTTGCTGAAGTGAAATTCTCTATCAACCAAGGCTCAATCATTTTTAGGATATCTGGCACCCTCAAATCAAAGGTTTTTCTTTCCTCTGCACACATTTCAGAGACAGATGCCCTCTCCGGGATTGCGCTCCAGATGGGTAAATGCTAAGACACGGAGGCAGCTCCAGTGGGACAAAACAGAAAACCCCCTTGGTAGTAGAGACTGGGGTGTCTCCTTGTGTGTCCCCACCCACTCCATTTTTCCTTCTGTCTTTTAAACGGAAGCAGTGCCAGACTCCCAGACCAACCTGCCTTAACCAGCAGTACGTACACATTGTGTTGTTAGCTCACCTCTGAGGCAGAGCATGGGAGCAGGAGGGTGGCGTCTTTCTGCCGTGACTGGAGACGCTTTCATAACATCTGAAGAAATCGGTCTGTCCTGGGTTTATCTGCCTACTCCCTGCCCCCACCCCAGGAGGAGTCAGTTGTGCTGACTGCTCCCTAGACTCAGTTGCAGTGGCTTCCAGTTGCCTGCTGAATTCCGCCTTAGCCCTTTGGTGCTTTAATTTCCAGGACTTTAAAAAACTTGGACAATGATACACAGATGTAAAAAGGAAATCACACTTTATTGTAGTAGTTTTGTGTTGACAGCCACTCTACCGTTGTTCTGCTGACTGACTCGTGACTTACCAGCAGCCAGTTAGCTAAGGGTTCTTCTACCCTGGCCTGCAGAACTCTAGTTCACACGACTGCGCACTGGAGAACTGCAGGTCTGTGTTCACGACTTGCAGCAAAGGCCCAGGCACAGTCCTGGCGCTGAGGTTTCCTGTTCTCTTGGCTTCTCTCTAAGCCCTAAGATCATACAGTAGTAGAGCTTCTCAGACATGACGTCATTACCTCAGAAGCATAAACAAATCAGGCCCGAAGAGTGTGGGCCTTACAGGTGTGTTTCCAGTCTGGTGCCAGGGCTCCTGTGCTGTCTGTGGGAGCCGCCCGTCAGTATGGAGCCCTGGCCTGAACAGTGCCAGCCTGGACATGGGCTGCTGAGTACCTCCCGCAGTCATGTTCTCTCCTCCTGAGGTCTTGAGTTCGGCAGACAAGGAAAGGGTCTTTTGGTCTTCCTGTTTTTATATTCAGTTTGATGCTGGGCTCTGAGGGGGTTTGGAGCACACGGGGCAGCTGCATTGAAATTCACAATTCTCTCATCAGAGTATATCAAACAAGTAGAGCCAAATGGATGACCAGTGTGCTACAGGCTGCTTATAGAACAGCGTTCTGTGTTGGTCTGCAGCAAAAATCATTTGCATAAGGTAGTCTTGGTTACCATCTAAAATAACTTAAAATATTCCTCATGGGAAAAAAATTTGTTGTATTTTTAAACCTTTAGGGCTTTATTCTATTTTTCTAAGTCGTTAACTGTACTTTTTAAAAAAGTATTTTGTATCTACTTTTGTAACTTCATCAGAATAAACTATATTGAAAGTAAAAATGGCTTTGAAGTGTGTTAGCATGCTTTTATTTAAATGTGGAAATGAGATCTTTGCAGGTTCTGTAGATTTTGATTATAGTTTAAATTTGGAGGGTTGTCTTTGCATACCATTTAGTATCTACTTTCTTAAAGCTTAGGAAGGAGAAGTTCCTAAATGAAACCAAATATAATACCAGAGCCTTGTTCCAAAGAACAAATCCCTATGTCTAGTGCAGATCCACCCCGGACAGAAATGAGCAGTCTCCATCCTGGGATGCTCATGGGACTCCAGATCTTATGTACATTCCTGGGAAAGGGGATGGAGGCTAGATTCACTAATTTTCTTACCTTGAATTCAAGTACTCCTGTATCCTTAAAACCCGCCCCAGCCCAATCAGCCACTTGTCATTTTAGAATTACCAACATGCTCAGGGTATTTAGTCAGGAGGGTTCTTTAGAACAGGGGTTTTCAGCCTGTGGGTCACAACCTCTTTGGGGAAGGGTCGTGGAGACCATTGAAAAACAAATGTTTACATTATGTTTAATAAAATAGTAGCAAAATGAGTTATGAAATAGCAACAAAAATAATTGTTATCATTACGGAGTAGCAACAAAAATAAACCATAGTTGGGGGTCACCACAACATGAGAACTGTATTAAAGGGTCACAGCCCTAAGAAGGTTGAGAACCACTACTTTAGGGGTACAGAATTGGTAGAAAGACTATATATGGGATTATTAGAATGGCTTACAGGCTGTGGTCCAGCTAGTCCAACAATGTCTATCAGTGGAAGGTCCAAGAATTCAGTAATTGTTCAGCTGAGTCTTTTGAAGCTATTTGAAACTTTAGAAGAGTAGAAGTAACCCAGCCAATGTCAGGAAGGCCAGATTTAAGCTTTGAAGCATCATAGCCGGAAACTACAACATCCTTTAACATTGTCCAGTGTCGAGGCTTTCCGGTCAAAAGCAACCTGGATGTCCCTTGGTAGGCAGATCCCAGGTCATGCTACTCTATTTTGGCTTTGAAGGGGCTGGGAGGACTTTGCAGGGCTTTATTCAGAGGGAAAGTTTATTACTTGGGGCTGTCTGGGGAGGCAGAAGATGCAAGTCAGGGGATTTTCAGTCTTTTCCACAAATGTTCACACAAGTTCGGAAAGCTGGTGCACAGCTGCTTGGATTGAATCCTCCCTTCCTGCCCCGCCAAGAAAGGGTTCTCTGTGTAGCTCTGGCTGTTCTGGAACTCGCTCTGCAGACCAAGCTGGCCTCGAACTCAGATTTGCCTGCCTCTGCCCGAGTGCTGGGATTAAAGGCATGTGCCACCGCCACAGTGGGCTTTAGGATTGAATTTTTAAGAACTGATGCTTGAGCTATAGGAGTCTCTATAAAATGACTGTTAATAAAAATCATCTCAGTGAGGTTGAAAACAGGAGTTGCATCCCAAGAGACCTGAGGAGTCCCTGTGGTGAGGAGGCACAGGTTTGTAACCCCAGAACAAGAGGGTCAGAAATCCAAGGTCATCTTCAGCACATAATGGATTCGAGGCTGGTTTGGGCTATAGGAGACCCTGTCTCAACAATAAACAAAACACAGAGTGATTATGACCCAAAGTAAACAAAGGTGAAAGACCCTCAAGTTCAGAGTAGAAAGGATTGGCCATTTCCTGGGCCCAAAGGCAATTTAAAAAAAAAACGAAGGGGCTTGAGAGGTGGCTCCATTCCCAGCACCCATGTGGGGGTCCGCACCCATCTGTAACTAGTTCCAAGGGATCTGACACACTCTTCTGGCCTTGGACACTGTATGCACATGTACAGACATATATGTCAAAATATGCAGACACAAAATAAAAATTTGAAGGCTGGAGTTGCAAGCAGTACTAATGTGGCTTGGTTGAAGGTGAGTCTGAAGGCAAACTGACCGAGTGCCTGCAGAACCTGTGCAGGATGATGCTGGTATGTCCTGCAGTGGATTCCAGCTGGATGGGAGGGGAGGGTGAAGTCACAGGAAAGGTTATTTCCTTTGGGTGATGGGGAGTCTGAAGGATTTGAGACTGGACTGTTTTCTCTCAGTTTGGACAGCTCTTGGAAACTGAAGGTAAGGGCTGCATAGTGGAGCGCCAGCAGTTCTCAGTCACAGTTATATGGGTGACTGTTCTGTGGAACAGGACTGACAGAGTGCCATGTAAATGACAGGTAAGTTGTGACCTTAACCTTAGGGCACTTAGCTTCAAGTGGCAAACGTGTCTGCACTGAATCCAGGACTCACTTCCAGCAGCTCCAGGTGGTATGCCTGCCTCCCCAGAACCACTTTTTGCTGTGTCCGCTCCATTGCCAAAGCGTCTCTCTGCCTATTGGGCACAAAGCTGGTTGCTAGTAGTGCCAGGCTTTCTATAAACTTAGCAATAGATTGGAAACCCTCAATCTCTCTAGTTCCTTATCTAGTTCCTTATCTGGGGGAACCTTATCTCAGTGATCTGGTTCAGATCATTTGACCAGTCGTAAACCAATCACCATGTATTAGCCAGTTCCTGCTCGTCTGAACATGTGGTTTGAATAGCAAAGAGGCCACTATACAGCTAGAAGACATTTTAGACACTTTTAATTGTATTTCTTGACATAAATGAAGAAACTTGAAATTATTCCTAACCATAAATTTTCAGGAATCAAGGAGAAAAATCTGTATCAAGTAATCCGGAGATGAGGGCTAGAACACAGGAGTCACTCAACATTGGAATGAATGACCATTTTAATTTTGTTTTGGGACAGGGTCTCTCTATAGTCTGACTGTCCTGGAACTTGCTATGTGGGCCAGGCAGGCCTTGAACTAACAGGTCTACCTGCCTCTGCCTCCCAAGTGTTAGGATTAAAGGTGCACCACCGTGCCTGGCCTATAAATGAGCCTGCGTTTAGCTGTTCACTTTAAAGAACAAATCGGGGCCCAACCCACACGGGAGGTGCTGAGTGCAGAGGTACCAGTGCAGTGACGAAGTCCCGCAGGCTACACCAGGCTGCAGGCAGTTACTACTGGGAAGACGGGGTTTTACTCTATTAACGGTATCCCGTGTTTTGCTGGTGATTACTTACCCCTCATGGTGTGTGCTGCTTCCAATCCTACCTATTCTGATGTGTTTTGTTTTGAGCCAGGCTTCAAACTTGATCTATCTAGACCAGGATGGCCTTGAACTCAGAGGTCCGCCTGCCTCTGTCTCTCCAGTGCTGAGATTAAAGGCGTGCGCCACCACCCTCCCATCCCACTTGGTTTTGAGACAGGATCTCTATAGCCCAAACTGGCCTGGAACTCACTACTTAGCCTCGGCTGAACACAAAACAGCCCTGGGATTACGGGTTTCTTCCTCGGCCCGTACGTATGGGGGCTGTGTCCCCTGGAATTTGGAGAAACCCAAAACAAATTTCCATCTCCCACCCCTCATCTAACACCCCCGCCACATCTCATCCCCACTCCTGCCCCTGGTTTAGTTCATCGCTCATCTGGCCTCTGCAGCAGTCTGCCCCCTCCAATTCAGCCCCTCACAAAGAACCCCCTTCCTCACAGGAGCCAGAGTGCTCTAAACGCAAACCTGAGACGACTCCCATTGCTGAGAAGTTCACCGGAACTCCTTTCTGGAAAGAAGCCAGTTCCCCCAGAGCACTGACTGGGATGTCGGGAGGGAGGGAGGCCTGTCCCGCGCACCAGGGGTTCTGGCTGCCTAAGTGGGCGACTGGAGGCGGCGTGGGCGGGGAGGGGCACCCTGCAGTGGAAGCCGCCCTGGCGGGATGGATGGAGGGTCGGCCCTGGCCTGCGGGTTCCGGCTGGCTCCCGCGGGGCGGCCGCGGCCTCCGAGCGGCAGGGGGCGGGCTCGCCCAGGGCGGCGGCTCCGGACGGAGTGCCGGTGTCTTTCCGGCCGCACTGTGACCTCGGGCTGCGGGCTGCGTCGCCGGGCATGGCGGCATGGGGCCCGGCGTCCGCTGCGCCTCTGCTCCGCGGGAGCTACGGGGTGAGCCGGCGGGGCTCGGGCGGAGCTGCGGGGGGCTCAGGCGGCTGTTGTCTGGCTGAGGACGTGAGGGCAAGGCTGGGGCCCTTCCCTGCTCTCATTCATTCTCTCCTGACCTCTGAATCGCACTGGGTGTGCTCTGTGTGTGTGTGTGTGTGTGTGTGTGTGTGTGTGTGTGTGTGTGTGTGTGTGTGTGTGTGTGTGTGTGTGTGTGTGTGTGTGTTGGGGGGGGTACCGGGCTCTCTGAATCTCACTGGGTGTGCTGTGTGTGTGTGTATGTGTTGGGGGGGGGGGTACCGGGCTCAGGTGGGTCGGGGAACAGTCCTGTGTGTGTGTGTTTGTGTGTGTGTGTGTGGTGTGTGTGTTTTTGTGTGTGTGTGTGTGTGTGTGTGTGTGTGTGTGTTGGGGGGGTACCGGGCTCAGGTGGGTCGGGGAACAGTCCTATAAACCGGCACAGTATAGCGAACCTGGGAAAGAAATGCCGCCTTCAGTAGAGGAAAACAGAGGTGGTGTAGCCCCGAGGCCAGGCATTGGTGCTGGGCACTCGGCATGAGCCTGCGTCCTGCAATTGCACACAGAGCAGGCCTCTGACCTTGACCCTCCATGGCCTGCAGCCTGGAGCGGGAGCCCAGCTCTCCTAATCCTCCCACCCTCCGTTGGTTGAGACAGGGTCTCGCATTAAAGCCCTGGCTAGCTTAGAACTTGTGACATTCCTCCTGACTCCTGGAATAAAGTCGTAAGCCACAGTGCCTGGTCTGTCTCTCCCTTTCAGACTCATCTTTGGCTTTATCTCACCCATCTCTTTCTCCTCACTTGCCTGCTGGTCCGGGATCTGCCTCCCGTGCTGAGGAGTTGTGTTGCCCTCAGGACTGCCATCTGGGGTCTTGTCCGTCTGTTGACAGGATGGGTGTGCGAAGATGACCGGCTCCTGAGGATTGTGCAGCGGGAGCCACTGTGCCTCTTAGTGGTTTCACGTCCTGCCTGCCATGCGCGTATGACTCCTATGCTGCTGTCTCAGGAGCACTTCCACCCCGAGACCTTGCCGATGCACCCAGGCGCACAGCCTTGGTTTTGTCCCTGTGTGCAGCACACAGACCATCTGACCAGATCTTTCCTCTGGCCTGCATGTCAGCCAGCTCTTAGGCTTCTTGGCCTGTGTCCAGCAGCCATGTCTCTCTCCTCACTCATTGCTTCAGAGGGCCTGCCTTAGGGTCAGCTCTGGGGCGCTGCTGTAGAGGGGCAGACTCCACCTTGGCCTTTTAAGACTAGCTTATGAGAGAACTGGAAGAAGGCTCGGATGGTAAAGTACTCACAGGGACGATCTGAGTTCAACCCCCAGGACCCCCGGGAGATGGCGGGTGAGAGTGCTCGCTGCCTTTACAGAGGAGTCCAGTTCAGTTTCCAGCCTTCATGTCAGTCAGCTCACCACTGCCTGTAACTCCAGCTCCAGGGGTCTGGATACCCTCATCTAGTCTCTGAAGGCTCTGCATTCATGAGCACAAACTCTTACACACATAATTTCAAGTAAAAATTTAAAAACAAAAGCCAGGTGTGGGGGCACACCCTTGTAATCCCACCGCTGGGGGGGGGGGAGACAGGTGGATCCCTAGGGCTTGCCTGCCAGCCTAGCCTACTTAATGAGCTCCAAGCCAGTGAGAGACTCTGTCTCAAAAAACAAAGTGAGGTCCCTGAGAACAACAGCTGGGCCTGTCCTCTGACCCCGATGCCCACGCACACTCGGGCAACTGCCGACACATAAACATACCGCAGAGACCCAGGATCCAACCCTGAAAGTCTAGAATGGCACCCTGCTCTGGACCTTCAGGGGAGACTAAGGAGTGACTGGGTGGTACCTCTTCAGCACCAGCACTCACCAGCAACCCCAGTGTTTTGCCGGCCCTGACTCCGGCAGACGATCGCTGCACCGGCTCTCAGTTCCACAGGCCTCAACAGACCTCCTCTTTGTTGTCACAGCTCCCTCTGCTGCACTGTATACACCGGATGTTTGCCTCCCAGACTGAGGGGGAGCTCAAGGTGACTCAGATTCTCAAAGAAAAGTTTCCCCGAGCCACAGCTATCAAAGTCACAGACATCTCAGGTGAGGCTTTCTTCTATCTTCTCTGTGGAGCCTTGCTGATGCTTTTTGAGTTTTTGCCTGGGGAGAGGCTGAATTCAAAAGGCTGGGAGGAGGGGACCTGCCATAGTGACTTCTTCATAAGTCAAAAGGCTGGGAGGAGGGGACCTGCCATAGTGACTTCTTCATAAGTCAAAAGGCTGGGAGGAGGGGACCTGCCATAGTGACTTCTCCATTAGTCAAAAGGCTGGGAGGAGGGGACCTGCCATAGTGACTTCTCCCTATGTGTTGCTTTGGGCCAGATGGAGATGGGGACTTAGAAACATGGGAGGGATGATAATGAGTATTCAAAGACGGGTAATACCTGGGGGGGGGCGCTCACCAACCTAAGACAGAGCACCTTTGTGGCCTGGGCAGGCATCTCCTTGACGGGTAAGGTGACCTGCTGATGTCCCATGCAACCAAAGTCAGAAGCTCATTTATTAGCAAAAGGGGGACCTGTAGGGCCCTGACCCCTGTTTTGGGTAACTGTTGCCTTGCTTGCTGACCTTGACCTTGATATCCTCCCTGTGCTAATTCCCTCCAGGGTTTCACCCTCCTGAATGCTTAAGGGAAGTTCTTTGTGTCTGTGTATCCTGCATAATGGGCATTAATAGCTTAGATGCAAGATTGTAAAACATCAGTAGCGAACTTCTGCCCTCCGGGGTTCTCCCATTGTGCTGTAAGCCTGATTTAAGACCTCCTTCCTCCTTCAATAACCGGCATTCGGTTATTTAAAAAAAAAAAAAAAGAAAGAAAAAAGAAACATCGGAGGGAAACCACAAAGATAAAGGCCTGGCTGAGAACTCGGTTACCAGACTAGTCCTGCTCAGATGAGGTCCCTCTTGTCGATCAGCAAGCCTGTCCCTGTACAGGCACCAAAAGCTCAGGACACAGTCTCTCATGTTTTAGACAGACCTTGTTACCTGTTCACCCCAGTTCTTCTGACACCCTACAATGGAGAGCTAGGATGGGTCCAAGGTGGATTTTGTCTACTACCCTACTTATCCAGAGTCAAGCCCAAAGCAGCCAAGGGGAACAGGAGGACCAGAGGCAGAATCAGGACCCAGGGCAGACTTTCCAAGCCCAGGCTGGCCCTGCTCTCCTCAGGCCACCTCTGCACCTCGGAATGTCTGGCTGGCGGTTGTTGGTCAAGGCCAGGCTGGAGGTGCGGCTTCTGCGCTAGAAGCCGAGGGAAGATGGGGACTTTATCCAGACACACCCTGAGAGGGACGCAGGTGCAGGCAGCCAGATAGGAGCCAGCTCTGCACTGGCCTGCAGGGAAGGCACCCTGACTTCGCCGGTGCCTGGGTTGGGAGAGCATTCAGAAACATCTTTTATTGGACTGGGGATGTGGCTCAGTTGGAGTGCTTGCCTAGCATGTGCAAAGGCCCAGGTTTGAATCCCAGAAACAGAAAATTGAGTGAGCGTGCTGTGCTGGCTCGAAGTCAAGGTCATCTTTGACTTTGTGGAGAATTTGAGGTCTGACGGTGTGAGACCCTGACTTAAAAAACACAAAGAAGGGTGTTTTATTGTATGTCAGTGAGGACTCTGAGGGCATTCTTTGTGGTGGGAAAGCATGGTTGCCTAAGCTTGAAATGGTTGGTTACATTGTGTCCAGTCACGAAGGGGGTGGGGGGAGGGAGAGGGAGGGAGGGAGGGAGGGAGGGAGGGAGGGAGGGAGGGAGAGAGAGAGGGGGGGTGGAGGGAGAGAGGGAGGGAGAGAGAGAGAGAGAGAGAGAGATATGCTGGTGCTCAGCTCTATTTTCCTTCAGTCCAGGTCTCCAGTTTATAGGGGTGAGTTATCCCAATCTAGAAACTTCCTCACAGACATACCCAGAAGGTTTGTCTCCTAAGTGATAAGAGATTCTGTCAAGTTGATAGTCACTATCAACCATCATTGGTGGGACTACAATATGATTGGCTGAAAACTTAGGATAATTTTGTACTTTTTAACACGTCTGTGGAAGGTGGTAATACTGAAATTGACCTTCCCACCATCTCCCGTGGCTTACCAAGAGAGAATGTTCTGCCTCCCAATGCTTCCTGATCACACTTGACAGCTGTGGGGAGCAGAGGCACCTTGCAGACAGGAGAGAACATTTGGGTCAAGGCTGCCTGCCAGGAGCGAATGGCAAGATCGGAAACTGTGATCTTACCTACACCTGTTAGCAGGATGCTGTCAGGACACCCCTTTCTTGGGACTGTCTGGTACTTGAGGATGCGTGAGTCTGCTACCATCTGTTGTAACGGAAACGCCGTTGACTTTGTTTCAGGAGGCTGCGGGGCGATGTACGAGATTAAAATTGAGTCAGAAGAATTTAAAGAGAAGAGGACTGTCCAGCAGCACCAGATGGTCAATCAGGTCAGTGGCTGCTGACGGTCCTTTTCCCTCTGGCCTTCAGCAGCTGAGGGCACGGCAGAGGGCATGGTGGCTAGCACCGTCGGTCCCGGAGAGAGCAAGGCAGCCATTAGAATGTGTCAGGACCACAGGACTTTAACCCTAGAAATACAAAGATCAGAGAGTCACTAGGTTGAGATTTGGAGCAAATGTAAATTCATCCAGAACTGAAAATAAGCCACCCAATTGTTATCTTTCAACCTCTTTTCTAATACTAATACCGTTTACTGTTTCTTTGGTTTGGGTTTTTGTTAAGATTTTAAAGAGGGTCTCATGAAGCCCAGGCTAGCCCCAAACTCATTATGTAGGTGAGGACGGTCTTGTGCTTCTGATTACTTTTGACTCCACCTTCCAAGTGCTGGGGTGTGTACCACCGTGCCTGGCTTATGAGGTCTGGGGACCAAACTTGCACTCCCGGTGAGAGCTCTTCTACTGAGCTCTACCCCAGCCTTGTTGAGGTATTTTTAAAGAGCAGGTCTCACTGGTCTCAAACTTACTATACAGCTGAGGGTGACTTTGAACTTCCGATCTTTCTGCACCTCCCAGATGCTGGGTTTCTAGGTGTGCACCACCACGCCCAGTGAATGAGGTGCTGAGGGCGGAACCCAGGGCTTCGTGTACGCCAGGCAAGTGCTCTGCTGACTGTGGTAGAGCCTCAGCCCTTGTTAGGGATTTTCAAGACGGGTGACCATCTGATGCTGACCCTCCTGGGCAGGGTCACAGACGTGCTCCACTGTGCAGGCCCACTCAGTGTTTTCGCCTGTCACAAGCACAGACAGCGCGCTAAGTGACATGCTTTTGTAGATTCTGGTATGTGTTCCTCAGTTGGAACCTATTCCAGCCCTGACTCCGGGCCTTTGTCTCCGAAGTCACCCCTGGGGACATCTGCATCTGGTGTCACTCTCAGATGACATCTGCATCTGGTGCTCTCAGCTGGTTTAGTTCTGGAAAAGCAGAGTTCTGGCCATCAACCCCTTTGAGTCCACACACCCTTACAGTCATTGGAGGGCCCTCCGTCCCTCGGCCGTCACCCTCCCAGCTGGCTGTTAGGCTGTTGGTCTTTCTCATCTGGACCTTGGCCCTGATTGGACCCCTGGCCTAGGTTCGCTCCTGCATCCAACTCAAAAGCTGCTTCGCATCCTCCTGGCTGGACCCCAAAGCCCCTCCACTTTCTGACTCCCTCTTTTTAAAATCGTGTATTCTACATTACTTTTAGGGGTGGGGCACACAGGCTGCCGCACATATGTGGTTAGAGCAGATTTTTGCCTTCCACTGTGTGGGTCCTCAGGATTTGAACCTAGGTAGTCAGGCTTGCAAGGCATCTTTACCCATTGGACCATCCCACCTACCTTCCAACAACTCCTTCCAGCTGCTGCTGATTCTGACTTGTGCCCTGGATACGTGCACCTCTGACATGTCAGCCGTTTGACGTTCTCACGCCCTTGGCTGTGGCAAGCTGGTGGTTTGAGAGGCAGGCTGTGATGGGCAGCAGCCAGAGGCCCCTCGCGATTCTGGCCAGCTGTGTGTGGTCTCCAGGCTTAGAGAGCAGGTAGATAGGTGAGGGAAGCCCTGGCCGCGGCTCTCCCCACAGCCTGTGGGACTTGGGTTTTCCTGTGGGACTTGGGTTTTGTTCTCAAACTCATACGCTGCCTGGTGTGACTGGGCCCCTGGGTGCTATTAACCTGCACGCATCCCTTGGCCTGCAGCTACAGTTGCTCCTTTCTAGGTTGTGACCCCGAGGAAGTTACTCACCTTCCCTGTGCCCACAGCACCTGAGAACACATGCTCAGCCCTCCTTAGATGTGTGCACTCTAGGCTAGCTTCCAGACAGTTCTCCTGTTTCCCCTCCCATATCGCTGTAGCAAGGCCAGGATTACAGATGTGTGCCACATCTGGCCTACATAGCTTCTGGGGATCAACTGCAAACTGTCAGGCTTGCTTAGCAAGAGCTCTTCCCTGGTGATCCATCTTCCCGACCCCACAGTGACAGTTGCTGGCCTTGACTTCTTTTTCTGGGGCTCTGTTCTTCACCATCGTCCCTAACTTTTTCCTCGGTGTCCCCAATACCTAGTGTGACACTGTGCACGGCCGTGGTCGAACACGCTTATCCAAGCTGCAGCTTTTTATTTATTTACTTATTTTCAAGACAAGACAAGGATTCTCTGTGTAGCCCTGGCTGCTCTGGAACTCCCTCTGTAGACCTTGAACTCAGAAATCTGCCTGCCTCTGCCTCCTGAGTGCTGGGATTAAAGGCGTGCGCCCCCACCGCCTGGCAGTGTCTCATGGTTCAGGCTGGCCTTGAACTCACTGTGTGACCGAGGCCAACCTTGAACTGCTCTATTTTTATGTGTTGCTAAGCACTGGGGACTGAACACAGTGCATGATCTGCAGCCCCATCACTGATCCTCCTGCTCCCACACTTAGGGTACTTTAGTCAGGTCCCACCCCCTCCCCCAGAGCCTCAGTTTCCTCAACCCTAAAGTGACTTCGTCAGCGGTTTCGTCAGTGATTCCTCTGTGGCTGTAGCAGGTGACATGTGACACTGATGTGTGTTGAGGAGCCTTGGGAGGCTTCACGGAGGTCAGGGGGAGGTGTTGGGGAGAGGAAGTGTGCACACGACAAAGCTGGAAAGCCTCAAAGTGTCCAGAATCCAAAACCTGTCACCTGAAGGTCTGACTGGGCCACCTAGCTAGAACTAGCCCGGCTGCAGAGACAGAAATAGCCACTAGGGGGCATCCTGGGCCTGTGATGAAGCCTTTTCCAAGGTCCTTTCTGTTTGCAAAGTCTCCATTGAATACAGAGTTGGCCTAGGTAGGGCCAGTTATTTGCTGACTTTGGGTCAGGGGTACTCAGTGTTGTTTTAACTGCACAACCCAGGTAGGGGAGTCTGTCTGTGTGCTGTAGGTGAGAGAGAGAGAGAGAGAGAGAGAGAGAGAGAGAGAGAGAGAGAGAGAGAGAGAGAGAGAGAGAATGAGAATGAGAATGAGAATGAGAATGAGAATATATAGAGAGAGTATGTGTGTGTGTGTGTGTGTGTGTGTGTGAGAGAGCTGTAGGCTCAGGGTCTTCTTATATTATATTGCTGGGCGGGACTTGAACTCCTGAGCTCAAGTTACCACCCTGCCTTCCCCGGGTGACTGGGCTCTAGGTGTGCAGCAAACATAAGTGTTTTTTTTTTTTGTTGTTTTCTCCAGGCAGGGCTTCTCTGTGTAACCTTGGCTGTCCTGGAACTTGCTCTGTAGGCCAGGCTCAAGCTGGCCCAGAACTCACAGAGATCCACCTGCCTCTGCCTCCCTGCGTGCTGGGATTAAAACCAAGTGCCACCACCACCTGGCTATCAACTTAAATATTACTGAATAAAAACAATTATAAAGGGAGCTGGTGTGTGGTGGTGGATACCTCTGACCCCAACACTCTGCATTGGAGGACTGTGGTCTACAATAGCAAGTTCCAGGCCAGCCAGAGCTATATAAAAATTATAAAGGGGGCTGGGGAAAGGCTTAGAGGGTCAAGGGCTTGTGTGTCAGTGTGAGGACCTGAGTGTGGATTCCCAGAACCCACACTGTGACCACACTCAGCATTAATATCAGTTCTGGGTGATCTCAGGGCCTGGAAGACAGAAGCATGGAATCCCTGGAGCAAGCTGGCTAGTTGACTGGCCAAAACAGCAGCTTCCACCGGGATCTATAAAGTGGAGGGTGGTCAAGGAAGACACCCAGTGTCAACCTCAGGCCTCCAGTCACGTGGACACACGCATGCACACGTACACACATGCAAGCGTGCACACAGACACACACCACACACACACAGGCAAAGAATATTTTGAAGGAAAAACTGCTTCAACAAAGCATGTACGGACTGTGTAGAACACTCTGTAGCCAGTGTAAAGACAAGACCTGACTGTGACATCTCTTCCTCAGGCACTAAAAGAAGAGATCAAGGGGATGCACGGCCTTCGGATATTTACCTCTGTCCCCAAGTGCTGACGGCGCCCCAGCCACGTGACTGCTGATGCTGGAAACCTCGAGTGCGCTTCGAGCTCAGCCATCTTCCAGGAAAATCCCTGCCAAAAAATGTATCTATTTTTGTTCATAGACATTTATGTATTATAATTATAGGAGATGTGTTATCTATCTAGAGGTTAATTAAAGACCACAGATGCCTACTGCTCACAGCAGGCGCGAGTCCTGCTTCAGGCCCCGCCTCTCAGAAGTGCATCCTTTGTTTGCCATGGTCCATCTCTTCATGGTTCCTCCTGCTACCGGACACAGAGTAGAGGCCGCTGAGTTTTGGTTGTTTTTGTTTGAGACAGGGCTCTGGCTGGCCTGGAACTATTAGATCAGGCTAGCTTGAACTAACAGATGGGCCTGCCTCTGCCTCCCTGCTGCTTGGATGAAAGGCATGTCACCACGCCCGACCCCAGATTTTTTGGTTCTGTGAAGAAGGGTTAAGAACTTTTCCCTCCCCTACTACTTCTCCAAGAATGACGAGGAAGCCCTGGCTCGTCATGCTCTGGAGAGGAGCTGAGGAACGGCATGCCTAGCCCGGGGTTTGAAGGCCCCCAGTCTCTGCGTCGGGCAGGCGGTGAGTTGGCCAGGATCTGCGCTCTCGGCCAGGCTTGCCAGCCACACATGCTCACCCTGGACTCTGGGAGTGAGTGACTTGAGAAGCTGGGGCAGCCATCCTGGACACCAGGGCTACGAAGTCTGGTGTTCTGCGTGGAAGTTCCCATGCCACAAAACCAAAGTTGACTTCACGTTGACTTCACCTTGCCAATCTTCCCAGTCATACCCTAATACCAAATCCGGACCCCCCCCCCCCCCCCCGGGTGTCCTCAAGCTGTTACAGTTAGCCCACATTAGATCCTGGCACTGGCTATGGACCACTCACAGACACCTTGTCCCCATGGGCAGGGGTGTGCTGGAACAGGACCACAGCAGAGCCCTCCAAAGCTGGGGCCCAGACAGTTTGTCACACTAAATTTGGAAGGATAAGTTCTTATGTGCCACACACAGGGCAGATGCCCAGAACACCTCTAGACTCAGCTGGTAAGTGCCTGTCGCCAAGCCTGAGTTCTGTCCCCAGTACTCACAGCAGAAGGAAAGAACCAGCGTGTGTCACTTTTCTCTGTCCTCCACGTGTGCGCCGTGGCACCGTGTGAGTGCGCACACACACCACACTAGGTGTGGTGGCACGTGTCTTTAATCCCATCACTTCGGGGGCAGAGGCAGATGAATCTCCGAGTTCAAGGCTAGCCTGGTGTACATAGTCAATTCCAGAAGAGCCAGGGCTTTGTGGAGAGACCCTGCCTCAAAAAAAGAAAAAGCTATTCGCTGGGGGTGTGGGGGCTGGGCGGGCGGGCAGAAGCCACACTGAAGGTGCTGACGAGTCCTGCAGGGAGCCCCGGGTTTGCAGCAGGCACTGACCGTCCCTTTAGGAAGAGTCAGAATTCAGAGCTAAGGCACGGAGTTGGCCACTGAATCTGAACCCTGGGGAGCCAGCTTCTGGAAACATAAGAATAAAGCAGGTCCTGGGGCTGGGGGTCAGTCACCCCGCAGCCTCTGCTGTCCATCCTGGATCCAGATCCAGCTCTGGCACACAGCCACGGAGCACCATGCAGCAGCCCAGAGTCACCAGGGAGACCAGGGCAAGACACGACGACGACGACTTTGTACAGCCTTGGTACCGGCAGGCACACTCGAGGCCAGGCAGCCAAAGGGTCTCGGAGGGAAGGCCTGCAGGGTGTCCACTGTTTGGACACAGCAACCCCATGCTGTGACCTATAAACTTCACCCTCGAGAACCATGGGCTGGGTCATAAGAAAATTGCTGCGCCCGGGAGGTGGCTCGGCAGGCGCTAGCCGGCCACCGAGCCTGATGGTCCAACACCTGTGCTGGATCCCCACAACTCACACGGTGGAAGGGAAAAACTCCTGGAAGTGAGCCTCTAACCTTTACACACTCAACCATGGCACACATCTCTCCCAGTGCCCCCTCCCCCCACCGCCCACCCCAAATATAATAAAGGGGGGGAAAAAAGGAAAAATTTCAAAAAGCCTGTCATGATTTAAATCCATGACTTCGGGTCACATTTAGGGATGCATGTGGCCCACAGGCTGTGGGTTGCCCGTGTCTGGTAGGCAGTGTTGTGAAGTGATTCTCTTGGGGTGATCAGAAGACTGCAGTCCTGAGACTTTGAAGGCTACCAGCCATGGACCCCAGGACCAGAGGGTTTGGGGGGAGTGTAGTCCTTCAGGGAAATCGGTGAGGACCAGGTTCCCCGGCCTGCCTGAAGATAGCTCTTTGGAAAAACAAGAGCTCAGGTGAGTGAATGGTGTACAAACTGAAGCCCAAGTCACCTCTACCTGCAGAAGTGTGACAGGGCACGGGACACATGGTACACACCAAGAGAGAGAGGGTGACACCGGGGCAGGGGTCAGTGCGGCAGAGTAAGGTGGCGTGGAGGCGGGGACTCCTTGGCTAGGGCAGGGCTTTGCTGTGGCGGGAAACGGGGGGGGGGGGGGGCACGTCTACACAGACTGCCGGAGGTGGGGGAAGGGCTAGACAGATCCGGAGTTGGGCAAGTCTCCTTGTCTTAGCTGGTGTCCTGGAGGCGCTCACAGGCACACCACTGGTTGTGGGGGTTGGACACCTCCTCTGGTCTCCTCCGGGATGCTGAAGGGCTCATCTCTGCGGAGTATTTCAGGGGAGGTGACTGGCAGCCTGCAGGGCCAGCAGCAAGACTTTGAAGATCAAGTTGTACCAGTTCTTTAAGAACTTCATGTTCCCTGCCCCCGCCCCCCTCCCCGCCCCCCCAACTCCTATGTCCCTCTCTCCACCCTCACTTCCCTACCCACCCGGCTGTGTTTTCTTCCCATCAAGTCCAGTCTGTGTGGCCCATCTGCCACCCTTGGGAGTGCGGCCACATCCTTATAAAGAAACCCGACTCACTCCTGGCAGCTATCGAACGCCAAAGCTCCTCAGAGTGGTGGGATCTTGTGCCAACTCCCCCATCTCCACGCCGGGATTTTGTCTGGGTGGAGACCATACAGGTCTCGTGTATGCTGTCACAACCGCCACTGAGTTCTGTGCACAACTGTTCTCCCGTGTCTGGAAAACACCGTTTCCTTGGAGTTACCACCACTTCTGGCTCTTACAGTCTTCACACCCCCTTCCCCAAGGACCGTTGATGCGAGTGCATCTGTTCCGTACATTCCAGTCCAGGACAGCCCTCGACAGTTTCTTATTCTCTGGATGTATGTTGACCAGCTGCATTTTTTTTTTTTTTACAGTGTTGGCCAATGAGGTCCCATAGGCCCCCAAGCATTATAGGCAACTGTCTATCCTCTTGGTTACCATGTAGCACTTCATGTTAAGACACCACATGCCTGATCACACAATATGGAAAAAGCAAACTATACTCACCTGGAAGCTTCGTCCCAGCTGGCTGGCTTTCACTGTGCTACTTACTAGGAATGCTCCTGGAGGAGAAGAGTTCGTCACCCAGCTGTGAACCCTCCCAGCTACAGTAATGACTAGCCTGGTAAAATACACACCGGGGCAACAGTGGGAAGAGTATTATGGGAGTAGCCAACCGCTTTCTGATTGGCTCTAAGGGCCAGGCCATTAGACAGAACCCATGCCTGGCATTGCTAATAAGAGCCAAACACCTGTAGCTAGATAGCCCCCGGGGAGAGAACCTAATGTTATTCTGCTAAATAGACATAGTACTAAAACGACTCCCAATGACAGCTACACCCATCGATCAGAACATCTCTAAACCTTCAGAGCTGCTTCTTGCAGCAAAACAGTGTGTGTGTGTGTGTGTGTGTGTGTGTGTGTGTGTGTGTGTGTGTGTGTGTGTAGATATCCACAGACGCCAGAAGAGGACACTAGATCTTTCGGAGCTAGAGTTAGTTGCACAATGCCTGATATGGGGCTAGGAACTGAACTCGGGTTCCCTGAACGCAGAGCCAGTGCTCTTAAGATGGCTGAGCCCTCTCTCCAGTCCCCCCAGAAGAACTTTTGCTAAGGCTACTGACCAGGTAGTGTGACTCGACAGGGGAGATGACAAAACGAAGATCAGGCTAGACCAGGAGGATGGATTAAATGAGACACTTAGCCAAACTTCAAATGCTATTGGGAAGCAGAGCAACAAAACCCAAAAAAGGTGGTGTGGGGGAGCACTGGGGAGATGGATCAGTGGTTCAAAGTACTGGCTGCTCCTCCAGAGGACCTGGGTCTAATTCCCAGCATGCTCATGGTGGCTCACAACCACCTGTAACTCCAGTCCTAGGGGACCCAATGCCCTCTTCTGTCCTGAGGGCACCAGGCATGGTGCATAGTCATATACAGGACCTTGGACAGTGTGTCAAGGCATTTCTAGAAGGTTCCTCTGCAAAAGTCCAAAACAAAAATCATCGAGCCTCTGGTCTGCTGGGTGGCTCATTTCTGCTGCTAGATCTGCTTGGGGGGACATTGCAGGCAGAGCAAACGGGAGAGAAGAAGACAGCTTCCTGTCCACTTATCCTTCTCTCTCAGCTCAATTTTCCCCAAGCCCAGCCACTGCCAGACATCCCCCCTTTGTCCCAGAGACAGCAAGACCCGGGGTTCAGCTTTGCACCTCACTACTGGACGGTGTCAGAGCCACCAGAACCCACCAGGATGGAGCGGTTCTTAGCAGTTGTCTGCAAGTGCAGATAGTGAATTCCAAACTGGCTGCAAGAGGGGACCAAGCAGAGACGAGCTGACAAAGGCCACCCCGGAGACCTGATCTACATCTGCCAGCCACGTCTGTGCACGCCATCTCCTCAGATGACAGGCAGGGTGACAGCAGCCCCCTCACTGCTCTGAGGCAGGCTTCATTTGGGTGTCTGTAATAACAAAGAAGGGCAAGACTGATAAAGGGTACCTTTCATGTCACAATTTAGTTCTGGTTTGAGGTGAGGGGATAAAAAAAGGAGCTCACACAGAATTTGAGTGCAAAAAATAAATATAAAATTTATTAAAACACCCACAATATTTTAAAGATGCCAGGAGTAATACAGTTCACAAACCCAGTTGTTTGTGTAAATTATAATAAAATACAAATCAAAAAAGGATACATACTTGCAATTTCTAGGCACCCTAAATTAAATTTACTGAAACACTGGGGGAGAAGGGAAGGAGGGGGAGGCGGTAGCTCAGGAGACAAACCAATAAAGTGGAAGGAAAATATTAACAAAAAGGTAAAAATTATACAAAATAAAATTATCAGCATAAATTTACTGTACTAAGATATCTACAGTTTAATAATACACATCCTATTGCCTTGAGACATTGCAAAAACCTACCATTCATCCATCAACCCCAGATAAACTTCATTTCAAGTAGCCACAGTTTACAAAGTCAAGACGGAATATTCAAGTATGGTTGTTAAGTTCACCTCCATTGGAAGCCAGGAAACCAAACAGGAATTCAAAGATAAGAAAACATACCGAAAAGCGACAGGGTTCTAGGATCAAGTCTAAAGCGTTAGTATGCCGAGACAGCCGGTCCTTGCTTCTTTAAACACAAGAAACGAAATGACACCACTCCTGCCTGTCTTTCCCCCCTCAAAAGAACAAAACAAACAACAAATCTGCATTGGAATCAAGGAAATTTGGGATGTCCAGATGAGCCAATTAGTACCTGAAGTCCCCAGTATATGAAGAGTGAGGGCTCCCCCTGAAGGATGGGCGGTCAGAGCGAGGAGAGCATGAACGGGTGATACCTACAGAAAGCGTCCCTGATATCAGAAGCAAACGAGGAGCAGCTCAGACAGCTCCCTGATCCATAGGCACACAGCCCAGAGGCGGCTCCGGTGCCGCGCTCTCTCAGACGAGAAGCCTATTGCTCTGCCTTCCTAGGTAGCGCTCCCGGAAGCAACCATGCAAAGACTGGCGGAAGAGGGGCTGCGAGCCCGGGTTGGGGTACGCACCTCCGATGTGTTATTTTGGTCCAGGGTATGTGGTGAAGTTTGCCTGGTGGGGACAGCAGATAAGACCAGGTGTGGGAGTTTTCAAATGACAGCCACCGTGACAGAAAGCTCGATGAGATGGGCGAAGGAGATTCACATTTTATTCAAAAGCAAAACTTCGAGAATGAGAAAGATCCAACCACACTCCTTCCTTTGGGCACTCTGCCATTTAACTGCCGAAGAATGAGCAGAGAGAATGACCCCAGCTGTGTCAAGGTCAAGGAAGCCATCCAACAGACAACCTTCAGGTATCATACCCTCGTGGACTCTAAGTTGTCACAATGTCCTGTTTTTGAGGTATTTAAAAAAAAATTGTGACAGTGAATGATGTAAAATGGAGCTTCCTGTCAAGTTGTTCTTGAAAGTTACATCAGCTTATGTGGACACAAGGAGAAGTTTAGCACCAACTAAAAGCGGCCTTGGTGGTTTGGAGGGACAAGGAAGCACCTGCCTTTAGTCTCAGCACCAGGAGCTACCAGTGAGCGGCAAGAACCAAGGCTTGCCCGTCCCGTCCCGTCCCTGCCGGGGCCAGGTGAAGACACTCCCCCTGGACCTCAGCCTGCCCCCTCTGGGGTTAGCACCCTGGGCCACAGGAGAATACCTGCCACACTAGAAGAGGCAGGGGCCCTGACTCTCCTTCCTAAAAGCCACCTCCCCGTTTCTAATATGGCCTGAGAAGATAGCACAAACCCACAGTGCCTACCCAGCCAGGCAGGCCACTGCCGTCCTTGTAAGGAGCAAAGGAACAAGCTGCCTTCTCCGCGCGCCTCGCTTTGGCCACCAAGGGGAACAAAACAAAAATAAAATAAAAAAAAAAAACAAAAACCAAGCCAGAACACTGCTCCGAGCAGACACAGCACGGTCAACAGGTCTACCAAGACAGCACCAAAAGAGAAGGAAAGAAAAGCCGAGAGACGGAGCCCACCTTGTTTTTGGTTGGTTGTGGTTTCGAACGTTGATAGCACCTCAGGGAGACAAGATCGGGGACAGTCACATTGAAACACCATAGCACCATTTATTAGACTATTTCAATTCATAAAAATGCTTCCAAGTCCAGAAAACACACTTCAGTAACAAAAGGAAGGAGGCTGGTTGAGGCACGTCAGGGATTGATCAGTTTTCCACCAGCTTGGCCTTGCTTGGACGTCAAGAGGCCGTCAGGAAAGTCCCCTCGCTCTGTGACACTAGGTTTTCAGCTACTGTCAACCACCCTCACACGTCCACCACCATCAACTACGAAGCAGCAGAGCCCAGCTACCTCTGTCCCCCCTTAGCACACTCGAATCCCTCGCTCTGCAAACTGTTTCCCCAAGAGCAGGTGGGAGGACCAGAGGAGGCAGAATCCCTTCCCCGGGCACCAGGGCCACCTCAGCGAATCGGCAAAGCAGCGCCCAGGAGGGCTGGGGGACCAGACCCCAAACCGAGCCCTCTGACCTGGGCGACACCCTCAGTGGAGCTACCGACAGGTGGTCTCTTCAGCTAGCACCAGTTATTTCATGAGAACCTGCTGCAGAATGACTTTTATTCTGAAAGAAAACCTCTCGGGGTAGAGCTTCCCGAGTCCTCTCGCACACACCGGGCAGGGAGAACGGAACAAGACAAAGCAGGGTGGGGGCGGACGGGGCACCGAACGCTTGCACTGCACGTGGACTGTGGCCGTGGACGGGCACACTGGGAGCGGACTCCAAGGCCGTCACCTCCCTTGCTATAATGGTACTTTCTCTAAAACTCGCTCATGCTGTCAGGTTCTTGAGTTGCAATGGCTTTATTTTTTATTTTTTTTCTTCTTCTCATGATAAAAATGTCTTGTCAATCATCTTCAGGACTTAAAAAATGATAGTGCCAGTAAAAAATAAAAATTTTGATTTTTCTCTTTAAGAAGCCTTCAGCAGCAAGGGGTGGGGGGTATAGAACTGTGCATAGTTACGTCTTAAATACACGTCTAAAGCATGCTCATTTCAATGACAGATTTGAGGTAGGTTATACATGTAGTGTGTGAAAATCAGCACGGGCTCAAGCACAGCCACAGCACTGAGCCCTGGAACAGCGCTCGCTGGGACCTGAAAGGCCAACACAGAACGCCTCTTGCCTCACCTCACCTCACAGCAGCCCGTTTCCCGGCCTTCTAGAGCTTATGAACCAAGGCTGTGCAGGCTTGGGGGATGGACGTCACATGCTTTTTAGCTTGAACTGGTTTCTCCATTCATCTGATGGCTTTGCTACCAAAGGGTGAGGAGGGCTGGAGCATACTGAATACACGTCGGAGAGATCCACACACCGCCAACAGCAGACGCACCTGGGCCACACCTGGGACCTCGCAAGCTAACAGCCAACCTGGGGCTTCCACGGGCCGTGTACACGGTCACATTCTCCAAATGCTTTGTAAAATATCATATTTAAGATCATTTAAAATGAAGTTTTTCAAGGCACCCCCGCGTCTACCTAAGCACGGAGTCCGATGAGACCTGCATAAAAGTACTGATGCGATTAAGCAAAATAGCATTTAAAGGACCCAATTCTCCCTCAAAACTAGAAAATTAGCATGCGCCTTAAAGCCTCTGACTCCTTAGCTCGTCAAACAGAAGGTCAGAGGCTTTCCTATAAATCTGAATTCTGAATAATTCTAAATCCTGATAAGCTCTTGGGTATTTATTTCAAAAGCAATAATATTTCATTTTTTTCTGTCCTGTAAAATAACTGCAACTTTACAGAATATGGTGAAGGTGGATTGACAAAGCACATTAAATATTCAGCTACTATTTACAGTTTCTCCCACAATTACATGTTAAAATGTACTTTTTATTCTTTTCAAGTTGCTGTTTAAATCTAGGCAAAAGTGCTTAAAAAAATCTTTTCACTATTTACAGTTAAAACCAGACCACAAAAATGCTCAGGACACCTTTTAGCCACTCTCTGCCAGTGCTTCCGAAGGGCTACAGTCAACACCCAGCCGCTCGGCTCTCAGCTCTGGCACAAGGCACCGCGAAGCTCGGGGACTCGGACCTGCCTTCAGCACTGCCACGGGATTGCTACGCTCAGTTTATGAAGACCACACCTGGCTAGAACTACTTGATCACTGCTGTCTCGGGGACCGGCTGCTACTCCGCGTGTGTCCCGATGAAGCCCCCCACTCAGCACACACGTCCACGCGAGCAGCTGGATGATAACATGGCTAACAGCATCAGAAAACGAACGCACACTCCGTGAACTCCGACACGCTGCAGACCAGCGCCTCGTCCACCTGTCAGGCCCGGCCTCTCTCAACAATGTCACAGAAATGAAAAAAGCACCAACACTCTCCTTTCAAAGATCTAAACGAATGCACCAGGATTTCAGAACAGGTGTGTGACAGGGGAGGTGAGGAGGAGAGGAAAGAGAGAGATCCAATGGAGAACTGGCCCCCGCAGGGGAGGAAAGCATTAGCAACCTGTTGAAAACGCCTGACCCTTGCACTTTAAAATGAAGCGTAGGCCATGCCCTGTGAGGGCCGGAGGACTGCACCATTGTCCCTTGTGAAGGTCCAGGAATAAGGACGATGAGTGACCTGCCATCACACGGGCTTGCTGAGCTCTGGCAGGACGCCACCTGCCCTGAGTCGGGAAAGTCCCAGCACGACACTACAGCACCAGGCTCCAGCACCACACAGCACCGCACTGCACCGCACCGCACGCCGGCTCTTCACAGCTTGGGTTCGACTTCTTGTTTTCAAAGATACAGTAGCCCTTTTTCAGTATCGACAAACTTTGGGGCGATTTTTTAAAAAAATGCCACTAAGCTTCCTTCAGCCCGGTCGGTCCTCACTGGCTTTATCAATGAGATGGGAAGGGCTCCTGAGGAGCCTCTCGTTCCTGTCCGGTGTGAGGGGCTGCCTAGCGAACCAGGACATCATATGACTTGATAAATAACGGACAGAGAGGATTCAGTGTGGAGACTAGCAAGCTTGAAGCCGCCTACTTCCAAACCTGGTTTCGGGGATCTCTATAACACCAGCATCTCCAGGCCGGGCCCCCAGAGGTCTACAGCTTATCCCATTCCACAGAGGGGAACGGGGTGGTCCCAAAGGCTCCCCGGCCTGTGGGAAGGAGGGACAGACCAGGGCTGCATGCTAACCTTGGTTTGTGGGGGGCAGATGGCTGGGAGAACCTGCCGCTCCCAGGAGGCTGGGCTCACCCGGCAGGAAGCACTACCTGCCTTTCCTGCCATCTGTAACCATTGCTATTGTTGCTTAAAAACAAAAACAAAAAAAAACCCAATAAATACACATTTTAAATGGAATTTAAAACTACGCTCCTTTGTGAAAGGACACTATAAACTTTCTTTCCATTATTGTGATATACAAGGATAAAGTTTTAAAAACAAAGAGAAAATAAGAGCCCCTCAAAACAAGGGAAGAAAAAAAAATCAAACAATGTGGAGATATAAATATTAAGATCACCAAAAAAAAAAAAAAAGAAAGAAAGAAAGAAAAAAAAAAATCACCCGACAGCCGTAGTTTCTTCTTCAAAGTGCTGGGGAAGTAGGAGAGAGAGGGGCGGGTCAGTTCTGAGGTTTGGACCATAAATACATATATATGATAGGCATATCCATATATGTAGATATAGAGAGACTTCTGCACCCCCAACCCGCCCCCGGGCATGAGGGCAAAAGCACCAGAGGCAGCTCGGGCCGGGCCCGACGCTGAGGTACGCTGGCTCCCGGCACCTAGATCCAGCGGCTGTAGGGGCCAGTGACCTTTGTGTAGGCGTAGGAGGACACGGTGACCGCAGAGTCCGTGGGCATGGCCAGCGCCTGCCGGGTGGGGACAGCCTTCTTCTCTTTGTGCTGGGGCTCAGACACCATAGCACCCCCCCACTTGCGCTTCTTCCCATAGAGCTTGGCCTCCTGCGGGCCCAGGCCCAGGCGGGCGGCCTCCTCCTGCCGCTGCCGCGCCCGCTCCGCCAGCTGCTTCATCTTGGCCTCCCAGAGTGCCAGCCCGTGGTTGGGCTGGTTGAGGTTCTTGTGCTGGTAGAAGACCAGCGAGATGCGGGTGGGGTGGCAGCGGTTGGGTTTCTTGAGTGGCGTGGTGGCATGCAGCTCTCGCCGGGCACACTCGATGAGGATGGAGCAGTGGGCGGGGGCCACGGCCACGCCGCCAATGTTCTCGTCCAGGAAGTTGTGTTCACTGTCTGACCACAGCTCCTCCTCTTCCTCCTCCACTCCGGGGCCGCTCTTCTCTTCCTTCACCCCCTTGCTGGGGGGCTCCTCAGCCGTCCCCTCCTCCAGGCTGAAGGGATCCCACAGCTTCTCCTCTGCCTTCAGGGCCCCGAAGAGCTTCTCACTGGAGCCCAGGGGCATGCCAAAGGCCTGCCAGGCCTGGTCCAGCTGGCTGGGCCCCGGCGTGGGAATCCTTCCTTCCTCGACTTTCACAGGATTCCACAGCTTGTCTTGGAACCCAGGACCACCTTTCAGGGCAGAGTTGAAATCCCCTGATCCGACCCCCCACGGCTTCTCAGTCAGGCTGGAACCAGTCAAGGCCGAGGTGCCGTTTCCAAACTTGCAGGGGCTCCATGGCTTGCCCCGGAGCCGCCCTCCAGGATGGGGGGCGGCCTGCTGACCTTCACCAGCGAACAGTCCCCACTGGCTCTCTGGGAAGTGTGAAGGGGTCAGACGGCTGGCCCCGAAAGAATTGAGCTTGTCTGGAACGATGGTGGGACTTTCCCCGGAAGGGAACACTCCCCAGTTGCCGCTCACACCGTTAGTCCTCTTGGGGGACATGCTTGGGCCTCCTGAGTACTGTCCCCATAGGTGACTGGGTCCCCCATTCTGAGATGCCTCGGGCAAGGGTGTTCTGCCCATCTTCCCAGAGTCTCTGGGCATGGACTCGGCCTGGGTCAGAGGGTCCACTGGCTCTTGCTTGATGGACCTGTTGTAGCAACTGGAGCTCTGAGCAAAGGGAGAGGGGTCCCTGGATGCCGGGTGGAGCTGGGGGACCTTGGGTAGCAGGTATTCCTTGGGGCCTGGGTAAGCAGGCTGCTGGTGGTGAGGGGTGGGGTGGTGGGCGTCTGTGGACACAGCCTGGCCCGGCAGCTCGGCAAATTCAGCACCGCCGTAGGCCGGGTTCAGGCCGCTGTGTAGAGCATGGAGGTCTGGCTTCTTCTCAAAACTGCCTCCACTGCCCCCGTGCGCCCAGGCACTGGGGCCCAGGAACTGGGAGGGGAAGACAGGGTTGCTGGACGGAAAGCCATAGTAGCCGAAGGAGGGAAGGGGGTACTTGGAGTGGAAGCCATTGACGGAGGCCAGGCCGGGCTGTGCATAGCGAGAGTGGTAGGAATACACGCTGCTCATGCTGTAGGGGTCGGAGGGCCGGCAGCTGCCTAGCACCGAGTAGCTCTCCACCACCGCGTTGCCGCTGTACTTGAAGGAGCTGAAGTGGTTCTGCGGCTCCACCTTGAGGGAGGGCTTCAGGCTTTGCTGGGACAATGCACCCTTCAGAGACAGGCCTGGGGAAGGCAGAGGGCAAGGTGGAAAAGGGGGCAGACACCACAGCCTGGCCAGGTCTAGGTGCGGAGGATGGGGGGGCAGAGCCTCCTTCCTTGCCTGAGAGGTGTTTCCTCGGCAGAGTCAGGATGGACGCAGTGTCTAAGGGAGTTCAAACCCAGCCTGGACTTGCTCCCTGGGCACCCCCCCACTCCCCCTCAAAGACCCCAAGGTGAAGAGAGAGAGCTTGTGGAGAGGCCATGTCCTCTCTGCTACCGCTCTACTGTCTGGCCCCAGAAAATGCCTTCGTTTCAACTGAAGCTCACCTTCCCAAGTGTGGGCTTAGGGCCACAGCAAGGCCTGCTTGCTGCCAAGGAGGAATGGACGCTCAGACACCCCCAGCCCACTCTCTAGGGTGGGCTCTGAAAGCATGGTCTTCTCCCCAGACACCGTGAGAGCACACTGGAGAAGCCGAATGCTGTGTCCAGGCGCTTCACAGGATGCCTTTCTGATGGGCAGAGTGAACCACCTCAGGACCTTCCCTCCTCCGCGGCCAGTGTGACGACGTGAGGTGGGGGGTGACGCCCACCCCTGTCTAGTGAGCAGCACCCCTCTGCTTACCCGGGTCGGTGGTGACGCCAGCCAACTCCAAGGCCTCCTGCTTGATCTTCTCCGGTGTGCTCAGCTTCTCCTTCTGCAGCTTCTTCTTCTCGGCCGCTGCCTTCCTGGCTTCTAGCTGCCGTTGGCGGCAGGACTTGGCGGGCTCGGGCAGACGCCGGACCTCTCGAGGGAAGGCCGTGAGCACCTGGATGGCCCCGCTGCTCACCTTGGCATTCTGATTCTCCTCACTGCCAAACTCATCCGTGCTGGCCATCTTGTACAGGGGCAGTACATGCAGCTGCTCGTCCTCGGGGATCTGGCCCACGCAGCGATTGTCTTCCTTGGTCAGGGTGCAGACCTGCCCCACACAGGGAGAGAAGATATGGGATTGGAGTCCACGCTTGGAGAGAGGGGCCTGAGCTTCCAAATATGTGACCTCTACACAGTCCTACCACCAGCCATCTCCCTGTCCCATCACGTTCTCCTGAGCACTGAGGTTCTAAACACTAACACCACAGAGCCTGGGAGGCCGCTTTCTGAGGCTCGGTGACATTATCTCTTAGCCCCAGTGTGGCTGACCTGGGACCAGGGTGCTGCACTCTGCCACATCAGTAACCTTCTCCCTGAAACCTGACCGATCACCGCCTTTGCTTCCAAGGTAATCTTTCTTTTTATTAAAAATAACCTCAGGCTGGGCAGTGGTGGCACACGCCTTTGATCCCAGCACTTGGGAGACAGAGGCAGGCGGATCTCAGGGAGTTCAAAGCTGGCCTGGTCTACAAAGGTGTTCTAGGACAGCCAGGGAAATCCTGTCTCAAAAATTAAAAAAAAGTAAACAATTATATATGCATACACACATATATAATACTTTTGTGTAACTAAATAGGATATTATGCATAGTTTTTTTTAACTTTTTTGAATATAGTAAAAATAAATTCTTTTTTTCTTTTTTCTTTTATGGTTTTTCGAGACAGAGTTCCTCTGTGTAGTTTTGGTGCCTGTCCTGGATCTTGCTCTGTAGACCAAGCTGGCCTGGAACTCAAAGATCTGCCTGGCTCTGCATCCCAAGTGCTGGAAATAAAGGTGTGAACTACCACCACCGGGCGGTACAAATATTTCTTGCATATGAATTTTCTAATTTACTTGATCATAGAGTCTGCCTCAGTTGGAACATTGTGCACCATCAGCCATGATGAGCAATTCAACAACCACACAGATGCCTGATTTGTGGCATGCATGCCCACCCACACACGCTTCCACACAACATACCACTGCTGACCTGTGGCATGTATGCCCACCTACACATGCTTCCACACAACATACCACTGCTGACCTGTGGCATGTATGCCCACCCACACACGCTTCCACACAACATACAACTGCTGACCTGTGGCATGCATGCCCACCCACACACGCTTCCACACAACATACAACTGCTGACCTGTGGCATGCATGCCCACCCACACACGCTTCCACACAACATACAACTGCTGACCTGTGGCATGCATGCCCACCCACCCACGTTTCTACACAACATACAACTGCTGACCTGTGGCATGCATGCCCACCCACACACGCTTCCACACAACATCCCACTGCTGACCTGTGTCATGCATGCCCACCCACACACGCTTCCACACAACATCCCACTGCTATTCTGGACCAGCTTTCTTTAGTCAAAGGTCACTTGAGTTGTCCATTTCGTATGCTCTTTCCATTTTCACTGTGGTGTTTTATGTACCAAACAGAGGCTTCACACTATCGCGGGGTTGACTCTCGACTGTTCTCTGTTCACGCCCGCCTTTGGTGGCGCTCTCCCCAGCTGGTCCTTCCCAGAGTCTTCAGACTGCCTCCACTGACCTGACTTCTGCCCTCCACCTTGCACTTCCCTTCTTACACCCCATGCGATAAACAACAGAGCAAAGGTCAAATACAGCAAAGAGAGACACGGCAAGAATTGCCTCTGTCCCCAACACACCTAAGAAACCTCACGCATGTCAGACCCCACAGTCACGATTAAAAAGGAAGCAGAGGACATAAAGGGGACATCCTCAGAGATGCGATTAAAAAGGGGCAGGAGAAACAGGGAAAGACATTCAGCCTTGTCAGTGTGTAAGAGGCACACCTCACTGAAACACAGGATACTACGGAGACGTCAGCCCCGTCAGTGTGTAAGAGGCACGCCTCACTGAAACACGAGGTACCGCGGAGACTGACAGGACCAGTGCTGCAGAGGCAGAGCAGGTACTAAAAGCTCGCACTGTTACTGCCCACCAGGGCCTCCAGAAGAAACCGTTTCTGCACAGAGCGGCAGGGCCCCCTCATGGCATACAGATGAGAACTGTGCAGTCGCCACCTGGCCATCCGTGGGGGAGCTGGTTACGTAGCTGACATCAGAGCTGCACATGAAGCTTACACACATTTAGTAGCACTAGTTAAGAAGAGCGCGCCTTGGGTCAGCCGGTAGACATGCTGTGACCCCATCCGTGTAGGTGGAGTTTTATAGCGCTGTATACGGCCGTCGACACACGGCTGTCAGTAGGGGTGGCCACCAGACGCTGGCTGTGGTTATCTCTACAAGATTTCAGACGAGTTGGTTTTGGTTTTTCGAGGCAGGGTTTTCTTTGTGTGTTGCCCTGGCTGTCCTGGAACTCGCTCTGTAGACCAGGCTGGCCTCGAACTCAGATTGGCCTGCCTCTGCCTCCTGAGTGCTGGCATTAAAGGGCATGCGCCACCATGATCTGGCAATTTGTTTTTCTTTTTTAATTAATTTTTTAAAATTTGTGTGTGTGTGTGTGTGTGTGTGTGTGTGTGTGTGTCCCTGTGAATGTACACCATGTGTATCACAGAGGCCTGAAGAGGGCATCAGATTCCCTGGAGCTGGAGTTACAGGTGGCTGTGAACCACCTGAAATGGTTTGCTGAGAAAAACTCTGAAGGGTAGCAAGTTCTCTTAACTGCTGAGCCCCATCCCCAAGTCCCAACTCTAAGTTTTTATGATGAGGGGATGAGGCACATGGCAAACTGGAAGATCCGAGTTCAGTCTCCAGGAACTCCCCACACTGAAAAGCCAAGCCGAAGTGGATCTCATCTTACTGGCCATCCAGCCTAGCCTAATTGCCCAGCTCCCGGTACCAATGAGAGACTCTGACTTAAAAATAACACTAAAACCTCCAAAGGCAGACAGCTCCTGAGGAACACCACAGGCTGGCTTCTGGCCTTCATGCCCTCACATGCATGTGCATGCCCAGCTGCGCACATGTGCAGACCTGCTTGCTTGCACACATATACAAATCTTAAGACAGGAAAACTTTCAGGAAGTTTGCTACCAATTGCTAATCTTAGTAAAGACCACAGGCGCTGGGAGGGCAGGTGACCGCCCGGTGCTTTGCTCCTTCCTGCTCCCCAGTGTCCCCATCTTCCAGCTCTTTATCCTAGAGGGCCTGCCCTCTCTAGCACTTCAGGTCTGGGCCCCAGCCTTCTCTCCAGCCTCCCCAATCTCTGCAGCCCAGTTAAAAAGCGAGCACAGCACCAGCACCATTCTCTTGAGGGGTCTCCACCTCAGTCAGCCCTGAGGGCCCTCTTCTCCAGCACACTCATGCCTCTGGAGATCCACTCACACTCTCCAAATCCTCTCTCTCCTGCCTGCTCTATATACAACCTATGCAGCTTAGCAGGCGTCTCAAGGAGGACTCTTTCATGTGTGTGTGTTGCTGTGGATATCGCTCTATATAAATAAAACACTGATGGCCAGTGACCAGACAGGAAGTATAGGCGGGACAAGGAGAGAGGAGAATTGGGGAAACAGGAAGAAGGGGGGAGAGACACTGCAGCCACCGCCAAGACAAGCAGCATGTAAAGACGCCGGTAAGCCACCAGCCATGTGGCAAGGTATAGATTTATAGAAATGGGTTAATTTAAGATATAAGAACAGTTAGCAAGAAGCCTGCCATGGGCATACAGTTTATAAGTAATATATGTGTCTGAGTGATTATTTTATACATGGATTGTGGGACTGCGGGGCTTGGTGGAACCTGGAGAGAAGCCCTCCAGCAACAGTGTGTGTTTGGTTTTTCGAGACAGGGTTTCTCTGTAGCTTTGGAGCCTGTCCTGGAACTCACTCTGTAGCCCAGGCTGGCCTCGAACTCAGAGATCTGCCTGCCTCTGTCTCCCAAGTGCTGGGATTAAAGGCGTGCACCACCGCTGCCCGGCTCTGTCGTGTTTCATATCCAATCTATCTCTTAGTTATTCTACCGCTCGGTAAATGCACACATAGGCTCTGGTTCCTCATACATCCATCACCGGCCCACCTACTGCTGCGAGGGTTTTCTCTGAGGAGGGGCAGGAGCAGGCCATCCAGCCAACATCCAGCTACCTAGGGCCCTGAGAACCCAGTTCTACATCCCTCCCTATAATGAGCAAGACCACAGTTGGCTTTCTCCACTGGACCCAGGCCTCCTTACCACAGTGCACCCATTGTAGAGGTTGTGTTGGTCCTTGTGGGCGTGGGCACAGAAGTCCATGCAGGCTGTGACCCCTGAGAAGGGCCGCCCTTCCTTCAGCCCCAGGCGGCAGTCGATCGCCACTTCCTCATTGGTCACCTGCGGGAAGGCCAAGAACAGCTGCTCAGGAGGCCTAAGGGACGAGCCCTGGTGCTGCACCTGGGATCTGGGTCTCAGCGAGAAGCAGGTTAAGGGTCACAGTTGGGAATCTGGGCCAGAGGCACTGGAGGCTAACCAGGGAGAGGGGATGGGGAGCTAGGGGTAGGCTGTGTAAACAACACATCTTACGAAGCACACAATGGCTCCAAGAGGCCTCTAGACTGAGCTCTCCTCAAGAACACAGAGGAGACTGCACCCCCACTTTCCAGCATCAGGGAATCTTTGTGACAGACAAAGGCCCAGGCTCCAGTACCTGGTTCTGATAGGCCTGGGGGGCAAGCCGCTTGTACAGAGGAGCAACTTCAGTGGCCAGGTCCTGGAAGCTATTCCGGAGCACTTCTTCCTGCAGAGAGAACGGTAAGATCCATCCAGAGCTGCCCTACCTGGCAAACTTCCTGCCAGAAATCAGCCCCAGCAGAATCATCGCTGGGTACCACTGGGAAGGGCAGGAAGCCAGGTGCCTGCAGGGATTCACAGTGCCCCTCTGTTGTGTCCATTTTAGAGCTGGGGATACTGAGGCTCACCAAGAAAAGCCACTATGGGAAGGTGCAGCCACCCTGACGGCTCGGCTGCCATGTCAGTCACGTGGCGTCCCACTGAGCCCAAGACAAGACAGCGGGCCCTTGCTCTCCGAGCTGAATACTGTGGGTCACAAGTGTGGATGCTTGTTCCCATGTTAAAGAAAGTGGAAGCTAACAGGACCGTGCTGGAGACTCACAGCCGGCCTGGCCCAGAGCCTGCCACCAGCCAGGTGTTAGACAAACAAATCCAAACATCTGGCTGCTACAGCCTTCAGAAATTCAAGTTAGCGATGGACCGGGTCCCTCAGTGGCGCCATGTGGTCCCTGTACTACACAGCAAAAACGTCTGTGGCATCAAGGACGGTCTGCAGGATGACTGCTCATCCCCAGGGGTGGCCACTCACTCCCTGACACGCAGCACAGCGGCAGTGTTTCTGTGGCCGCTCTGACCTCAGCCATTGGGGCTTGCAGGCACTTGAGGCCATGAGCAGGAACAGGGAGCATTTACGAAGGGAGTGCCAGCCAGCACACTGCACAGAGAGAAGCGGAGAGCAGAGCGTAGTCATCAGTCAATGCATCCAATGCAAATCTGCGTCAGGGCCTGGCCGCTGCTCTGGCTGCTATCTGGCTGCTGCCACCAGCAAAATGGGTCCAAAGTAACACAGCTCCAAGGCAAGCTGGGGCAGCACAGGCCTGGCTGGGGAGGAAGCCTACCTCCTTCACCATGAACCACACAGAGGTCTGAGCAAGTCACTCTCCTGTCTGTGAAGTGCCTGGGTAAATGGGTGGTCCTGGGACCACAGGTGTGTGTGAACCCAGCTCACACACAGCAAGTGCTCAGGACACGGTGAGCGACCGAGCCAGGGACGGCTCTTGGGGAAACTAAGCCTCTGTCTTTCTATTCCTGACGAGTCTTAGGCCCCAGAACTCTTCAAGCTACCGAAGCAGCCACGTTTGCCCCTTCAGAAGAAGGGGGGGGGGTCCCAGCTTACAAATGAGAACTAACAAGTTAGAGTATTTTAAGCTTACAAAGTTGTCTAAAAGTTTTGGGAGAAAAGGTTCTGAATTTGGAGAAGAAAATAAGATTCATACATGTGTCTGTGTGTTTATGGTATAGGTTTATGGTATGGTATGTGCAGGTGCCTGCAGAAGCCAGGAGAGGGTGTCAGTTCCCCAGAAGCTGGAGTTACAGATGCCTGTGAGCCACAATGTGGGTGCTGGGCCATGAACAAAGGTCATTTGGAAGAGTAGTGCTCTTGACCATCTCTCTAATCCCTAAAAACGGTTCATTTTACTTATGAAGATCAAAGCCAGGAAGATGTTTACATGGGCTCTGGAGCACAGAAGAGGTACCCAGTGGATGTCCTTGTCCTCAGGGGAGTGAGAAGCCCTTCTGGTACTAGGATCTTCAAGCTCTGGAAGACTGGCATCAGGATGGCCGCTTGTACTCCAACAGAGGGACCGCCCCCCCCCCCGACTCACCCCCCACCCCATAGGAGCGCAAGCAGAAGGCCGGGGAGCAGAGAGGAAGACGGTGTGCTCATTCGGAGACCGCCTCTTGCCAAGGCCACTGCAGCCCGGAGCACAGAAAAAACAGCAGTGGAGAAATGGCCTCAGCGGACACTCCCAGATCCTCCACCCTTGGTGGAAGCTGCAGGAGATACCCAGAGGCCCTGGTTCTGTTGTGACAGGGATAAGACAAAGGTCCTGGGAGGGAGACCACGGTGAGAAGTCATGGAGAGGCCTCACTATAACCCTGTGACTTTATGTGTGGGCCACCACCCAGTGCACCAGGACAGGCCCCCAGCAAGGAGACAAGAAGGGCCTAGATGTCTGCATGAATGCCCAAAATGTCTGCTCAGCCCAGTGGGGGATGGGATACCTCACCAAGCCCATTAATGATTCAGAGAGTCATCCACAGAAAGGTCCTCCTTCCTCCTATAATTCCTACACCCTAAAAGATGTCCCACGAAGAAATGACCAGATCACATTCAGATGAAAGATCTGCCATTTGCATTGGAAGTGTTCAGAATAATTTCTCTAAGGCTGCCGTGTAAGTGGCAGGAGTCCGGGGGACTGTCCCTAGAAGTCCTCCATTTTCACACCACCCACTAACCAACTTTCTCAGCGGGGTAAGGCCACTGCAAAACCCCAAGTCAAGCAAGACGCACTTCCTGCCCATCTGTGTGGTGGCCCGTCAGTCCCCTCTCTGCACAGCGATCGGGGTGCAGGTGGGGAGCGTGAGGAGGGCCTGCTCCCCGCACGGTGGCGCTGCTGGCTCACCTCCTTGGGGTTGTCCCCCGTGAGGCGGAACTTGCGTGGTGTCTTGCTGCGGGCGTACTTGCAGCCGTTGAAGTACATGCTCCAGGAACAGCCGAAGGAGAAGGAGGCACCGCAGGTGTTGGGGTCTTTGCCTTGGCAGGCGCAGGTCCGGCTGCAATGCACAACACAGGCCAGGCAGACAGATGTGATCTCTGTTGACACTGCCCTGCTCCCTGCGGAGGACTGGCACCCACTAGCCCCTGGTGACAAGGCCTCCTCCTTCCGCCCCACAGCTCTTCCAAGTTTCCCACCACAGGTTATTATTCTCTGAACACTCATGCTTGGTGAACCATGTCTGTTCAGAAGGCTATATGAGGTACGAGTCTATCGGTGACGACATTCTTGAAGAGGCAAACTTCAAGAGACAGGAAAGACATGGCGGCCGAGGGAAGGGCTGTCGGTGAAGGGCACGGGGGAGTCACGTGTGCTTGCACATGCAGACACACGTGTATGTGTGGGCATCAAAGGACAACCTGCCGGAGTCACTCTCTCCTTCTACCGTGTATGGGGAATGAACTCAGGTCGGCAGGCTGGTGGCGATTGCCTTTACTCACCGAGTCTTCTCGTGGACCCCTATTCTCAATCTTGACTGGGCTACATGACTATAGATATCTACTAAAATCCTCCCAACTGCTGGGAGTAGTGGAGTACACCTTTAATCCTCCAGAGGCAGGCAGATCTCCCTGAGTTCAAGGCTAGCCTAGTCTACAGGCCAGCCAAGGCTACAATAGCAAGACTTTGTCTCATCAAAAATAAAACAAAACCCTCCAAACTATATCTAAAGGATAACTTTACTGAAACTAAAACATCCCAATGAAAGGATAGGAAAATCCAATCAGGAAGGTTAATGTTGATCTGGGGCCAGAACCCAGGGCTGCCCAGCATTCCAGTGCCTGCCACCCAGGGTCCTGGGGCCCCATCACCCTCCCACTAGGACTCCCACACATACTCATCATTGAGGCCACATCTCCGGCTGGTGGGGTTTCCATACTTCCGGAGGGTATCAGTGAGCTCCTGGTAAAGGGTGTCTCCAAGGCTGCGAGGGATACCCTCCCAGGCCAGGATCAAGATGATAATCACGGCGTTCTCACAATGGTGGCCCGCCCGATGCCGCACCAGGCAGAGGAGCTTCTCCTCCACTGTGTGTCTTCGGATGATCTGCAGAGATACAGGACCGAGCTATTACCCTGAAAGAGCCACACAACCCTGCATGGAACGTGCCCCTCACTACCCCACAGACCAGGCACTGGGGGTCTTTAGGACACTACCATTAGGGAAAAAGAAACACAAAATTTTAAAACAGCAAATTAAAAACTAATTATGACAAAGTCTAAGACAATCGTGACCATCGGGGGGCGGGGGGTGGTGGTGGTGGTGGTGGTGGTGGTGGTGCATGCCTTTAATCCTAGCACTCGGGAGGCAGAAGCAGGTGGATCTCTGAGTTTGAGGCCAGCCTGGGGACAGCCTGACTCGAAAAATATAAAAAACAAAACAGCAACAACAACAACAACAAAAAAAACATTTTGTGACAAACACAAACCTCAAAGTAAAAATAAATGAAACTGTGAGCCAGAAATACAGTGAAGAGTTTCATGATATCCCAGAGCATCTGCAGAGAAAGTGCTGCCCATCTCTGTGTGTTTTCACTCGTGGTACAGCACTGTGGAAAACAGTCTGAGGTTCCTTACAAAGCTATGTATAGAATCAATGTATAGCCCACAGTTCTGTGAGTGTGAAGGTCAGGGAAGGGCCTGGCCGGCAGACAGATGTAGTCACATCTGCCACTGACCCTGTGTAGGTTTCACAGAAATGAGTGGCTGGGTAGGGCAGTACTAAGAAGGAAAAGGGGCCTGTCCCAGTCATGGCTTAGTGGGGACATCTATTCACTGAAAGCTGGGACGCTCTCCTTAACCACACAGATCTGCCTGACTCTGCCTTCTAGATGCTGGGATTAAAGGCGTGCACCATTGTACTTTGCCAAAAACTAAGCATTTTCTTCATTTAAGTACTTATGAATACACACAAACACATGCACATGAGTTTCCGTGAACCATGTGAGCACAGAGCCACCAGAGGCCAGAAGTGGCACTGGATCCCCTGGAAGTGTGGTAAAACTCCTAACCCATCTCACTAGCCCTCAAACTCCCCCTTTAAAGCCGTAAGTACCATACTTTGTTACCATGGTAACTACACATAACAGGAAATCTACCACATTTAGCGTACATTTTAGTGGCTTTAAAGTGGCTCATTCACCGTGTTACATGGCTACCATTTCTAGAACTTCTACTCTCAATAAAGCTACAACTTCATTCCTTCAACAGTAATGCTCCAACTCTTCCCTTCTAACGCTCCCAACCCCAGATCACCTTTCTACTTTTTTTTTTTTATTAAAAAAAATGTTAAGTTCGAGGCCAACTTGGGCTACAGAGTGAGTTCCAGGAAAGTCATAAGGCTACACAGAGAAATTTGGTCTCGAAAAACCAAAAAAACAAAACAAAACAAAACAAAAAGAAAAAACCCAAAACAACAAAACATTCATTTAGTGTGTCTGTGCCCGCCCATGCAGGCCAAAGGATAACGTAGGAGCCAGTTCTCTCCCATCACCTATTAAGACCAAAGGATGGAATGCACATCACAGGCCTATGTGCAAGGGTCTTTACCCACTGAGCCATCTTGTCAACCCCACGATTTTTTTTTTTTTTGGTTGCGCTGAGAATTGTCCCTAAGGCCTTGTACATCCTAGGCAGGAACTCTATTACTAAGGCATATGCCCAGTCCTTCAGCATTGTGCTCTCTCTCTCTGGAATCTGACTGAAGTAGCTCTTGCATGTGAAATCCTATGCAATCTATCCTTTGACAACTGGCAGTGCTCTCAGGGTGTTCTGTTTGTTGTAGCACGTGTCACGACTTCCTGCAGACCTTACAGAATATTCTGCATTTGGCATACTAAATGACATGCAGCCCTGATCATGAGGTCTTGGTCTAAGGCAGAGTCCTAATGATGTCATCCTCCACTTCCCTGCCAACAATCAACTATCATTTTTAAAATTGTGTCTTGGAATTCAGGAGCACACAAACCAGGTACTGGGCCAAATGTTGCTTCAGGACTCTACGGTTGCCTGGCTCCTGGCGGGTTACGGGAGGTCCATTGTGGGCACTGACATGTATCTGCAGGATGCTGATTTGACAGTGGTCCCTGGACCAGGGTTCTCCGGGCCTTATGGTCAAGCTCTCCTCAGTGTCCCTCTATGGCGGACATCACTTAACAGGTGAGGTCTCTGAAGAGGTAGGCACCACCCTATCACATTAGACCTTTAACTACAAGGGTTACCTCCCATGGGGGTAGAGACAATATGCTTCTTCACACTTAAGCACCAAGTTCTTTTGTTGTGAAAAGTCCTACAATAAAGCCTAAAAGTGCTGAAAACAAGTATGTGGCGATTTAAGTTCAGACATCTGTTATTTTCATTAAATGCAGAGGCAAGGAGTGATCCCAGGGAAAAGATGCTGAGGCACAGGCGACATCCGAGTCGGCCACACAAACATTCCTGCAGCCTTTCTGCCTTTGCATGTGGACCCTCCTCACCGGAAATGCTTTTCCTCACTCCTTGGGCCACTTAATACTTGTGGCCCTGTTCATGTCTGTGTTCCAGGCTAGCCCAGCGTCAACATTTATCTGGCCCCGTCCCTCAACTCCTACATCACAGCCGGCTCTTGGTTAAACCTTGCATTTCCAGGTTTCTGTTACCTTGCCTCCAGGGTGTCTAAGGCACTGAACATGGAGACGGTGTTTTCCACATGGACCAGCTACCCAGAGCTCAGTTCATTCTAAGCCAGCTCTGTAGCAACAGACACCCACGATTTCAAGAGCTGTGTGAAGGCCAGAAGGGCAAGGCTGAGTGAACTGGGGTCTGTGTCTGTGACATTCTCCCTGACAAGATGCCCAGGATCCCTGCTTAGAGGCTAGGGCGAAGCAAGCCTCATAACACCACTATGCAGAGGCCTCATCTTGTACCTCAGCTTGGCTCACATAGGTCAGCCTACAGTGTCTTCCCTGGCTTCCAGACAGGGGACAGGAGTAGTATTGGCCACTCAGACACACAGAAAAGAGGAGTCAAAATCCTTGGGGTGGGGTGGGAGGTGGGATCCAATAGTGGGCCAGGCCAGCAGCATCTCCAGCTCCTCTCTTCCCAAGTCCACAGCCTTCCCCATAGGTCACACACACTGAGTGTAAAGACTAACAGCTCCTGAGAGCAGAGGGTCCCTGGTGCTGGCCTGTAAGCAGGACAAAGATCAGCTGCCATGAGGGTCGTTCCTCGATGGTAAATGTCTATTTCCTACTCACTGGCCACTGGGCTCAGTGGACAGGAACACCCAGGCACAGCTCAGCTGTGGAGACCCAACACTCACCCACTTGGCAATGGGACAGCCTCGAGAACTCTTCCCTTCCTTCCCCGTGTAGATGACCTTCTCGATCCGGATAGCTTTCCCCTTTTCTCCATACCTAGAGAGGAGACAGAAGCCCCGCCAGCGGGTGAATTCACAGGGGGTATGCAATGTGAGGAGGCAGGGCCCAGGTGCTTTAGCCCAGGCTTCTGGCTGCTGCTCAGGCAGAGAAGGGAAGAGGTGGACACTGGCCACTCTGCTCCGAGGACAGGAGACACAGTGCCTACACCCGGGTTCCCAGGCCGTGGTTCACCCGCCACCCCTCTTCTCCTGTCCAACGCATCTCTGTCCTCAGGCAGATGGACAGCTGGGCAGAACAGCCCGATTCCGACTCCTTCTGACCCTTGGAGTTGCCTGAACCCACTGGCCTCTGCACGCAGCCCTGCTGGCCAAGGCCTCCCGAGTTAACTGTTTATAAACGAAACATACAGCTGGGCGGTGGTGGCGCATGCCTTTATTCCCAGCACTGGGGAGGCAGAGCCAGGTGGATCTCTGTGAGTTCAAGGCCAGCCTGGGCTACCAAGTGAGTTCCATGAAAGGCGCAAAGCTACACAGAGAAACCCTGGCTCGAAAAAACCAAAACAAACAAACAAACATACACACGAACCAACTGTATGTGTTGGGGGGGCTCATTGGTCTCTCGGAGCCATCCCAGCTGATGCTGGGGGCGTGACCCTGCCAAACACAAATGCTGGCATACGGTGGACAAAGTCGTCACCCCCCCGCTCCCCCCCCCCCCCCCGCATGTGCCCACTTCCTGGGAGCCCATGCCAAAGGCCGCTGACACCATCTACTCAACCACACCATGTTCACAATAGACAGACACAACCATAAGCATGTATCACGCAACTACACGGGGCAAGGCTGGTTCCAACACAGCCCAGTGGTCAGACTGCCACTCTCTCACTACATAATTGTAGCTAAGTTACTGAGCTTGTCAGGCCTCAGTCTTCTCATACGTGAACTGGACGTTAAGATAGCTCTACCTCCCAGGCTTGATAATGCATGTCAAGGATCTTAGCGTGAGGGAGGAATTCAGTAAACCTCTTCAACATAAAAGCCATCTTTTTAGTAGATGTTCAGTATCGTCTGCAGGGTCACTTGCCATCCTGGCCTGCACACTCTTGCAGTCTGTCTGTACTGACAGAGCTCCTGACGTGATATGGGCATCTTTGCTCATTCTGGACTTCTCCGAGAGTGTTTCCAGCCATCTCTCTGTATGAAGTTGGCTGGAGCTCAGACAAAGACTTCTCTTCACTGAAGGGTATGCTGAGGATGTCCCTTTAGGATCTAGGACCTTTAGCTCAGCATCAATTAACTTAGCAAATGCATTTTTAACATCTAGAGAGACAGATGACTGAAGCAGTTTCTCTAATCAATTAACATGGTATTTTTTAAGACTGATTTATTCTGTGTGTGTGTGTGTGTGTGTGTTTGTGTGTGTACCCGAGAGACTATGGAAGTCAGAGAGGGCATCAGATCCCTTAGAGCTAGAATTATAAGCTTTTGCAGGAAGACTGGCTTGCTCTGTAGGAGCTGGGACCCAAACTCTGGTCCTTGTGACTCCAGAGCAGGCACCTTGCTAAGCCATCTCTCAGGTGCCAACATGGGCAGGCTTTTTCAACAGACTGAGTAAGAACAACCTGTATTCTGTAGTAAATTCAGTTTGATCACAACATTTAAGTACGTCATTTAATAAGGCATGATGCTCTCCTGATGTCTGCAGCTCTGAGATACCCTGTTCTTCATATCATCTGCTCCGCTGCCATGCATCCCTCTACCCCAGGACCAAGTGGACAAGGGCACTGGTCTTACATGCAGCTCGGTGGTACAGAGGTTGGCATGATTAGTCCCTCTTGGTCTACATTTTCTCTATATACCTATGTGTATCTTGCCTTTAACCAAGTGTCTTGTGGAAAAAAATCAGTGGCCAAGGTGCCTTCCTTACTCTGCACTGAGGGATGGATGGATGGAGAGAGAGAGACAGAGAGACAGAGAGAGTCTGGTCTAGGAACTCGCAGTCCTCGTGACCTTAGATTCTTCAGGGCTGGGATTACAGGCATGTACCATGCCCTGCCAATACTTAGATGTCGTTTTTAAAAAACCCTCCTTGTTGCATCTCCCTCACTGAAAAGGAACAGAGTTTCTTTTCAAACACTGAACTAAGTTAAGTTGTCTATCTCACTCAGATCTTAGGGGAGGGCGAGAAGCGTTCCTGAGCACACTAACAGGCAAGGGCTGCCAGGGCCTTATAGGAAGTGCTTGCAGACACCACTGGGCATCTCCGCAGCGGGGCTGACAGCGCTGCTTTTGTTTGGCGCCTGGACAGGTCTCAGCTCCACGGGCTTATCAGGACACGGCCCCCAAGGGCAGGCCTGGGACCCAGGTCTGTCTAGGGATCCCTGTCAGGAGACGAGCATAAGGCCGCCACAGCGCTCTCACTGAGAGGGACTATCATATTCCCCACAGGAGGGTGAGCTGAGGACATGGGGCTGGCTTTCTGACCAGCTCCTTCCCCACAGTCCTGTCCTTGTGAGAAAGCGACTCAAGTTCTCATTGGAGGAAAAAAAAAAAAAAGAGCAGGGGCGGGGGGTGGGGGGGTGGGCTGCCTAACCAGCTACATTTTTTTGTTGTTGTTCCTTTAAACAAAATTCAAAGCCAAGTGGTGGTGGCACACGCCTTTAATTGCAGCACTCGGGAGGCAGAGGCAGGCGGATCTTTGAGTTCAAGACCAGCCTAGTCTACAGAGTGAGTTCCAGGACAGCCAGAGCTGTTACATAGAGAAACCATCTCGAAAAACAAAAACCAGAAAAAGAGGTTATAAAGGGGCCTGAAGAAACGGCTCAGTGGTTAAGAGCACCGGCTGTTCTTCCAGAGGACCCAAGTTCAATTCTAAGCACCCACATGGCAGCTCACAATGTCTGTAACTCCAGTTCCAGGGGACTCGATGGACACCCTCATACAGATACACATGTAGGCAAAACACCAATGCATATAAACTTAAACTTTTTTTTTTTAATTTAAAAACATTTGGGGGTAGGGGCATGCCATGGTGTCTGTGTGGGGTTAGAAGACAACTTGTGGGAGTCAGCTTCTCTCTGTACCCTGAGGGCTTTATGTTTACACCCAGACTGTGCCTTTACCCCCTCAGCCATTTGCCGGCCCCGTTTCTTCTCAGAACAGAACTTGATAACTGACTTCTGCTTCACTTCTCTCTCTTTAAATGTCTTACTTCCTGGCTTACCATGAAGAGTGCAGATTACCAGCCTCTAAGGGAGTCGGCAAGGATCAGATGAAGCATCTGAGGACACCTGACAACTTGGCCTATGGTTCTTGAAGGGTGGACCCGGGGTCCTCAGCAGAACTCACTGGGAGCCGGTAGGTAGTTCTTGGGTGGACCCCAGCGCCCTGCCCATGCTTTCCCAGGCCCTCGGCAGCTTTGGACTTCCCCAGGGTTTGTTCTAGCATAGCAGTGAGATCAGTCTTCCCCAGCTCAGAGCACCCATGAGCATCACAGGCTCGCTCTCTGTGGCACCCGGCTGCAGAGGACCTTCCCCTGATAGAAGTCAAGGCTCTGGATAGTGGGCCACCTACAGACTGGAGCTTGACAGCTGACTCCAATTATCTACCAACACCAGGACCTGGGTATCCAGTAGGTATGATGCCCACAAATACAATGGGATATTTTAGGATTTGCTTTCAACTCCGCCCCCTCCTCCAGTTTTGTGCCCTACAAATAGCTAAAAGCATCAAAAAAATTTTTTTTAACATTTTAAGATTTATCTATTTATTTATCATGTATACAGTGTTCTGCCTGCATGTATGCCTGCAGGCCAGAAGAGGGCACCAGATCTCATTACAGATGGTTGTGAGCCACCCAAGTGGTTGCTGGGAATTGAACTCAGGACCTCTGAAAGAGCAGCCAGTGCTCTTAGCCACTGAGCCATCTCTCCAGCCCTCAAAATCTTCTGGGTGTTAGTATACGCCTGCTCCCTGACTCTGGCCAAGCCCTGACAATACAGTCATCCTACCAAGAAAAAGTGAAGAGAGACAGGTCCCAAGTCAGTTGGGACAAGTCACAAACTCAACATCCACACAAGAAATCCATCACTCAACTGCTTCCCTCCTTGTCCCAGAAGAAGAAGACATCCATAAGATAAACTCAGTGAAGAGAGGGAAAGATGAGCTGCTATACAAAATGTGATCACAGGTTGTGTGTGTTTTTAGGAGCTGTGCCCTGAATAATTTATCACATGAGAAATCAAAACATTAAGAGCGATTCATAGGGTTGTGTCATCAAGATTCAGGGGTGGCCTAAGCAGACTCCCACCACCAAAGGTGACCCTCACATTCTTCCCAGGGTGGGGTAAGCGGACCTGGCTCTCGACTCACTGGCAGCCAGGATGAATATGGAGACACAGCCTGCTCCATGACTCACGGGGTCCTTATGGTAGAAACAAGCCAGTTGCCAAGGGAAAACACAAACATTCCTAGCTCTCCGAGGGGTTCCTCCCTTGGATCGCTTTCTGAAGAATCTATAGGTGGCTGTTATTTTTAAAGCAGGGAGGGAAAAAGCATAATCTCAATCCATCACTCCCTCCAGATTCTTCCTTCAGAATGTGCTCTGCTATAATTAAAAGTCACTTAGACCTAGAGAGCTGTCTGGAAACCATCTAAGATTATTAACAACACCCCCTCCAAAGGAGTACAACCAAATCAGACTGAAACTAACACCACACACTCTCCCAGCTCAAACTTGAGCAAATAAAGCATTGCAATCCCTTACCGGAGCCACCGGTCAAGCCTGGAGTGGTGGACCAGACCCCAACACTTGAGAGACGGAGGCAGGAGAATCAGAACATCAAGGCCAGTGTCAGATACACAGAAAGCTTAAGGTCTGCCTAGGCTGTTGAAAACTGTGTCAACAACAGCAGCAGCAGCAGCAGCAGCAAAACAATAAAAAGTCACTATCCAAATGTGGCCTGGTACAGTCTGCAAGCTGTGGCAGGCACCCGAGGAGGCCCACAGTGAGGACATACAGACACATGGATCTAAGTCTACTGTCCTGGGCTCAGGTGGGGCCCTTTAAATCAGGACTGCATTTACAGCGGGCTTTTCTGATGGCTATTTTGAACAGAAATGTTTTCAGATAGCATAGGAAATGATCCCTGTAGATCAGTGACCTCCATCCAGCTCAGCTTACAGTAGATCCATTCTCCATCCCATTCCCCTGCTGCACTGACGGGCTTAGCCCAGCTCCCCTCGGCCCAGAAGACTTGGCTCCCAGGCTTGTAGAAACTAAGCCACTAAGGCTTCCATGAAACGGTATGCATGTGCACCAGCAAATGTAGATCGCCTTTACTTTTGTTTTACTTAAAATTCTAATGAGTGGTTTTGAAAATACCACTGTGTACACACACACACACACACACACACACACACACACACACACACACACACACACAGACTGTGCACCCTTTTCTGAACCCACACTTCAGTCTTTATGCCAGTCTATGTCTCAGTCTATGTCTCTAGCATTCCTACAGCGTGTCCTTGTGCTATCTCTGTCTTGTAGAAAAGAAAACCAAGGCACACAACTGCCCCAAGGGGACTCAGGAGCACGTACAGTATCAGGATGGGACGCAGGTAGTGAGCATCCATGCTCTTAACCACAGAGCTACATCACCCTTGAGACAGCAACTCAGTACTGTTATCTGCCGTGGCTGTGCACAGACTTTAAAGGCTCTTTGTGAGCCAGGCACGGTGGTGCTCGCCTCTAATCTCAGCACTCAGAAAGCAGAAGTAGATGGATCTCTTGAGTTTGAAGACGGCCTGGTCTACATAGTGGGTTTTAGGACAGCCTGAGCTACTTTTGTAGCAATACGCACCCTGACCCCAAGCACCCCAGAGTCTTTCAGGACCCCTTGGATAAATGTGCAACATGAAGCCAGAACATCTCATATGGGAAAAATCAGGATGGACCCCACTTATGAAGTAATTTTGGTGGAGGTCAGAAATCAAAGCAAGAAGAGCCACCTGGTTGGAACTTGAGCTCGAAGTACCTCTTAGCAGGACGTCCAGAGCACACGGAGCACGGTAAGCAACACTGTAGAAAGCTATCCAAGAACAGCAGGCTGTAGGGAACTAACTCCGCAGACGGAATACCACCTAGCTGTGTTTTTCCAGAACAAGAGAAGGGGTCGGGGCATATGGAGGGCATATCTACAGATGGAACGAAACCAGGACAGAAGTGAGATGCCCACACTGAACCTGCCACCACCCAGATCCTGGGCTTCTCCCTAGTGCCTCCTAGCACAGCCCTGACTCAGGTGCTCAGAGTCCACGTTCCACCCGATAGGCCCATTGTCCCTGAATGTTGGTGTCACTCACCGCTCCTCCATGAGTTCCCGGATAGAGGCTACTGTGGGGCCAGATCCCAGGTGAGTGTAATATGGGCCTTCATCTTTCTCCACTATTTGTTCTGCAGAAATACCAAGAGCAAGCATTATTTGGAGACAATTTTGGCAACACTAATTCAGAAAAAGGCAAACCACTAATAGGAAGTTAATAAGTATGTTACAAATAGCTTATAAACATGTAAAAACTGTGTTCAATCCCTATGAGGAAACACACAATAAAATTAAATTCACAATAAAACACACTCATCAAAAGGGAACATTTAGAAATCTGGTAAATTCAAGTGTTGTCAAGACTGTGATCTAACCATTTGGAATTCGGCTCACCAGCAGCCAGCAAAGCTAGAGTTGTGTACTACAGGACAGAGCGATTCCGCTTCCACATACACACTCTAGACCAGGAGCCACCTATGGCAGGTACACTACAGAGGGGAATCAAACTCCAGAGCTCATGGCAGCATCCCCAAACACAAGTATCCATCAACAGACAAGGAATAAATGTGGTGCATCCAAATCCATTCAAAAGAGCATTGCCCCAAGGAGGAGTAAGTTCTTTGTTGCAGTATTGGATGCAGGACCTGAAGCATACTGTGGTGGTTTGAATAAAAATGGTTCCTGCCAGATGGTGGTGGCGCACGCCTTTAATCCCAGCACTCGGGAGGCAGAGGCAGGTGGATCTCTGTGAGTTCGAGGCCAGCCTGGTCTACAAAGCGAGTTCCAGGAAAGGAGCAAAGCTACACAGAGAAACCTTGTCTTGAAAAAAAAACAAAAACAAAAACAAAAATAATAATAATGGCCCCATAGGCCCACAGCACTATTAGGAGGTGTGGCTTTGCTGGAGTGGGTGTGGCTTTGTGGTCTCAAATGCTCAAGTCAAATCTACTGTGACACTTCCGCTGCCTGTGGATGCAGATATAGGACTCTTAGCTACCTCTCCAGCATCATGTCTGCCTGCACTCAGCCATGCTTCCTGTCATAATGGACTAAACCTCTGAAATGTAAACCAGCACCATTAGATGTCTTCCTTTGCAAGAGATGCCATGGTCATGGTCTCGTCACAGCAATAAAACCCTACGACACATACTATACAAAAACTACCACTGAGGTGTTATTCACAGCCCCCTTAAAGAAAATTAAGATAGTGTATTACGAAGTTACCCTGGCTGGGTTTGCAATGGAAATCCTCCTGTTTTGAGCTCCTGAGTAGGCAGATTACTGGCCTGTGCCGTCAGGCCCAGCAAGGATGAAATTCTGGTACAGCTACCACAGACAACCTTAGTGAAATACATTAGACACAGTAGATCCGGTGATGCATGCCTGTAATCCCAGTATCCGAGAGGATCAGGAATTCAAGGCCAACCTCTGCTACACAGCAAATTCAAGGCTATCCCAGGCTACAAGAGACCTGGTCTCAAAAAAACAAAACAAACTATATTATCTCGAAGAGGCAAATTCATAAAGACAGGAGGTAAACTAGAAGTTTAAGCCAGAAGTTATCAAGGGCTGGCAGAGTGAGAAACGGGCATCACTACTCAACAGGCAGAGGGTTTGTTTAGGGCGACAAAGCTTTGGAAACAGTGATCGGCAGAATACAGCACATGTATTTAATGACTGTAACTGCATTCAGGTTTACACATGATTAAATGGCAACTTTGTTTTTACTTACTTTGGTTTCTTGAGACAGGGTTTCTCTGTGTAGCCCTGGTTGTCCTGGAACTCTGCACACTAGGCTGGCCTAGAACTCAGATTCACTGATCTCTGCCCTCCCGGCTGCTGGGATTAAATGTGTGGGCCACCACCGCCCAGCTAAATGGCAACTTCAGGTTAGATATATTTTACCATGGCTTAAAAAACAGAAATGGGGCTGGTGATTTGGTTCAGTGGGTAAAGGTGCTTGTCCTGCAAGCCTGGAGACTTTGGTCCATCCCCGGGACCCACATGGAAGAAAGAAATAATTGACTCCTGCAAGTTCTGACCTTTGCACCACACACTCATCATAAAATCTAATAAAAATTTTAAAATAGATAGAAACAAAGTACTGATAGATGCTGACATGCACGAGGCTTGAAAACAGCGGTAAGTGAAAGAAGCCATAAAGGGCCCACAGTGTGTGATGCTGTGCATCCAAATTGCCCCAAGCAGATAAATCTGTAACAACAGAAATGGAGGCTGCAAGAGTGGTGGCTGGAAGGGAAAGACGGGGAGGAACAGCTGAACCAGCATGGGCTTTCATTTGGGGGTAAGAGGTTTTGAGAACCAGACGAGAACTGGTCACACAATGTGTGCTCACTCGCCACTTACTCCGAAATGGATAATTTCATGCTATGTGAGGTTCATCTGCTAAAATAAAATGAACTATTGGCTCATGTAACCTTTTAAATGAGTTTAAATGAATTTTTCAAAGTGAAAGAGTCAGACTCCAAGAGCAGTAATCACTTGGACAAGTGTACTGAATGGACGCTGTAAGGCTAAGAGGCAGGCACACCTAACTGTAAGCCCCACACACTGGAGGCTGCTGTTAAGTCTGGCTCCTGTCAAAGGAGACACTACACACAACAGAAAGAGGACGCTGGAGGAAGCCCACTGAGGAGGGTTTAGCAGTCTATGAGTAGTGTATCAACACCATCTAACTTTTAACTGTATGTACTTACATTAGACAATTAACATGGGAGTTATTTTAAGATGCATGAGATTAGTAATGATTAATAAAATTACAGAAAAATAAAATTTGTTGTTGGCATTTTAAACAAGTAAAGGCTGGGGTCAGTGAGATAACTCAAGGGGTAAAGGCACTTGCCATCAAGCTCGATGACCTCAGTTTGATCCCTGGAACCCATAGAGTAGGAGAACCAACTCCTAACAAATTGCCCTCTGACCTCCAAATACACACACACACACACACACACACACACACACACACACACACACACACGCTAAACACATAAAAAAAATTTAGAATAAAACCATGCTACAAGCCATCATTTGTAATCTGATTCCATAAGCATCTGGTCACACACATCAAAACACGTATGAAAGGATTTTCACAGTATTGGCAACAGTTAAAACTGGGGAGCCGGGCAGTGGTGGCACACGACTTTGATCCCAGCACTCAGGAGGCAGAGGCAGGGGAATCTCTGTGAGTTCAAGGCCAGCCTGGTCTACAGAGCGAGATCCAGGACAGGCACCAAAACCACACAGAGAAACCCTGTCTCGAAAAACAACAAAACAAAACAAAAACTGGGAACACACAAGGGTAGAAAGTCTGTGTCCAACAGTATATGCTGAAGTCCAAACCCCAGTGTGATAGCAACAAGAAGTAATGTTTCCAAGAAGTATTAGGCTACGAAGTGGAGATCTGGGGCTGGAGAAATGGCTCAGCAGTCAAGATCACTTCTATAAAGGATCAGAGTTCAGTTACGAACATCCACACAAGCAGCACTACCTAGAACTCTAGCCACGGGGTATCAGCATGCACATGTATTCACACTCTTTCTCAATGTACAGTTCTTACAAGAGACAGAGCCTGAGGAGACAGCTCAGTGGGTAGATGCTGTGCAAATGTGAGTCATGAGCTCAGATCCCCAGCAATGGTGAAGAAGCTGGGCATGGCCACTTGTGTCTATAACCTCAACTTAGGAAGGTAAGACAGTGTGTGTGTGTGTGTGTGTGTGTGTGTGTGTGTGTGTGTGTGTGTGTGTGTGTGTGTGAATGTGTGTGCGTGTGCACACACTCACACACAAAAATGGTGGATCTTTTGAGTTCATCAGCCGAGCCACACTGAAGAGCTCCATGTACAGTGAAAAGACCTTGACTCAAAAACCGAGGTAGAAATGGTCAAGTTCCTGGATGTTGACTTCCCGTTTCCACATGCACACACATGCACATACACGCACATACACACCTACAGACAAAAGAGACCCAGAAATCTTAATTCTGCTTGCTCCCTGCTCTGGATCAAGTGAGGACACATCATGTAAGAGCCTGTATCCCAGCTAGGAAGGGAGCCCTCACCAGTTACAGGGCCTTTTGAGCGTCTCAGCCTTAGAATCTCCAGCTGCCAAACTGTGAGAACACTTGTTTAAGCTGTCCACTGTGTGGTATTTGTGTTTTAACAGCACACATTGACTAACATACTCATAATCCAGCAGCTGTGGAATGGATAAATGTCGGAGTCACAGCTGGGGCAAATCCAGAAGAGCACCTACAATCACACCACCACAGCCTAGTACCACAAGACCACAACGAGGGACTGAAGCCGAAGACTGAACCAGCAAAACCAGACTCCATCTAAACATTCAACGACAGGCGCCACTCAACCATGCTGCTTAGAAATCCATACAGAGGTGGCAAAATGGACAGGACACTCAGATACTCAATGAATTCCGACCTTCAGAAAATGCCGTTTTCAAGCTGGGCCTTGGTAGCACACACCTTTAATCCCAGTGCTTGGAGGCAGAGGCAGGTGGATCTGAGTTCAAGGCCAGCCTGGTCTACAAAGTGAGTTCCAGGACAGCCAGGGCTATACAGAGAAACCCTGTTTCGAAAAACCAAAAGAAAGGGAAAAGAGAGAGAGAGAGAGAGAGAGAGAGAGAGAGAGAGAGAGAGAGAGAGAGAGAGAGAGACAGAGAGAGACAGAGAGAGAGAGACAGAAAGAAAGGAAGGAAGAAAGAAAGAAAGAAAGAAAGGAAGGAAGGAAGGAAGGAAGGAAGGAAGGAAGGAAGAAAGGAAGAAAGGAAGAAAGGAAGAAAGGAAGAAAGGAAGAAAGAGCCATTTTCAAAAGGAAAGTAAGGCTAGCATTGTCACAGAAGTCAAGACAGTGGCTTCCTGCAGGCTCAGGGGCAGGAAAAGGAGAGGAGGGGACAGAGGAGCCAAGGGGCCAGGCATGGCCTGTGTCTTGAAGCAGATGGTGGTGATGTGGGCACTCACATTTTGTACATTTTCATGGTCCTATGTCAAGAACTCACAACTTTATAATGTAAGAAAATGTTAAAAGCCTGGGGGTGGGGCAGGAGAGATGGCTCAGAGGTTAAGAACACTGGCTATTCTTCCAGAGGTCCTGAGTTCAATTCCCAGCACCCATATGATGGCTCACAACCATCTGTAATGAGATCTGGCTCCCTCTTCTGGCCTGCAGGGATACATGCAAACAGAACACTGTATACAGAATAAATAAATCTTGAAGAAAAAAAAAAAGCTTAGGGGGCTGGAGAGAGATAGCTCAGCAGTTAAGAGCACTTGCTGCTCTTATGGAGGACCTGGGTTCAGTTCCCAGCACCTACATGGTGGCTCACAACCATCTGTAACTCCAGTTCCAGGGGATCCAATGCTCTCTTCTGGCCTCCATGGGCACCAAATAAACATGCAGGCAAAAATTCATGCACATCAAAACACCAAAAATTTAAGAAGTAAGTCCATACTCATTTTGGATAGAACATGATACTGTTTTATGGTAGATACAAAATATGATACACAGTTGCTCCCTTGAAAAAGCAGATGCTCCTGCTGGACAGACAAGTGACCCCACAGGCTGCCCTCATGGCATGTCACATCAGGGAAGGGATGAAATTTTCAATGCTTGATTTTGGAACATCTGGGTAGATTTATTTGATACACAGTTAAAAATTTAAAGCTACTGCTCACTCCCCTTAACTCCCCCCCCCCCCCCCCCCCCCCCCCCCCCCCCCGACACACACACATATACAGAGTTGGAGACGGCTCGGAGTTAAGAGCACTTGCTGCTCGTCCGGAGGGCCAGAGTTCCTGCCCCAGCAACCTTGTCAGACAGTTTACAACCACCTGTAACTCCAGCTCCAGGGCACCCCATGTCCTCTCTGGTCTCTGAGGGCACCTCCCTGCCACATGAACACACACACACACACACCCTATAAATAAACTTAAAAAAAATTAAAGATTATCCAAATAATCACAGAGTAGGGAAGGACTCAAAACCTGACAAAATCCACAAGCCAGTGATTTAAAACAAAAAGACGCTGATAAATTCAACTAAAGGAAACCTTACAGTAATCACAACCAAAAGTCAGGCTGAAGCCAAACATCATGCTGGGGAGAGATACCTGGAACACCATCCTAGTTTCCTTCATCTACCGCAGCTCAGTAGGGGCAGTAAATTAGAGACGGGGGAGGGGATGGTTCTCGGAGAATTACAAGTGGTTTGACCACGTCTAAAGCCGTCTCTCTCCTTTTCAATGGGTCACTGTCAAAGCCTCTGCTAAGGCAGTGTACTGGAGAGGGCACAGGGACCAGGCGGTGCAGCCAGCCAGCCAGCAACACAGTCACATGCACAATTGGCCCGACCCAGCAATTTTAGAGATGTCAAAGAACTTCTGTCTGGGAATTTGGTTGTACTTGCCTGTGTGCACCAGCCAGGTGCGACGGCATCCGTGTGTCATCTCAGCACGCAGGAGGCCGAGGAAAGGTTTTGTGAGTTTGAGGCCAGCTCGGGCTACATTATCAAGTTCCAGGCCATCCCAGGCTACCCAGAGTCATCCTAACTGAAGGACAGGAGTTAGGGTGGAGAAATGGGGGGATGGGACACAAACACCCATGGAATTGTAGTTCATAGTGAGAAATTATCAGAGGTAACCTAAGTCCCACCACTGAGGCCTGGACATTCGGACATGGACCCTATGTTGGAATTATTAAGCAGCTGGGATTAGATTTATGTACAGGAAATGACTCCCAGGTGTTTTTACGGGGGCCTATTTCAGTGTTCTACACAACATACATCTGTGCACACATAAGCACGAAGGTGCACGTGGTACCAACGGGAGTGACAGAGTGACACAGGTGTAAGCCGAGGTCAGGCTTCCCCTCCAGCCTTGTTCTAAAGAGCTGTTAGCTACGCTCGACTGCAGCCTAACAGCTGCTCACTGATGGCTCTCCAGCCTAGGACAACAGCTGTCTGTCCTCAAAGCATGTTCCCCTACCCCAAGGCATCCTTTCCATGCCCCCCGTTACATTCCCCAAACAGAAGTCTACTCACAGCTCTTCCTGCTGGGGACTCTAGAACATAATTTCAACACACGGTCCACAGCACCCCCACACCGTCTCGGTACAACCTCCACTCAACCTTACACCCCCACTACAGCCTCCTGCCTCACAACTGCACAGCCCCCCTCCAGTCCCTAAGTGCATTCTCATGAATCACACCTTTTTTCTCTCTCTTTTCTATGTATCGTATATGTACACGGAAGCGCACTCACCTGCATGTGTAGAGAACGAGCATCAATACTGGGTGTTGATCATTTTCTACGTGTGGATGTGCATGCTCACACAAGTGCAGATACATACATATGTGTTATGTATGCAAGGGCCTAGGGTGACCACTAAGCATCATCTTCCTTGATCCACCTCCACTTTATTCATTGAGGCAAAGTCTCAATATTGAACCTAGACTTGGCCATTTCAGCCAGTCTCACTAGCCAGCTCGCTCTGGGATCCTTGGTCACCCTTTGGAGCGACAGAATTACGGGTAGGCCGTCACGTGCACCCAGCACTGTGTGGGTTCTGGGGTCCATCCTTGTGAATGGCAAGCACTTTACTCACTGAGCAACCCCCCCCTCACTGAACCTGGAGCTTGCCATGCTGACTAAACTGGCTAGCCAATGACCCCCTGGACTACCTGCCTCCTTCACCCCAGCACTGGGGCCACAGCTTTTCATGTGGGTGCTGAGGACCTAAAGGTTGGTGCTCATGCTTACCCAGCAAGCACTGTGCCCCCTGAGCCATTGCCTCAGCTCAAAAGGTCATCTTTAAGGCCTGGTTCACAGGCTGTGTGTCTCGCAAGACTCTACGGGACTCTGCCATATATCAAAGAGAGGAGCCATCCTATTACCTAACTCTTAATGATACAGCGAGGAACAACTACGGATCTGTGGACAGGAACCCGGGCAACAATGAAGGCTATGTTGCCCGCCTCTCTAGTCCCCGTACCTGTGTGTGTAAAGTAACAGGCTTAGCCCGTGTTTGGCGCATAACGCAAACTCTAATAGGCTGCTATTGTTCAGGCTCTGTCAACAACGGCAGCTGTGAACAAGTTACACAACCTTCATAAGCCTCAAAGCAATTAAATGATCGTTATACATTACAACACAGTTGAGGATTAGGCGAGCTGTCAGAGGCCAAGGCCTCGACATTTCATGAGTGGCTCCCACCACAGTTTAAACTGACTCACTCCAAATACGCCCTATTCTGAACCATACAGAAACAGAAGGCGACAGAGGGTGCATGGTGGATGCCGGGAGAGAGCAGCATCGAGACCATGGGGGCTGGAGTTTGTGGCCTGAACGCTCTTGAGAGGTGCTAGCAGGCAGCTGTATCATGGCACACAGAAGACAGAATATGCCAGAACTTCTGGGCTTTGCTCCAGCTTCTGCGTGTAAGAGAAAATTCAGTGATGGACCAACTACAGGGTCTTGTAGGCTACCGAACACCAGGGTAGCTCTGGTGGCCACTTTCTGCCCCAGATCAGAAAACGGCAACCCACACGGTTGGCAGCGGAGAGAGGAGACATTCAAGGTGAAGCTGCAAACTGAAGCCTGGCAACTGCATCCCAAACCAAGCCAATCTGGGAACCGGCTGGTCAGGTTTCTCTGGGAGGGCTGCCGAAACACAGGGAGGACACCCCGAAAGCCAAGAAAAACCAAAGCCACTTGTGGCCATTGACAACACAGCCCCGGTGTGTCTTAAAACACCATTTCCTTATGCAAGTCCTCCTTTCCCGAGGGTGTTTTCTTAGGGGGTGGGTGAACATTCTATGAGAAGAAATCTGACCCAACAACACGTTTAATTATGAAACTTGTGCACACACACATCAACCCCAACACTACCTATTTCTTGTCATGTAAATATCTCATTTGATAGTGTTTGCTTTAAAGTCGTATTTGTGTGTGCACATATGTGCCATGACACACATGTTGGGGTCAGAGGCCAACTCTATAGAGTCTGTTTCTCTGTCCACCTTTACATGGGTTCTGGGGGATCAGACTTAGGTGGACAGGCTTGCACAGTAAGCTGAGCCATCTCACTGGCCCAATATTTGCTTTACATGGTCACCATGACATTCAGCACTTTCACAGGTTTCCAAGTTAGGAGTTAACAATCCTTAGTACTAAGAAACAACTATAAAAATCAGTTATGTGAAAAGCCTGTACTTAATTTGAATTGCAAAGGTTTAACATGTTACTTTAACAGCTTTAACCCTGGAGACTTACACACCTCAGATAACCAGCTTACACTGAGAAAAGGTTTGTTTTAGCTCATGGTGTCAAAAGATTTTAGCCCACGGTCACTCAGCCCTGAGGGCTGGGCCTGTGGTGGCACAGAATATCACAGTGGGAATGCACGGCATAGGAGGTCCGGGAGAGGAGGAGGGCCAGGGTCCCAACATACCCTTCAAATGCTCTTGTACAACAGTCTCCTCCTGCAGGGAGCTCTCTGAGCAGGAAGGTGAAAGCAACCCAAAATAGCTTCAGGAAGTCCCCAAAACCGGCCAGATTCACTGGGCCCCTCCCTGCCAGGGTGAGCAATAAAAGCTGAGAGCCCCTCTCAGATGAGGAGAGTTGATGCTGTTAGGCTCCTGCCCTCATTCCCGCACATGCGCAGCTCGGGGTCTTGCGTCTTACATCATCAGCACGCGCCGGTGACTACGAACCTGCAGAGTGGTCACGCCGGACCCACCCTCTCTGTTCTGTGTTTCCTGCTCTGTTCCTTCCCCTCCACCATCTTCTCTCTCACCAGGCCTGGTCCCCTTTCCCCCCATCCCTTTTCCCTCCTAATAAAGCTCTGAAAATTAACCCTGGGTTCTGTTGTGACTGTGACCTTTTCACAAGGTAACCAGCGCAGCAACCAGTGCCGTTTTATCATCCTTTCAGACGCAACAACTACAAAGTTACACAGAAGACTTGAGACCAGAACAGCTGCCCGGAAGAAGTTTAGACAACAGTCACTTGGAAAGGACACTCCAACTCGTTGAGCTGCCTGAGGCTGTGCAGTATGCTCCAGGTTTTCCAGATTTTGTGAGTCGTCACTCATGCTGGGGTGGGCCTTGGATGCAGCTGTCTGAGTTATCTCTGTTCCTGTAAGTAACCCCTCACCCCATACTCCTGCAAGTAACTCCAATAAAGTTCACTGGTTCACCAAGTTGGACTTTGGTGGTATCCATACTCTGTTTTTACGTGAGATCCCTATCTGGGGTGAGAAGATGTGTGTGTTGTGTCTCCCCAGGAGAAGTTATGCCACATAACAAGCGCATACCCCCAACGACCTAACTTCCTTCCATTAGGGCCCACCTCCTCATGGTTCCACTTTCTCAATAGTGCCATAGGCTAGGGTCCAACCGTCAACACATGGGCCCTCGACGGGCATTCGAGAGCAAAACTATAGCAATCGCCATGAACTTAGTATCGACTCACTGCAACAGCATAAAAGCCCTAAGCTTCTAAGCTGTGAGCACTCCCGGCTCTTTATTCTGACTTAAAGATCATCCACCAAAGGACAGGGAGGGCTCAGAGAAATGGTCAATTCAAGATCTAAAGCCCAAAAAGTACAGCATGTACTCCAAACATCTTGTATAAAAAGCAAAAAGTACAAATAGAATGCCTAGAGGGTGGGCAAAGGGTGGGATACGTCCCAAGAGCTCTGGAGCTGGCCTGAAGGAGCTTCTGACCAGTCAAATTCGGGAGAAGCTGAGCAAAAAGAAGGTAACTGTAGCAAACACATGTTAAATAAACCCTGGAAGAGAATGGTAACCAACAAACAATGCAACAGGAATAAAAGAGAGACCTTTCCTTCTAACCACCGAAAAACGTTCTTTCACTGTTCTTTGTGCAATGTTTACATGCACCAGAAAAAGGGGAAACGGCTTTGTAAACCATGGGAACACCTCTATATCATTTGACATTGAGCTTGTTGAAAACGCTTTCAGACTTGTTTAAACAGACTCATCTACCAGTATGTGCATCGAGAACAATGTGAGCTAAACAAACCATGTACACTGTGTCCACTTGTGTGTTGTTAAAACATTGAATGTGTGTGAAAAAATGATTTTTAAGAGAGAGAGAGAGAGAGAGAGAGAGAGAGAGAGAGAGAGAGAGAGAGAATGAGACAATATTATGAATGTTAGGGCAGGTACTCAAGGAGGCCAGAAGAAGGAGCTAGAGTAACCAGCAGTTAGAGCTACAGTGAGCCATCCAATAAGGGTGCTGGGATGCAAATTTCCGTCCCCTAGAAGAGCAGCAAGTGCTCTTAATTGCATACATAGTAACTTCTTGTTTTAATACTGAGCCACAGCACATTCTTTTTGAGGACATTTTAATTAAATAGCATTGAACTCCAGCACATGATATATACAATATTCTTTAATTTTCATTTTAAAAAATTTATGTATATAAGTGCTTTGCTTGTATTATGTATGTATACCATGTGCACACCTGGTTCCCACACATAGAAGCCAGAAGTGGGTATCAGATCCTATGGAACTAGAGTTAAAGATGGTCATGAACCACATATGGATGCTGGGAAACAAACCTGGGTCTTCTGAAAGATCAATGGGTCTCTTAAGCACTGAGCCATCTTTCCAATCCCATATTCTTTTGTTATTGTTTTTGTTTTTTGAGACAGGGTTTCTCTGTGTAGTTTTGGTGCCTGTCCTGGATCTCTCTCTCTGTAGACCAGGCTGGCCTCGAACTCACAGAGATCCTCCTGCCTCTGCCTCTCGAGTGCTGGGATCAAAGGTGTGCGCCATCACTGCCCAGCCCAACAATATTCTTAAAAAGACAGCATGTAGACTCAATTGGCCTCAATCTCAATCCGTGATCAAGGGTGACCTTGAACCTACATTGCTGCCTCTATCTCCCCAATGCTGGGATTATAGGCACGTGCCGCTATGCTTGGTGAGGCTTTTGTTTATAGTGGTTCTCAACCTTCCTAATGCTGCAACCCTTAGTACAGTTCATGTGGTGGTGGTGACCCCACCCACCCATAAAATTATTGCAACTTCATAATTGTAATTTTGCTGCTGCTATGAATCGTAATATAAATATCTGCTTTCAGGTGGTCTTAGGCAACCCCTGTTAAAGGGTCATGACCCACAGTTTGAGAACTATCAGTTGTTCTATATATCTGAATGTATTTAGCATTTATGGCTAGCCAGCACAGCTTCCCCATCTACCATTCTGTGCAGCCCCCAGAAGTCTGCATTCCTGCAAGGTGGACATGTCTTAATGAGTCCTTTACACGCATGAATGGTGACTTAACTGAGCACTGATCTCAGTTACTGAAGAATATTTCAATACTCGGAACTGCAACAGATATATCCAGTATTAAAAAACAAAACAAAACAAAAATCAGTTTTACTAATCAGTTAGAGAGAAACAGGTCAACAAACTCACAAGGGCCCTTTACCAAAGAGGGCACATGAAAAAGCACTGAATCTCACTAGCCACTAAGGAAATATGCATAAAGGCACAGCGGGACTTACCATGGAACCCTGACAAAGATGCACTACTTGCTGGTGGGGATGCAGAGTTGAGCTGGTGTACGAGTTGAAGTCATTAACCACTCTGGCTAGTGGATGGTACCACCTACACCAGAACACAGCCTCAGCCCTGGGAATAAACTCAGACCTGCCTGCCTCTGCCTCCCGAGTGCTGGGATTAAAGGCACGTGCCCAGCAATCTGCCCTCTATTCTCACTGCTGAGTGAAACTCCCATTTCTGAAAATGCCTCTGTGAAGCCCCCAAACCACGGGTGGTCAGTCCTGTCATTCCCAGTTTGGGGTTGCCCATACACACCTGGGTTTTGCTGTTTGAGACAGGGTCTTGCTAAATTGTACAGGCTGGCCTTGACCTCACTCTAGTCCAGGCAGACCTTGAACTTCCACTCTCCCCACCTCAGGCAACAGTAGTCAGGACTACATACAGGCCTGTATCACTAGCCGCAACAGTGTCTTTTCATAGGAAAGCCTATGCCCAAGGCGTCTCTCTTCCAGCTTCTCCTACTGTTTCGCAATGGACATCGCGGGGTGAATAACTGTTATAAGCTGTACTGTGGCCAAGGCTTAGCGGCGTCTACGGCCTTTGGATGTCAGCTGTATTACATCTGCTCCGACAACTCAAAATGTCTTCAATCAAGAGAGGGACAAAGTAGCCCTCCTCCTCATTAAAAGCTATGGTTCTAGACTCATTTGCCCGAAATAGAATATTACCCTTGTTTACTTAGCCACGCTCAAATTCTTCCCTTAGAAATTAAGCCAGCAAAGACAGCTCAGAGGGTTGGAAGGGACAGGAGCTAGGCCAGCTCTGGCTGGGATAGTTCCAACCGGGGAGTTTCAGCTCCAGGTGGTAGGTCTAACGGAGCTAACGCCTCGAAATCTCTACCTTTGTGCACTGAGGGCTGGGTCAGAAGCTCTGTCCTGGTGGGCACAGACCCTGGGTGCTCTGGGTCATCTCATCCAGTTTTTAAGCCTTGCACTGAGTAGGACTTTTGTCTGGAGTTTCTTGAATGTCAATCATTCTCTGTACAATGGCTTCTGGCACTGCTGGGTCTCACCTGCAGAGTCGGCTCCTGGTGCCCGGCTCCCTTTGTTGCCAGCCAATCCGAGCTGAGAGGCTACCTCTCCAGATTCTGGAGGGGCAAGTCCTCCAAGGGAGTTCCCACTTTCCCCAAGCATGCCTTCTCTACAGGCGGTCTCCGGTTCCCCAACACCCGGTGCTGTGCCACCTTACTGCCTTCCTTCTGCACTGGCAGACAACCCTGGCGGCTGAAGACAGGGCTAGCCCCAGTTTTCAGGAGAAGAAGCTGTCTCCTCACACTGCATTCCTTTGGGCTCCTTTCCTCGGGTGTCAGAAAAGGAATATTTTGCTATCTGGATATTAGGTCACCATCTTCCTCCTTTCAGTCCCATGTGATATTCCTTCCTTTTTCATTCCAGCAAAGAGAGAATCCACTTAACTCTTGTTAAAGGGAAATCTGCTTTCTGTCCTCGCGTTGGACAGTGAGGTAAGAAGTGAATTTTCTTTTTCTTTCTGAAATATATATGAGTTCCCGGGCAGTGCTCAGCAGAGCAACATACTGTTTTTGGGAGAATGCCTCCTACACGGCTCGAGGTATTTTCCTTAACCCTATGGAAACCCTATGCAGTTAATCTTATACTCATTAAGACAAAGAAAGCGCTGTTCGACTCCTACCCGGCTGGTGGAGAAATGAAATGTACTTATTTCCCCCTATCACTAACAAGAGGCAAATGAAACCACTCATAATGAAGAGGGACCCCGAGTTTCTGAATGACCTCCCACTTTCCCCTCCCTCTGTATACACACACTACGGGGAGCAGGGGAAGTACTTGCCCCAGCCTGACAAGCTGAGTTGGAGCCCCCAGACCCACATGGTAGAGAGAAGCAACTACCACAAGTTGTCCTTTGATCTCCACACGCACACTGTGACACCTGAGTCCACTCACACGCAAATAAATAATGTAATAGACAAGAAAGAGGGTCTCTGCTTTCCCAGTGGGGAAAGCTGAAAACAGAATGCACACAGGGACAGTGAACGCTGCTTTCATGACACTGGTACACAGAGACCGTGAACAGCCAAGCCCAGATCGTATCAGGTTTTATCTGTACCTATTACCTCTTTCCTAGCAATCCTCTGTAAGGCCTCAGCTTTTTAATGCGGTATTATGATCAGTTTGAGTATACAGCCAATAAGACCCATTTCCAAGAGTGTCCACTAGCATGACACTTCCTGAGAGCTGCAAGTCCACAGCAGGGGCAGGCAAGTGGTCAGGACCTGCCCTGAATCAGGATTACTGGATGACAGGGTTTTTCTGTGTAGCCTTAACTTTCCTGCAATTCACTTTGTAGACCAGGCTGGCCTCTGAGAACTCAGATCCACCTGCCTCTGTCCCTCAAATGCTGGGATTAGAGGCATGCACCACCACTGCCCAACTCCGGATGAAATTCTTAAACCCGATCAGGTTACCTGCTGCAGTCTATATTACTGGCAATACCTCTAAGTACCTTTATGTAACAGGCCCCTTAGTTGACCACAGAGATAAAAAGGGAAGCATTTATACCTATGCTGATCACACATCTCTGTCAAGGTAAAATACAGAGGTGGAATAAGGATGATCAGTTAACCCAAAAGTATGTAGGGTGCCTGCTATCCCCAATGCTTCAGAACTACGAGAGGCAGTCCTGTTATCAAGAAACGCAGGCTTTGACTGCAAAGGAGAGAACACAGTTCCCAGTCAGGGAACACTGATGTAGAACTGATGTTCATCGCTCTCCAGGGGCTCCAACCGGCCCTCGCCACTTCTTCACACATGGCCTTCACCTCCAAGGCCAGCCCTCCCCTAACATGGGTCTTCTCTACTCTCAGGCTTCTTTCTGGTCCACACATTCAGCCTGGAAACGACAACTGAAATTTCAACCATCATCAACTGCAGAATCTCCAATTCATGGATCCAATCTTGGGTCCCCGCCCCTCCCCCCCAACATCTGCAAGGCTGGCCTGTAGTTCTCCTCTATCACATCCATTTGCCCAACCTGGAACCTCAGGGGGTCACATCAACTGTTCCTCCTCCTCCTCCTCCACTCCTACCATCTGGCTGCTGCTGAAGGTCTATCCATCTTTCCTTCCTACTCAGCAGTTGTTTTTGTTTTTTTGTTTTTTTTGTTTTTTTTGAGACAAAGTTTTTCTAGAGATCCTTGGCTGTCCTGCTATGTAGACCAGGCTGGCCTTGAACTCACAGAAATCCACTTGCCTCTGCCTCCCAAGTGCTAGGATTAAAGGCACTCTTAACCTAGGTAATCCAATATTTCTTGTTTGAGCTTGTAACTGGTTTCTCTGCTTTTAGTATCATCCCTGCTTCCCCTGAAACTCCTCTCCCGCCACTCCCAGGAAACACACCAGTCACACCACAACTTGTCTTTCTCGTCTTCCTTCACCACATCGCATGTGGTTTTGCATGCCCTTTCACGTTCCCCAGTACCCACAGCCCTTTCCTTGGCATGCACCCGGGTAAACTGTAATCCCCGTTTACTCTGAGGATCCTCTAAAACCCAATCAGACACCACCTCTGCCAGGAAGTTCTCTCTGATACCCTTTAACTCAGGACCAGATTCTCCACTTTCATCCCAATGCTCTAATTGTTTTAAAATATTTGAAGAATATCACATCAAACTGAATGCAAGGGAAGGGGACAAATTTTCATAAAATGAGAGCTGCAGGAAATAGACTACGTGATGACAAACCTACATTAACTTATTGGTCTCTATTCTGTCCCTAATGTCACCTGGTAGACACAGCAACCAGCCTCACGTGCTGACAACATCCTTCCCTCCCCTAGACTTTCACCGGGGCTCCAGGCAATGGAGACGTTTCTCTTGTAGCCACTTCTTTAGGCAGGATAACAGGCTTACCACACAGCAGTTCTATGAAACCTGCCCCATTTTCCCCTGGCCCCACACCTAACCTCCTGCCTGGGCTCTGGGCAAGTCAGTCCCCACAGCTTCCTGTTGGCTGCTCCTCGGATACATTAAGACAACGATTAAAAGCTAACACAGATGCTTCCTCATGTATGAAATGAGTGGATCTCAAAGGATGCTTTTTCCACTAAAATGTCATTAGGATTCACTCTCTGTCCTCATCTGTCTCCTCTGGGCATCTCTCCATTCCTGAGCATGGACACCCAGAATCCCTGCAGCCCAGGGCCCTGCCCACCTCTGCCAAGTGTCACAGGATGGTTCTCCAATACAAACTTCAAAATATTAGGAATATTTCAATAACACTACAACAGTAGTTAAGGATCACACCACCTTAAGAGAGAGCCAATGACTTCTACATTATCTAAATCTGTTTTGAAATTTCATGGCTGCCTTTTAGTACACAAGATTTAGAGAATAAACTTAAATGTATCCTATCCAAACACACACACACACACACACACACACACACACACACACACACACCAAGGTTTTTTTGTTTTGTTTTGTTTTTTAACAACAGCCCTACATGGAACCAACTAGCCTCTAACTTCTTATGTAGCCCAGGTTGGCCTCAAACTCCTAATTCTCTGATTTCAGTCTCCCAAGTACTGGAATTACAGCCACCATACCTTGCTCCATAATTCTCACATATGGGTAAATGCTCTTGATATTTTGGTTCTGGCTATCCAGTGATGCCTGAATTGGCCTGAACTGCACATTTGGCAAGAGTTAGTAAGAAACATGAATGTAAGTTTCTTGTACTATGTTACAGGAGATGTCCTTTTTTGGCTTTTTAAAAATGCTGTGTGTGGATGTCTGTATGTATGTGCACTGTGTGCGTGTCCAGTGCCCACAGAGGCCAGAAGAGGGAGTCAGATCCCCTGGAACTGGAGTTACAGGTGGGTTTGAACCTCTGTCTCGTGGGTGCTGGTGACTAAACCCACTCGCTTTAGAGCAGCAGGCACTCTTAAGCACATGTTATGAACGCCTAACGGACTCTCCAGGTCTCACCTTACATCCCTGCAAACATCTTACATGAACCTGCAAATTCTGCCTATCAAGGGTTAAGGGACAAAGTTCTGGAACACAAGATGGTCCCCACCTGTCATGGATCTCAGAGTGAGCACTTTTGTGGGAAAGCCTTCTCCTGAGCCTGAATTCACAGTCTACCCAGAGCAGCTGAAAAGGACCATTCTGGAAACAGGGCTCTAGATACTTCGAAAGCAACACTGGGTGTCTTTTCCCAACAGGAGCCTCAGGCCCCCCAGAAACTGAAGGCAAACCCCTTCAGCCTGCTGCTGTTTGTCGTAGTTAGGGCTTGCTTTCCAGATCACAATGTGGCGTGGCAGGGAGCCTTCAGACCCGGCTCAGTGGTCAAAGTCGGCAGCACAACCCCGATGACCTGAATTTGATCCCCGAAACCTACTTAAAGGAGAAAACCTACTGCACAGAATTGTTTTCCGACTTCCCCTGCATCATACACAGAAACAACAACAAAAAGTTAAAAATCAAAATATGACATGGTGATTAAGAGCCCAGGACTTAAGTTCAAATCCCAATTCCACCATTTCTATGAGCTTGGAGAAATATTTCACCTGACTTTCCCTTCCTCGTGGTTAAAATGGGGCCACCTACAATTCTCACATCACGTCACTGTACTGTGGATTAAATGACAGTGACTGGAGTGCTTGGCCTGGTGCCTGCAGCTGAGCAGTGTTCCATGAATACTAACTACGGTTGCTCTGGGCAGCCTCCTGCTCCACGTCACCCTCCGTCAGCAGCTTTACTTACTTCTAGGATGCATCAGAAGGTTACAGAAGGGCCCAAGCACCCCCAGCTAGTCAGTGATGGAGCTGGAATTCAGATTCTAAAACGGCCTTGACCAACCCTCATAGCCATAAAATGAGATTTAACAATTAACACATTTATTAAGTCCTACGCAATAGGTAAGGATATCAGAGTACCTCACTCAGTCAAGTGAGGAAGACATACAAACACGTAAAGACAAGAGGATTCTCGTGATCTGAACAGGCTTCTCCCCAAACCCTGGAGATCAGGGGGCCTTCACAGCCATACCTTATTAGTCACATCTAACAAGGGGCAGAGCTGATGGGCTTGTTCACCCCTCTAAGAAACCCAGGGCCCAACTCTTTGTGCCACGTGAATCCGAACATGTACCTGGGTCTTGTACCCTGGAGCCTGGGGTATTTGGAGTGGATGGAAGTCCTGCCCCTCTTCACTAACTAGGACAAGCACCTTACAAACCCTATCATTCATTTGCTGTTTGCACACGTGAACAAGTCAGGAACAAGAACTCAGTGTGCTCATCATGAGCACTGGTGTGTTTGATCTGCCAATACCCGAAATGCGTGTGCCATTCACAGACCTTTCTTAAGCAACAGGGTACAGGAGCCGGAGCAGACCGCAGGCTGCCACCACACCAAGGACCTCCTCCTCTGAGATTGTCACATCCACAGGAGTGGTTCTAAGGCCCCCCAAGGGCAAGGCCTACAAACTGACAGGTTCTTCAGCCCCTGACCTGGGGCTCAGGGACACTAGCATGTTAGAACCCCTGACTCAGACATTACCTCCTGCTGCACAGCCACTCCAGACTCGGGCCTACACACCTGGAGTGCACACTCCTCTCCAAACCTGTCCTGAGTGGAGAACACCACCATGGCCAAGATCTAAGACCTCCTCCTCTTCCAGGACCATCCATTCATCAGCTCCCTCTACCGCCTTCTCAGGCACAGGGCATTTTCTTTACAGTTCCTAGATAGTCTCTCCTTCCACCATAAGCCAGAAGTTTTTCAAACGCTTAAGATAGCAGGCAGGCATCACTTGCTCTCAAACCCCAAGAACCTACTGCTCCCCCTGGGATCAAGTCCAACTCCTGATTGCTCCCCACCTCCCAGGCCCTGACTGATCTGACCCCTGTCCACCACTTCAAGCCACCTTTCCTTCATCCTATTTTCCTCTTGCTCAACCAAAAAGATTCCAAACAAATCCTACTTTCAAGCCCAAGGCACTCCTAACATCTAAAACAGCTGCTTTCCAGCCAATGACCCTGCCGGGCTCTGCAAAGGCACCTCCTTGCAGGAATTGACATCACCACAGCATCTAGAATGACCTGGGAGATGGGCCTCTGGGTATGCTTATGGGGGGTGGTACTCTTGATTACAGTAGCTGAGACAGAGGGCCAGCCCACTGTGGGTGGCACCATTCCCTGGCTGGCATTCTGTTAACAGAAAAAGGGAGCTGGGCAGCAGCATGCATTCGTAATTCTTTGCTTCCCGATTGCGGCTGCAATCTCTGTCACTTCCCTGCCATGACAGGTTGCACCCTTGAACTGTGAGCCAAGATAAGCCTGTTTCCCTTTAAATTGCTTCTAGCTGAGCATTTCACGGCAGCAACGGGAAAGAAGCGAAGCCAGGGTCCATGTTGGGGGCTTCACTTGGACAGGGGCCCGCTTCCTTCAGGGTTTTTGTCCACTTGCCTGTCGGCTTGTTTCCCAGGACACAGCACAGTGGTAAGTATTCAGTAAGCCATCTGCCAGATGTGAGAGCCTAGAAACCAAAGCCTACGGGGGCTGCTGTTTGTCCTTCCCTGACGCTCCAACGGACTTACCGACACAATCGCAGGTGGGAAATTCAGCCTGGGCCCTCTTGGCAGGTGTGTCCAGAAGACTCTTGGTGGGTGTGTCCAGGTACTTAAGAGGTGATTCCAAGAAGCCACTGAGGGTGGGGGTGAGTGGGTTCTCAGCCTTGGTGGGCGTGGCCTCCTGGCCTCCCTCCTCTGACTGGAAGCAGGTGGTCGAGAGCACAGTCACAGCCCCTGAAGACTCAATCTTGATCTTCTTGGGGGAGCGGGCGACGAAAGGGCTCCCCAGAGCTGGGAAACATGATTGGTTCTCGGGGTCTTGAATGGGCACCGAAGGAGGGCCGGGAAGCCCAAAGCTATCCCCAAATTCAGCTTCAAATTGCCGGATGAGCTCTTCCAGCTTGTCATCAGCAGGGGGGAGGGGGCCTCCGGTGGAGCCTGGCTGTAGGGCTGCCATAGGGCTGGGGGACCTCATTTCCTGAGTAGGGGGCAGCAGGCTGTCCCCGGAGGGACTAGGTGCAAATAGCGCAAGAGAGGGTTCTGGGGGGAGAGGGGCAGCAGGGCTCTGGGAGGCAGCACCCTGGGGGGCAGGAGCCGGGGCAGGGAGCTGGGCAGGTGGAGGCGCCTGCACTTCCTCTGAGACTTGGAATTTTAGCCCTTCCAGAACAATTTGCCGAAGAGGCAGGAAGAGAGGCTGCATGTCCCGGGACCTGGACTTCTTGATCTGAATGGGCTTTCGGACACTGGGCTTGATCCCAGGAGCCGTTTTCTCAGCTCCCACAGGACCTCCAGCTGGGGTAGGGAGCTTCTTCTTCTTCTCCTTGGGTGGTTTGTCAGGAGGCCGGGGGGCGGGTGAGCCTGGCGGGGCCCACCAGCCAGGGGCCTGAGGCTCCGTGGGAGCAGGGAAGGAGGCATCGTGGGCCTGTTCCAGGAAGAGGCTGCGCTTGTGGTGAAGGTGCTGCTGCAGCGCCGTCTGGGCCTTCTGGTGGGCGTCAGGCTCTGGGGATGGCAAGGGAGCCTCCCGCTGGGAAAGAGGGGATGGCGCTGGGGCAGGGGAGGAGGAGGGGGCCTCCACCTTGACCTTGGGCTTGGTGGGCAGGGCCTCGGGCCGCTTGAATACTGACTGGATGTAATCACTGGCACTGCCCAACAGCTGCTCCAGTTCAGCCATTGGGTCAGGGCTTGGGCGGGGTGCAGGCCAGGAGTTCCGGGGTGTTGCCGGAGGGGTGTCAGTACCCCATGCTTCGGGAAACTCAGTTCTTGGAGTTGCTGGAGGGAAGGCTGGGCTATCGGGAGCAAAGGATGGATGTTCCTCTGGGGGAACCACGGGCCACGAGGGGGCCCGGAGGTAGGACTGGGGAGACCTGAAAGGGGCAGGAGGGGACAAGGCCTCAGGGAGCGGACAGGAAGCTTGGGAGGTGGAATGAGGTTGAGGGAGGGCAGAGGAGAGCTGGGTGAGGGCCTCGATGGCGATGGCTGTCTGCAGGCTGATGTTTTTTTCCTTGGCGATGCTCAAGGCGCTCTGAGACAGAGGCAGGCCCTCCAGGGGAGGTACCTGGGGGACCTCAGAGCTAAGGAGTGGTCTGGTGCTTGGGGCTGGGAGGCCAGCCTCACCAGGAGGCAGAGTGCCTGGGAGCCTGGGTCGCTCCTGCCCTCCCTCCATGGCCACAGACTTGATCTTCCCCTCCAGCCACTCGAGGTAGTCGGGGCACTCTGGGCCATCGCAATTGCAGTTGGGTGGTTTCATGCCATGCCTTGCAAGGGCCAGGGCTGTCTGTAGTGTGTCGAGGTCTTCACTGCCCTCAGAACAGCTCTCAGGCCGGGCGCCCCTGCTGTTTTTCCCAGCCTCACGACTCATCTCACGGTTGAAGGTTTCATAGAGCCGGGTGCTAAGGGCCCCATAAGAGGACACAGCTTCGGCCACCGCCGAAAAGGCCACCAGATCGTGGGCATCTTCCAAGCGAGCAGTGTGAGCAGAGCCTGAGGCAGCTTCCCAGTCGGGCTTCTGGTCTACCCGCCAAGGACCTGCAGCTCCCAGCAGACTGGGTCCGGCGGGCTCTCTAGCACCATTGACCTGCGCCCCTGAGGTGCTTAGCTGCCTTGGCTCTCCATGGTGCACTGGCCCTGAGTCCATCTGACCTGGAACAGGTCCATCAACTGGGCTGAGCTCCGAGCCTGTCTGGAGAGAGAGAACAGAGGGGAAGAAAAAGGAAAACCATAAACCACACTGTACAGTATCACCTCCCTTCGTACTACCCAGTATACTTCCAAACCCCTCTTTCTTCTTGCAAATTCTCTCCCTGGCACTTGTTGAGCCTTAGTCCATCTTCCTCCATCTCCACTACTTAGCTGGCTTTCCCAGCCACAATTGAAAGGTGTTTAACAGATCAGAAAGTGGGGCAGGGCAGCAGCTCCGTGGATGAGGAGCTTTCCTGGCAAGCATGAGGACCTGACTTAAGTCTCCAAAACCCACATTTGAAAGAAAGGAAAGAAAGAGGAAGAAAGAGGAAGAAGAAAGAAAGAAAGAAAGAAAGAAAGAAAGAAAGAAAGAAAGAAAGAAAGAAAGAAAGAAAGAAAGAAAGAAAGAAAGAAAAAGTCAGGAGTGCACACCCTCGTCATCTCAAGAGCTGGAGAAGGGTCTGCTGCTGACTGGCCATCCTGGCCTACTTGGCAAGCTCTAGGCCAGTGAGACCGTGTGGGAGGGGAGGGCTGGGTGTGGGGGTGGATGGCTCCTGAGCTACGACACCCAAAGCTGTCCTCTAACTTCCACATACACACACGTGTGCATACACACAGAGGGCGTGCTCAGTGTCACTGGGCCCTGTAAGAGCTCAGATCAATTACAAAAACCAGGAACACTCAAAAAGGCCCTTAAGCTCCCAATAACCAATGTCATCCTGGGCCCTGTGGACTCTGTGTCAGCTGGGGAGGGAGGCGGGGACATTCCAACGTGGAATGGTGTGTTGTGAATAGGAAGCTAGAACATTCCCACTTAGCCTGGGCAGGATCAGCCACAGCTTCCTACTGGGGAGGAAGCCCACAGTTCCTTTCTCTCCCTGCTAAATCATCTTAAGTTAGGAGAGCGAGCTCACAGCCCTGCATGCAGCCCCAGGCCTGTGGGGAATACTGATGACTGGCCCTTGGAGCCCCACCTGGAGATTGGCTCCGCCCCATATGGAGACTGGCCCTGCCCCATGCCGAGGTTAGCCCCACTCTGAGGTTAGCCCCACTCCAAGGTTAGCCCCACTCCACAGAGCCAGCTGTGCAGATGGCATTTCAGCTCCTCCTGCTTGGAAAGATTGGGGCCTCTCACCCGGGAACGACCATTACAGACTCATGCCCACAAAAGCACACAAAGGCAAGGCGAGACTGACGCAGGGCCTAAGTGACCCAGCCCAGAAAGGTAAGGGCAAATACCGAGACACGACATTAAGTTTGCAAGATTCAAAATCCCCTGGAAAATCCTTCTTTCCAGTGCAGGCCAGGAAAACCCCAGAAGGAACGACAGATTCCAAGTCACAGGCGGTAGTTGGGAGCCTGGTGAGGTGCAGGACTGACAGCTACTAAAAACCTCTCTTCAAAGGCCACAGCAGTGCCGCACAGTCCAACGGCCCAGCTCTGCAGCACCCCTAAAGGCACAGGTCTTAAGAGCTTGGTCCCCAGCGGCCAGTACTACTAGGAAGCTGTGGAAACTTGAGCTAGGGCCTGGTTGAGAGAAGAAGGTCAAAGGGGTTGATGGGACCCCAGCTCCCTTTTTTGCTTCCTGGCTCCATGAGGTGAGCCCCCTTGGCTCTGCCTCAGACACCGAGGAAGCCAAGTGGCTACTGACTGCAGCCTCTGAAACTGTTAAACAACTTTCAAACAAGTTTTTTCCTATCTCCGTTCTCCCCCCCCCCCCCCCCGCGGCAATGGAAAGCTGACTGAAACAAGGGAGAATTTTAGTTAGGACCCCAAATGACCAACACTAGATATAAGGATGACCGTCATCACTGTGACCGAGAAGTAACTGAGAAGAAGCAACTCAAGGGGACGGGGATTGATTTTGGCTCACAGTCGGAGGGTACAATCCGTCACCGTAGGTGCGGTTTGAGGGCGGGAACCCCCGCAGCTGTGGCGGTAAGGGTGTGATGTCAGCAGACCAGACAGAGGGAAAAGCTGGCACTTAGCCGCCGTTTTCCTTTTTAACTCCGTACAAGATCACAGTCTGGCACAGTGCTCCATATTCAGGGTAATCCTCTTTTGAAAAGCCTTCGAAGGACCCAGGGGGGTGTGTCTTAATGCCCAAGGTATTTCTTCAATCAAAACTACCCATTACAGTTATCATTACAATACAGCAACAGCAACACCCTGGGCTGGATAGGACACAGAAGACTCACAACTCACAACTCACAACTCCTGCCAAAATGTAGAACCTCAATCTATTTAGGAGGAAATTACCGGGTCGACAAAACTGCAGTGTTCTACATAACACCTGAAGTGTTCTCTCAAAACCTGAAATCAAGAAAGAACCTCCTCCAACTTACATCCATGTCTATAGGTTAGATCTCAAACTAGGGAAAAGCAGCAATCGCCCTACTGATGGCAAGCTGTATCAACACGGACCAGATACTGCTTGGTCCATCCTAATCTTGACATGGATCATCATAATTAGATAAGAAAATGCTTCTGCATGTAGCTCAGTGGTAGATCACATGCCTAGCAGATGGGAGGCCCTAGGTTCAATTCTCAGGTTTGCCCCCTCCAAAAGGTAATATTAGAACTAAAGAATCTAATTTGGGTGCTGAAGAAATGGTTCAGCAGTTAAGAGCGCTTACTGCTCTATCAGAAGACTAGAGTTCAAATCCCAGCACACACTGTGTGGCTCATAAATTCCTATAACTCCAGCTCCAGGGGATCTCATAACTCCCCCCCCCTTCTTGCCTCCATGGCACACTCATGTTTATACACACAAAATTTCTTAAAAACAGTGAATGTGCCAGATGGTGGTGGCGCATGCCTTTAATCCCAGCACTGGGGGAGGCATAGACAGGCGCATCTCTGAGTTCAAGGCCAGCCTGGTCTACAGAGTGAGTCCAGGACAGGCACCAAAACTATACAGAGAAACCCTATCTGGAAATCACCACCTCCCCCCCAAAAATAAAATAAAAACAATGAATGCCCTTGTTAGGACAAACACATACAAGTAGTTAGCGGTAAAGGAACACAATATTTCTGGCTTAATCTCAGGCAGTCATAGAATGTTTATATGTTTATATAATATACATAGAGAGAAAATGCCGAAGCAAATGAGACCAAACGTAAGCATTCTGGGAACATGGGAGTTCCAGGTATAATTCTTACAACTTTGTAGTTTTAAGATGCTGTCAAAATAAGCTAAAAAATAAATTAGTTCCTTGAGTAGCACACAAAATGCTTTACGATGGCTAAGATAAGATGCCAGCCCCACGAGAATGTCAGACACAGTCACCACGGCTCCAGAGTGGTGGTGGCCCCTGGGAAATCAGTCCTGTGGCCATGAGGCCTCAGCCTGCAGATACCACCTCATTACTGTTCTTGTTCTGACCACAAGGGACATGCTTCTCTAATGTCTCAGAGCTTTGAGCATGTGGTCCTCAGGCTTTCTGGCCTCTCCATGGTCACCGTGGTTTATTCCTAAAGCATCACTTCTTCCCCCAACCAGTCTGCAGAGCTAGCAATGCCTCTTTCTCCAGGAGTCTTCAAGGCACCTTGCATATTGTGGCTTCTTCCATTTTTCACTTATCACACACCACCACTATTGTATGTCTGAGCAGCTGCCTCCGGCAAAGGGTGGTAGTTAATAATGCAAGGTAATGTCTGGATCCCAAGCCTTCCTCTGCCTTCGCTACCCATTGCTGGTACGGCAGAACACTCCCAGGACAAGGAAAGTCTCCTGTTCCCCACAGGCCATATAATATCTGCTGAAATATACCTTTTAGATACTAGGAATGTGATCATAGGATACTTTAGAATCGTACGCAAGTGTGGCTTCTAGACCTCAAGCTCTCCAATTGTACACAGTTCTGTGTAAAGGGGCAGGAGGAACAGCATGCATAACCAAGGAGAAACACCACAGAGTAGCAAGATTCACAAAAACAATGTCAGCAAGACTAATGCTACATGAGCTGAGGCTTCCCCAAAATGGTCAAGACAACGAAAAGGGATTTTAAAAGTTATTTTTGGTGTGTGAATAAGAAGAACGAACTAAGGTTGGCTGTGTGCCACTCAGTTCCCTCAGAAGGAAAAATGCTTTTCAGACCAAAAGGAGAATAAAGGGAAAAGTAGACAGACACAGAGAAGAGGGAAGGAAAGCCAACGTGCGTGGGAGAGATAAGGAAACCTCAATTCCAGTTTCCTCACTAAGGAACCCCACTGATACATTTCTCAAAACCTGCTGGTGATCCTAAAACAAACGTGCCAGCAGAAGTTGCCAGTGTGCACTGACGGCAAGCATGTCCCCCAGCTTTCAGTCCTGAGTTTGAAAGCTGGTAGATTCTTGAATGGGTACAGGGACCATAATTAGTCGGGTTCACAGGAGACCGTCAGGCTCAACAACTTCCAGCTTGCCTTACCATTGTGTGTCCTGTGGCTAATGAAGCAGGAGACAGTTTCACTGGTACCACGATGCCCTGGTCAGAGCCACAAGTGTCACCAGGTCCAGCTTAGCTGGCCTGTCCAGAGTCAGTGTGTGTGTGTGTGTGTGTGTATGTGTGTGTGGGGGGGGGGGGAGGTTGATACATTTTAAAGATCAAATTGTACACGAAGCCTCGATTTTTCTTGAAGGTCTACATTTCTACCTGGCAAATTTGTCTATAGCAGAGAGGAGCTACTGCTTATACAGAATACAGCGGTCTAAGCACACTCCCCGTCTCAGCACCAGTATAGCCTTCTGAAACCGAGGCCAGGGGTCAGGGATTGATTACTCATTAACACCTGAATCAATTATAACTTCATCTACCTGTGCTATGTTCGAAGTCCCTGTAGGCTTTTGATTTACAACTCTTCCGAAGTTCCTTAAGTTTCACACTGTCTGCCACAATTCTGCTGATGCCAGCTATGGAGAGCGCTGGCATGCAAGTGCCTGTTGCCACAACCCAGCCATACTCAGAGTACAAGGTGGCAAGTCAACTGACGGGGGTGGGGTCTAGCAGTCTGCCCCAGTGAAGCAGGCCAGCATAGGGAATAGCTTAGCAACCTGGAACGCCACTTGGTTTGGGCTCTGCACACTCCCCTCTTCTAATAATGCCCTTGGCAGTCTGACACCCCTCCTCTCTTATCCCCACATACTCTATATACCCAACTCCTCTCTGAACCCATCACCAACAAAGGATGTTAGTACACACCCATCTATCTGCACATACACCCCTCTCTGAACAATAGACTGAGTTTCTCCTTGCCTTAATGACCATCAATCTTAGCTCCTATTCAATCATACTTGAATTGGATGTGGGTACAGAAGATAAGTCATTCTGGGCTGAGCTGGTTTGAAGTATGTGTGTAACAATAAGACAAATTAAATTGTCTTCGATGTGAACTTTTAAGGAGAATCCCTATCTTTTTTTTTTTTTTTTTTTTTTGTCTTGGTTTTTCGAGACAGGGTTTCTCTGTGTAGCTTTGGAGCCTTTCCTGGGACTCACTTGGTAGCCCAGGCTGGCCTCAAACTCACAGAGATCCACCTGCCTCTGCCTCCTGAGTGCTGGGATTAAAGGCGTGCGCCACCACCGCCCGGCCCTATTTACCATCTTATGCCTAACTGTGTGTGTATTACGGGGAAGAACATGCAAAATAGAGAAATGGTCATGTAACTTGAAAGCTGTCAATAAAAACAGACCACCCAAAGCCCTTAGTGCCCAAACACCTCCTTCTCTGAAGGACGTTCCAATAGTCAGGACCCTGCAGTACCTTCGCTCACATGGCCTGCTGCCACTCTTGCTGGCGTATCTGGCCCCTCTGTCCCTTTCCTTTGAATCAAGCTCCCTTGCTCCTTCTGCAACTTGAGTGAGCCTTTGTTTTAATTCCTTTAATAAGAGATCAAGAACCCAGACACCCGGGCGGTGGTGGCGCACACCTTTAATCCCAGCACTCGGGAGGCAGAGGCAGGCGGATCTCTGTGAGTTCGAGGCCAGCCTGGTCTACAGAGTGAGTTCCAGGAAAGGCGCAAAGCTACCCAGAGAAACCCTGTCTCGGAAAACCAAAAAAAAAAAAAAAAAAGCCAGAATCCAGACACACCTAAGCCAGACCCTGACCACCAGCAACAACACAGCTGTTCTCGAAGAACACACAGATGTTGGAAACAGGAGGGATAAACCATGCCACCTGCCAGAAAGACAAACAGGCTGGACCTGGTGTCAAAAGGTCAAGAGGCTGGAAAGAGAAAAATCAAACTGAGTAAACACAGCCCTGTACTTACACATGTCCATGCAAATTACACACGGAAGACACCAGCGTGCACTCCAACAAAAGACTAACAGCTAATGATCCACACTCACCACGATGCGGGGCAGCAGCTTCACAGGGCCCGGGGGGAGCCCCACAGCCTTCTCAGACTTTGGGATCACAATCCATGCCAGGGCAGTTTTCCGAACAGCTCTTACCGGCTCAGCTACCATGCTACGTGCCGTTCCCTTCTTACATCTCGGCTAGTGTGCTTTTACTGACGGGTCCCGCAGGCTGCCTGAACAGAAACGTCCTAAGTAAGCTATGTCTCCTTCCGGGGAGCTGTGCACACCTGCAGCTGGGAGCTGGCCTCCGCACCACTCCTGGGAGCCTCTGCCGGAATGTCATTCTGCACCCTGCCTGGCCAGGACTCCTAGGTTCCCCCCGCTGCTTCAGCAAACTCCCCTCTGGAGCTCCCCAATCTCGACCACTGTCTCCCAAACAGCTGCAGGGCTCAGCAGCAGCAGCAGCCTGCCCTCCCTACCTGAGGGATTCCAGAACCCCTGATGTTGGGCAAGGCTGGGAAAGGGTGGGATTCTCTACTCTCCAGATAATTCAGTCAACACCAGAGAGGGCTACAAACCCAACCCCAGACTCTTCAGCTTTTCCTGACGTTCAGAGTAAGTACACACGGGCTCTGCAATACTCTGCTGCCCGGAAAGCAAAGGGAGGTGCTTCGGAAGAGCTGTACCAGGAGAGCGAAGTACTGTTGTTCATCCTTTCTCAGCCCCGGGAGGAGGCCGAGTTCAAGAGGAACAAGTCACAGAGCTGGCCCGCTGCTTGTAAGCTACACCCCACGTTAGCAGAAACCCGTCCAAGGTGTTTGCAGCCAGAACACACAAGCTTCCAACAACCTCCACAAACGCTCATCTCTCCATGGTGGACTCTCTAGGGTGAACTCTCCCAGAGTTTGAGGCAATAGAGGCTGCCTCCACACCCAGATCTTTCCACCCCAAGCCCAGCTCAGCAGCTCCACTCAGCCAAGCTAGAAGCTGTTGGAAGGCATGCGCTTCGCAGCTCCACCCTCTCCATCAGCTGAGTTCCCAAATGAAAACTAGCCCTATCGCTCTCAGAGTGTCGGGATCCCGTTTATAACATATGTATCTAGGGATGATCAGTTATTCATCTCTTCAGAGGGTCTTCCCCTCCTGAGGTTTGCCGACAAAGCCGATGTGTAATGGGGAGACTTTTAGGGGGTCCTGGCATAGGACACACACACAGCTGCCCACTTTGGCAGGAGAGTATGTGTGCACATGTGCACACTCACTAGTGAGACCCAGGAGTGTGCCACCTTTGCAAAGTGCAAACCCAAGAAGGCCACGTCTACCCTTTTGACCCACTGCACAATGGCCGAGCCAATTCCTGTCGGAGTCAGATGTGACTCTCATGGTGACTACTCATGTTTGAATACAGCATTTGAAAATACGCTTTTCCTAAGACAAGGTGGACCAATACAGATCTTTCGGTGACTGGTGATGCTCAAGAAAACGTTGAAACTCTGCCTTGCCTGTGACAGACAACCTCTGCTACATTTGGCAGGAGTCCAGCACTATGGGAGTCCCTGCCCTCTGACCTAATAGCAATTCACATGGCTGCAAAAGCTGAACGCAGACCTGTAGAGCTATCTGCTGGAGTGAGCTGAGCATCATGCTCAGCAGCCCACACTCACTCCTGTCTCATTTAATCTTCTCCAACTCTACAGGCACCATACATAAGGACACCGAGCACAGAGAAGGTGGGTAACAGTTCCCAGTCATACAGTGCGGCCATTTACAATCACCAAGCACTCAATCTCACTTCAATAAATGTAAAACAACAACAACAACAAAACAAAACAATAAGGCAATAGAAGAAATTAAAATGCCACAAATGCCGAGACTGCTTCCACAAGCATTAACAGAAAAGAAGTACAAACCACGTGAGTGTTCCAGAAATGCAGGATTGTTTTTAAAGTGTCCTATTTGTCTTCATGAAAAGAAAATGGAGAAACAACATATGAAAAGTACTCTACTACGAAAACACACACACACACACACACACACACACACACACACACACACACACACAGCAGGCAGCTGGAGAGACGGCTCAGAGGTTAAGAGCCAGTGCTCTTAAACTCTGAGTTAAGGACCCAGGTTCTATTCCCAGCACCCACATGGCAGCTCACAACTCTAACTCCAGTTCCAGGGGATCTTACCCTTTTCTGTTCTCAGGTATGAGGCATGTACATGGTACACATACATGCAGGAAAAACACTAATACACACAGATAAAAATTAGAAGTTAAAAATCGTAAGACCAGAGTGATGCCGGGTGTGGTAATGCAAGCCTGTAATCCCAGCACTCAGGAGGTGGGGACAGGAAGGTTTGACATTTGAGGCTAGCCTGAGCTACATACATAGCAAGATTGTCTCAAACAAAACAAAAGATAACAGTGAGTTCTTGCCTCCGCCACTTACTAAATCAGTCTCTGTACTTCCCATTTCCTCAGTGTGTAAACTGAGGGGAGGGTAACACCATTATCCTCAGGGTCATGGTGAGGATGAACACACATGACGTGAGCTCACAGCAGCACAGGAATGCATGTAACAAGTACCACAAAAGGGTGTGCTGGTTTAGCACCGAGTGCCTGAGGAGTACAGGACTAGCAGGGCCAGAGGACGATCATTCTGGAAACACGTGTGGACTACGTTTAATGTCACATGCACATCCTGTGCCCTGAAGTTCCAGAGAGCCCACATACACACACCCAAGAGGCGGCATGTCCACAGTTCACAGAAGCATTAACCATCGCAGCAACGTGTGCAGACTCCCTGAGAGCTCACCAGTCACCAAACAGATGAGTCATAAGCAGCAGTGGGAATAGCCAACCACAGGACTGGGCAAGGGTCTCACAAACTAGGATGAGTTAGGAAAGTGGGGAAGGATGAGGTAGTTCAGTGGATAAAGGCACCTGCCACCAGCCCTGACGACCTGAGCTCCGTCCCTGGAACCCACATGGTAGGAGAGATTCAACTCATATAAGCTATTCTGACATCTACGTGGGGAGGGGGAAGAAAGAGCGAGCGAGCACACACGTGCACACCCACACAGAGAACTGGCCTTATGCTGGGCACAGTGGGGCACGCCTTTAATCGCAGTGTTCTGAAGGCAGAGGAAGGTAGGATCTCTATAAGTCCATGGCCAGCCTGGGCTACATAGCAAGACCCTGTCTCAAACAAAAACAAAAACAAAGACTGATCTTCAAAAAAAGCGCGCGCGCACACGCACACACACACACACACACACACACTGAAGAGTCTAAATATATTCTGAAGAATCTAAAGATTTCTACTAAGTAAGCAAAATTAAATGTAAAGGAACACAAATGTATAATGAGAACTTCATCAAAGGAAAGAAAACATTGAATTCAAGGCAATGGTTGGGTCTCTAAGGCAAAGACAGAAATGGACTAGAAGAAATCATGCAGGCAAGCAGTACTTTTTAGTTAGGTTTTTATCTGTTTGGCATATTATGATGTATACATATTAATATACACAAGAAAAATTATGACACTTCATTTGTTGATATGTCGTTTAAGTTGATAATAGGAAAATATAAAAACACAGAAAATTGTTCAGTAAAAAAAAAATGACTTCAGAATACCTGCATTCTCTACATATTAACTGAAAAAGATAGGGTCTCATGTAGACCAAACTGGCCTCAAGCTTTCTGTGGAGGGAATAAGACCTTGAACTTCTGATCCCCCTGTCTCCGCCTTGTGAACGCTTCAATCAGGAGCATGTGCCACCATACCGAGTTTATGCTGGAGACTGAGCCCAAGGCTTCCTGGAGGTGGGCAAGCACTCTACCAACTGAGCTATATACCCCCATCATGGTTCGGGAATGTTCTCCTGATGGGGAGACGTGAATACTTTCTTAAAGGGGGGGGGCAGCAATTCAACTCAAAACACTGACTTAATTCTATCCCTTTAACTGCAGGTGTACACACACATGTGAAGTGCTTGGCTCTGGGTGACTGTGCATATTAGACTTTAGGTATGATGTGTATACACGTGCGTCAGGGTGAGCATGCAGAAAATGTTCCTGCTCAGATTATACTTGATCTCTCTTCAGGGAGGAGGAAAGGTTGAAGGATCGAGCCCCAGTGGCAAAACCACATGCGCAAGCCTATGAACATAAAGGGAAGCCCAGAGACAGGACCTGTGGGCTCTTTTTGCACAGTTTCTGTTGCTACAAACTGATCTGTCTCTCTTGCACAAGTCCAGTACGAAAACCAGGGGAGTGTCTGGGAGACGAAGAGTGCCCTGGAAGGAACCTGAAACCTTCACCCATGAGCCATGGCTGCCAAGGCTGCCAACTTCAAACCCCCATCTGCAGCCCCTGGCAGACAGCTGCCCAGCACAGAGCCCTGGCCTGTGGGGGCCCCACCAGGCCACAGCCTCCAGCCAGTATGGAGGAAATAGAGCTGACCACATCAAAGGACTAGCAGAAGGCAAAGTCTCCGGCCCAGCATAACCAGGTCAGGCTGTCAAGGTGGTTCCCAGGCACAACGGGACTCCCCTGCAGCCCTGCTGTGCAAAAATACAGTCCCTGAGGCGTGCAGCCTGTGACTCCTGGCCACAGGGCCACTAGGCCAGGCCCACAGTACATGTCCTTGGACTGGGGCACCCATGGCTCAGTGAGGCCCCGCCTAGTGCTGCTCACAGCCAGACTCTCCACCACACCTCCTGCCCCAAAAAAAGCCTTCTTAAAAGGCTCAGGAAACCAGCAAGCAAACACTGGGGCCACCACAGTTCCCTGACAGAGCCAGCCCTGGTGAACGGCCCCATGTCTGTTTCCTGAAGGAGCCCCAAAGCCCTCAAAACCCAGGAGACTCAGGTTGAGGAAGAAAAGCAAGCAGCTCACAGTTTGACGGAAGGTACAAACTGCACGAAGCAAGCGATTCCGGCTTAGGGGCAGGCTTCCAACGCTGCCGGCTCCTCCGCGTCAATTTTAGCAGACGAGCTAAATGAGGCACAGACTAGCCAAGCTCAAAACGGGGAGTGCCGTAAGGCCGACTCCAACTCCAGCAGCAGCAGCAGCAGCAGCAGCAGCAGCAGCAGCAGCAGCAGCAGCAGCAGCAGCAGCAGCAATGTGGATGCCCACAGCCCCCCTGCTACCTACCCTCCCCGCTACCCAGTTCTAGTTCTTTGGGAGAATAAGCACCCCCAGTTGCAGAGGGGTCTCAGCATTAGTAACAGATTTCTTCTCTCTCAAATCGTCAACGAGCTTGCTCGCTCCCCCCCCCCACCCCCGTGCATTCCTTTCTCAAGGACTCACGTGGAATCGTAGTTTTCCACGGGGCAGTGCAGGGCTGCAGAGACAGACCCAGGGGGGGCAGTGCTCACACGGCACCTCAGATCCCTAGGGCCCACCCACATAAAGCTGGGGGTGGGTGCTGGGGAAGTGGAAGTGGATGGCCTGGCTCCCTGGTCAGCCATTCTAACCTACACAGCCAGGTTCAGTGAGACCTGTCTCAATACAAAGTGGAATTGATACTTAAGGATGTCCTCTGGCCTACACACACACACACACACACACACACACACACACACACACACACATCTTGAAGCAACTACACAAGAGGCCCAGCACCTTCACCCAACATGACACTAAGATTCTTCCAGTCCACTGATCCCAGGCCCGAGGAACCTGGTTCCCAGGCCGGGGCGCCCTCTCACAACTGGATTCTCTCCTTTTATTTCAGAGTAAAAGACTGACAACTGGGTATGTAAATAAATGCGTAACCGGGGCGAGAGAGACCCTTCCCCATAAGAATGCTGAGCCTAGGAACTTGGGTTTAAAGATGTGAATTTCTAAAAAGCCCTTTCTACGGATTAGTGAAAACTGGTTCATTATGAACAGAACGTTGGGGTAAATTATGGGACAATTCATTGGAATATTAGAGACTCATTGAAACCCTTAACTCCCAAGGAAAAAGATGGATGAAACTAACAACACCCCACCTTATGAGAGTTATGACATCAAACCATGCATACAAATAACTGAATGTTCTCTAAGAGGGTAACAGAGCCCCAGCAGCCCCCAGGAAACAACGGAACTCCACCCATGAGTGCAGTCGGCCCATAAGAACAACCACCTTCCATCCAGCCAGAGAGAACTATAAGCCATCTCTCCAACGCAGTCAGCATCGCCGCCAGGCACCGGGGTACTGTGGCAACAGAGCAGGGCCCTTGTCTCACGGACTGGCATTCATTAGGTGCCTCACCATCTTACATTCACACTGCATCACTGTCACCAACGTGTGGAGGGGCTCATAAGCCTGTGTCCGTGTACTCTGGCTTTGAATATAAAACGAGAGGGCCACTGACCCCGGGCTTTCTTTGAGTGAATCTGCTTTCTGTGTGGCGACTGGTAGACTATCAAAGGCATACGGTGAACTCCTGACAGAGCCAGGGAAACTCTGGTGCACAATTCCAGGGGATAAGGTGAGGTTGTATGAGATAAGGAAGAGAGAACAGTTCAGTAGAGTCGTTGGGAGGTATGGAATGAAGGGTTCCTTCACCGTCAGGTGCCACGAGGCAAACACACGGAGACTGGGAATGCCTGGCTGGTATTTGGTGCCTTTTGACTTTGTTTGGAGTTTACCACAGTTTAATGCACCATACACTTCATTTAAAAAATTGGGACTGCTGAGTATATTCAGTGGGTTTACATGAATTTCCCCTTAACATGTCATAAAAGCTTTGCATTTGCATATATTTCTTAACTATGTAAGACACCTCTGATACTTCATTGTCCCTCAGCCACCCACATCCTGTGCAGAGCCCATGGTTTAATCTCCAGACGGGTCATGGCGTGCCACACTCCTCCAGTACACACTGGCTGTCCAGGTGGGCTGTGGGCTGTTTGTTTGAAATCTCATCTGTTTGACCGATTAATTCCCCGACTGGCCACAGAAGCCACACTGTAGGAAGCAACCTTGATGACAGGTGGGGCTTCACTCGCCTTAGCACACGACTCACCTCATCTGGATGACAGTTTAGAGGCGGTAGCATTAGCAAGCCTTGGAGAAAACTGCCCTTCAAGACTGGAGGGGGGAACACCACCACCAGGATCTGCAGGTCTTACCCTGCTTGACACTAAAGAGGCCTGCAAGGCGCTGCTTGAGAAACAGGTCTGAGAGCACCCAGCAAGGGGTAAACAGACTGAGTATGGCCGGCATGCCCATGGCCAAGTCCACTGAGTAGCCCTGGACCAGCATTGCTCTGAATCGCCATCCATCCATGGCGAGGTGAATATAGGAGACAGGAGTGTTCACCTTAGAACTTGCATCAGAATCTGACACTGTCATGCAATGTAAGCACACGCTGGTTTCCTGGAAATCGGTTTTTACTTTACAAAATGGCCTATGATGGATTAGGAAGAAACTCATACATATGAGTATGACACCTAGAGAGGGCGTGTGGCTAGTGGGTCCAGCAGTGCAGGTGGAGAAGAGAAACAACTTGTTTTATAGTACAGTGGGTAACTATGGTTAAAAATCAACTGCACACTTCAAAATAGGAGGGGGGCTGGAGAGAGGGCTCAGCAGTTCAGAGTCCTAGCTGCTCTTCCAGAGGATCTGAGTCCCAGTCCCAGCACCTACACAATTGTTCACAACCATCTGCAACTCCAGTCCCTTGGAATCCAACACCCTCTTCTGGCTCTGTGGGCATTGCATGTACATGGTACAAAGACATACATGCAGGCAAAACACTGAAACACAATTTTTTAAAAGCTAGTCAGAGATCCTGAATGCTCCCAAAGAAATGATAAATGTTTGATATAAATACACCAGATATAAATACCCAGATCTGATCATTAAGCATCATACACATGTACTGAAATGTTATACTATATCTTAAATATGTATAGTTACATAATTAAATTTTTTTAATTACTGATTTATATAACGTAAAAGCTAATCGCAAACAATTCACATAAAGAACTAATAAAAGATTATAATGATCAATCTCGCCATCTCATTTGGTATAAACACCTCACAAGGCTGCAAAGGGGCCAGTGAAACACTGATCAGGTAATAAACAGTGCTTGCCACCAAGCCTGGTGATCCGAGTTCAATCCCTGGGACCCGCATGGTGGAAAGAAACTCCTACAAGTCGGCCTCTGACCTCCATATGGGCCCTGTAGCTCCCACATACCCACAAACATGTACATTAAATGGTTAAGAAGATGCCTTTAAAAACAGCTGCAAAGTACACCAAGATAACACAACAGGAAAAGAACTATAGCAGAACCACCAGGTAGCACATGCAACAGAACTTGAACATGTGCCTCAAACCGGGGTCGAACATCCACTCACAATGAACCAAACATGCAAACTATGCAAACTAAAACTACTGCAATTCTTAAAAGACAGGATTGCGCCATGACCCCAAATGAGAGGACGGTTTCTTAGGTGTAACACTCAACGAGTAACAAAGGGCAGAGAGAAAACGGACTTCAACAATCCCAACACTCCTGTGGGTGGCAGTGGGACGGCCGGGCAGGCAGAGGCACCCACGCGGTGGAAGGACAGGATTAATCCCCATGGCCTGTCTTCTAATAATAAATGTCTCTGCTTCAAAGAAATCCATCAGGTACACGTGTGTGTGGGGAGTCACTCACCAGGGGGGCAGGAGCTGGGGAAAACCAGAAGAGACTTGCAGATCATACATCTGATAAGGAACTAATTTGCATTAAAACTCATAGAACTTAGTAATAAAGAGACAACCCAATTTACAGATGAGTATGTCAGGCATGGTGGCCCACATCTATATTCTGGCACTTTCAAGGCCGAGTCTAAGATCTGCCTGGCTTATACAAGTCACCCTGTCTCAAAAAACCCACACACACAAAAAAAATGTCAGTTACACAAAAACTTGTACATGATTATTCATACCAATGGCATTCTTAACAGTCACAAAGTAGAAACACCTCAAATGTGTACCCACGGCTGAATGTGCAAACAAAATGTGGGCTAGCTGTCCAACCCGATATTCTGGATTATGAACTTTCACACACAGGCAGGCCTTGGGAAAGTGCAGAATACAAGTGAGGGGCACAGAAGGTCACAGCTGTGCGGCTCCATTTATATGAAAACGTCTAGATTGGGCAGATCCTCAGGTAGCGCATCCATCAGTGGTGGCCGGGGACTAAGAGGGCTAAGAGACTCCAGGAAGCTGAGTACTGTTTCCACAGGGCTTCTCTGGGGATGGTAAGACATGAAAGAAAGGAAAGGTACTAGGTGTCCACGCTAAACATACTAAACCCCACTCACTGAGCGGTGTAGTTTAAACGGGTCAGTGGCACCTGCCACTAAGCCGGACAACTCGACCCACAGGGCAGAAGAGAACCAACTCCAGGAATTATTCTCTGATTCCCATATGCACTCTGTGTGTGCGTGTGTGCGCGCGCGCGAGTGCGCTTGCACTTTTAGAGGAAAAAAAAAAAACCTTTTCTTTTCAACTCCATAAGAGGCTGTAGGGCAAAGCCGAAGTGGAACACTAGACTGGAGGCCCGGAGGGGAGGCCCGGCTGTAAGGGTGAGCTCACGATCACAAGCGCAGGAGCAGCAGCGGCGGCCACAAGGCAGGCTGATGCATCAGAAAAAGTGGTTTCAACTCCATTAGTTACAGTGACAGGAGGCCCCACCCCAGGGGCCGGCTGGGAGAGAGGCTCCTTTCTTACCAAAGAGAAACAAACCTCCACTCCTTCACACCTCAGCACAGGGCTTTGAAGGGAGGAAGCCCTCTCAGCAGGGGTGTGGACAAGAAAGTGAAGGCTAATCATTCACTGAGGGGGGGAAACTAATGTGTAGTTTAACACCCTCCACCCAGGTGAGAGCAAGGTGACGGGAGGGTCATCTACCAGGGACGCGTCCCTTTTGTAATGCAAATGACCCGCTCCAGATGTCCTGCACCTGGAGGAAGATGCGGAGCAGGTGAATCTGCCACCTGTTCACCCGGATCCAGGCTCATGACGGTGCTCAGACACATTTCTCAGGTGAGGGGTGAACAAGTCCCTAGCCAGAGGCCCCTGTGGCTCAAAGTCCACCCCCTAGCCCAGGAGGGTGTTCCTCCCGGGAAGGGGACAACCGGGCTGGCTCCGGTGGAGATCCTGTCCCCAGCACCGTTCTCAGGGACACTAGAGTTTTAAAGTCCTCCCCTCCCAAGCTTCAGCCTTGATCCCAGGCCGACACCCAACCAGCCAGGAAAGGGTGGGGCCCAGGCTGTGGCCTGGCACTGTAGACAGATGGGCAAGAACAAGGAAAGCAGTTCCTGGGAGTTGGCCCTGCCCCACCCCTCTGCCTGTGGACTTTAGCTGGGGACCCAGACTCCAGGCCCCAGGAGAGGGAGCCAGCTTTGTAGATAGGCGATCCCCAGCTCTGCTCCTCTTACACTGCCCTGCAGCATACCCCAGAGCAGCCACTTTACAGAGCTGGGCCCCTGTTCTTTATCAGCACTGTAAAAAACAAACCAAAAAACCCCACAAAAACAAAAAAAACCTCCCATCCAAGTACTAACCAGGACCAACTCCACTTTGCTTCAATGTTGAGACAAGATCAGGTGGTTCGGACTTAGGCAGAGGCAGGTGGATCTCTGAGTTCGAGGCCAGCCTGGTCTACAGATCGAGTTCCAGGACAGCCTGGGCTACATACACAGTGAGATATTGGGAAGCCCGAGGCAAGAAAAAAGATCATAAATTCAAGTCTGAGGACAGCCTGGGCAACTTAGATTAAAAAAGTAATAATTAATCAGGGCTGCGAACGTGGTGTGTGATGGGCCAAGACGTCTGTGTCTACAAGAACAGCACAGACATCAGCAACATTTGCATGACAGGGTCTGCAGATTTGGGGGGGGGCTGCAGTCACACTCTATTTTACCTCACGGGCATGAACGTTGTGTCCATGTACCACATGCACGCAGGTGCCTGGGAACATCACAAGAGTCAGGCCCCCTGGAACTGGAGTGACAGGTGGTCGTGAGCCACGATATGGGTGCTGCTGATCCAACCCAGGTCCTCTATAAGAGCAGCCAGTGCCTGTAACCACTGAGCCACCCCTCCAGACCCCACAACTCGGGCTATTGATGTGCTTTCCGAAGTAAAGGACACCAGGGCTTCTGTTTGCTTTTTTCAAATGACTCAGAAATCCCAGAGACAGGGGCTAGAAAGGTGTGTGGCTCGGTTAACGCTGCACAGACACTGGTTCGATTCCCAGCATCCCGGGAGAGATGAGGAGAGGGGAGGAGGGAAGGAGGTGTGAGAATGCACTAACGTCTGAGGAGGTGGATCAAAAGATTCCTTTATAGTCTTCCTCTAGCTTTTTGGAAACTATGAAATTATGCCAAAACTGTACGTTCTTAAAAATAGGAAAGCTAATAGGTGACCCCAAAGGCCTTCCAGTCTGAGGTGAGGTTACATTTTCTGCATTTTACAAACATAAAAAGCCAGTGGTCAAAGGCACAGGCCATCAGTGACAAAAGGGCTCTAAATCTTGGGTTCTTTAACAAACAGTGCCCCCTCCACCAGGCCCCAGGTCTTCCTCACACCAAGGACTGGTACGTGCGCTACTGAGTCAGGAATTGAGGCAGAGAGAAGGAAGGGGCCGCCTGTGTAGCGTTTGAGCCGTGGCAGCGCTGTGCAGAAACAGGGTTGCCAGAAACCATTGCCAGGGAAGAGCCCCCTCTCGCTGTGAGACCCCCTTCCTGCCCTCTGCCACAGGGCAGCACCCACTCCTCGTCTGGCATTCTAGAGGGTGCTGGATGTTTCATCCACAGGCAGAGAGGCTTTAACCAGAGCATCGAGGCCCACACGGAGCAGCTCACCGCTTAGAAGACTAAGCAGTAGCCCAAAAGCACAGCCCTCAAAGCCCTGTCTAACCCAAGAAACATCTGGAAAGCTTTATTAGCAAGCTGCCTAAATAGCTCTAGGGTCAGAAGGGGAGGGGGGAAATCAAAACCACAACTGCAGACTCAAAGATAAATTAGTATCAATGAGAACAGTACCTAGTAACAGAAAAAGCCCTGATCTCAGAAGCACTTCTGCAAAATAAGGAGGAAAACTAGTTTTAATCCAAGGAGGTATGGGGGAAAGTGAACAGAAGTAGGAAAAAATGAATCCCCACAAATAAAGACTGAAGCAGCTGGTTAGGAAACAGAACACAGTGACTTTCGTATATGAACCTGAGCGATGGCTGTCCAGAAGTCTAACCAAACACATCTGACGAGACTGGTTGTTTTAAAAAGGACGTGCTAAACGGTCACATGCCTAGAAGCCTAGCACTAGAGAAGCTGAACCCCGAGGATCACCAGGAGCCCCAGGCATGCCTGGGCTACACAGTCAATCCGAGGTTACTCTGGGCCACACAGCAATCATCTGTCTCAATGGAGCTCAAAGGAATATAATCACCAACAGTGAATGTAAAATGCCTGACCAAAATTTTAAAAATATGAATGAAATTTTGTAGGAAATTTTTAGATAGAAATATTGAAAGTACTAGAGAAAACATCTACCAAAGAATTACACCCATTTAGTTAACTCATTTTTCTCAGTTTCCCCAGATATGAGATGAGCATTTACCTTCTCCACGTTTGTAGACAAGGAAATCTAGGGCTCAGACGGCCTAGCTATTAGCCAAGTCACCTAGCCAGACATGAGACTTAGTCCCACAGCCTGGTGTCCCAAGGAAACAGCTCAGAGGAGAGTTATAATATGCCCAGAGGCATATATAACCAGCAGCCAGATGTGGGCATTTCTGCCTCCCTCTATCACCTATGCAAAAGGTGGTCTATAAGCCGCCAGCAGCGTTTCACCGGAAAAGCATGTGAGACATGCAGAGCCCCAGGCCCAAGCCCAGGCCTGAATTAGAAAATGAACCAAGAGCCCCAGATTACCTGGATGAGCATTAAACTATCCCCCACTTGCCCAATGGCCCTCTAATTCCTGTTGGTTTGCTAAAGTAGAACCTACTTTCTGGTCTGCCTGTCACACCGGGGGGTGGGGGTGTTGATTTGATCACACAATCATAATTTAAAAGCGTAGTAGAGAAGGGACAGGCAAGCATGTAAAACCTGCTGGCTGCTAAACCAGCGGAGCTGAGTTTGATTTCTAGGGTCAACATGGTGGAGGGGAACAGACTTGTAGAAGTTTTCCTCTGACCTCCCTGTATGTGCTCTGGCACATATGCCCATACACAGAGATATTTAAAATTTTGTCTTTAAGAAATCTGGCAGAAGAAAGGGAAACTCTTACTTAAAAGATGTTTCTATTATTTCCTGAGGTAAAGACAGGATACCAACAATATGTTAAGGTTTCAGTAATAAAATCACCACAAAATAAAAACAAGAAAAAACCACATTCGCAAATGAAAAACTACATATCCCAACTAAATGTAGTTAAAAAGAAAAAGACTTTTTATATCACTTTATCCAACTAGAAAACAGTATATCCAGTAAACATGTATGACTTTGATAATGGGGTAAAAATTTCAATAAAGACATCAAAATGAAAAAAATTGTTGTAGAAAGACCAAAATATTAACGAGTTATAAATGGGAAAAAAATCAGAATACCTTTCTGCTTACCGGACTTTCCTTTTCTGCGATGAATTTACATTCTTCATCACAAACGGCAAAAACTTTTAACTATTTCCAGAGTTTGGCCAGATCTGAAGTGTAACCGCTTTCACACTTACTCTCCGGCCTATGTGCAAGCGTTTTACAAGGTACCCCCACACTTCAAGACTTGCGGCCCAAGCAAGCAGAATCCCTTGAAGGCAGCTCCCAGACCACCTGTTTCTCAAACTTCCAGGGGCATAGGAGTCACCAGCCTCCTACTTGCTATAAATGGGATCCACAGGTCTGACAAGAAAGGGACTGATTCAACTTGAACTACCCTCTGAGAGCCCCCCTTCTGTGGCCCAGTGAAGGTGAGCACGGATGAGAAGGCCCCAGGTGGCTGAGGAGCTAATTAAACAGGTTCTCACAGGTTGGCAGAGGACAGCAGTCTATCACCCGTGTGCACAGGACAGGCTCGACCAGTCAGAGATCTAAGTCTCTGCTCTCCAAGTGTGCACAGGGAAGTAAAAGCAAGCTTCATCCTACAGGTAAGGCCCATCCTGAGCAGCCCAGCACCACCACGCCTCCGTCGGAATGCTTTCTGCCCTGGGAGGAAGCATTTGGATCCACTCCACAGGTTCACCAAGGTCCATCTGTTAGTTTCTGCTCTGCATCCTGAGAGGGCAGCTCCTCCAGGGCTGGCAGGGGTACAGCAGTGGCTGCCAGGAGAAGCCCCTGGCAGTCCTGGGACCGCCTGGCACACAGCATCTCACCCACTCAGGTGGGCATGGAGGTGGACCAAGGTGCTCAAGACAGTACTCCCACCTCCTTCCCGGAACCCCAACATTCCTGGGTGTACCCTCGCTTTTGAGCTGTTCCCAAAGATTTAAAACAGGGGCAAAGGAGCTAGGGAAAGCTTTCTGGGTCTGCTGCCCTGCTGGAGAGACGAGTGGACAAGAAGAAAGGGCCTCCCAGACAAGGGTTAAAGTGCTATACCCGGACACGGGAAGCGAGTGCCAGTGGAGGCACAGAGGGCCTGTGCACATCACCACCCCCACCTCCACCTTATGCGCATCAGACAGCCCGACCCCGGCTTCACCACAGTGGAAGCTCCCACATGCCTAAGCCTGTGGGCTCTACGCAGCTTCCTCGAGAGAAGGGTGCTTTGTTCATGTGCCACAGGAAATCTCGCATGGCTAGGCGAGGGCATTATCTCCATCGCCACCTTAGCTCTTGGGACAGCAGTGACCAGGACTTGAGGATTGGAGCTGATCAACTATGGAGGGCACGGGACAAAGTGGCACACCGGTACAGCTGCATAAAGAAACTGTGCCTTTCCAGACTGGCAAGATTACTCAGTTGGGTAAGAGCACTCGCTGCCAAGCTGGAGAATCTGAGTTCAATTCCCAGGACCCATGTCATAGAGGAAGAGAACCAACCTGTCCAGCTGTCCTCTGACCTCCATCAGCTAGCCTACATGTGCACATAGCAAATTAAAAAGGGGAAAAAATGCCTCTCATTCCCAATAGAAGCTTAAAATACAATGGTTATGGGAAGACTAGCATGCTGACAGGCAGAACCACCTGGGGGGGGACCGACTCCGGAACAGAACAGCCACCCTGAGCAAGGTTCCTGGGCACAGAGCTGTGGAGCACACCTCACCAGGAGCCTCCCAAGCTCTCTTCCTACCCTGGCGACTCCTCTCTTCTGCAGCCAGTGGAGGATTTATTTTTTTTCTGTGCTACCTTTAGGCATCTGGGAACAAACAGCACAGGCCTCCCCAGGATTAGTACTGATCAGGGCGAGGACAAGAGGGTACCTGGTCATTATGGGTAATTATGAGGTACAGACGCCTCCCTGAAGTCTCCTGTGGGAAAATGGCCCAGGACCCTCTTCCCTGAAGAGACAGGGAGGGAAGGGTGCCCCATCTGTTACCCAGATCCCAGCCTCCAGGCCTGGAGCCAGAGCTGCCTCAGGCTCCACTCCTGGCCTTGGCCCAGGCAACGCACTTTGAAGATGTGAAGCTCACTGTCTCTCGCACCGATGTGATCCCACAAGCATTTATTAAAAGCATTTACTGCAGGCTCGGCTTTGTGCCAGGTGCTGGGCATATGAAACTGATGAGTACCCTACCACAAGGAACCTACACCCGAGTACTACAGTATTGCCACAGAGGGACAGAGAGACAGGGAAGCACCCCAGACAGCTGATAAAAACCAGGCATCTCCAATGTGCCTTCAGCAATGGGCTAGAGGCACACAGCCGAGACTGAGCAGTTGGCTCAGCGGGGAAGAGCGCGCTGGCTACGCGAACACGAGGACCTGTGGTCAACTCCCCGGCACCCACACAGAACAGCTAGGTGTGGCCATGCGTGCCTCTGACCCCGGTGCTGCGGGGTCCAGAGGTAGGAAGACTGTTGGGGTCTGCTGGCTACCAGCCTACCCTGTGTCAAGGGAATAAGAGCAGACAGCCGATAGCCTCCTCTGGCCTCTCCAGACGCTCACACACGTGTGAGTATACCACACACACTCACACACACAAAGCAACAAAAGCCAACAGTGGCTAAGTGGCTCCGCTGTATGGAGCCTGCCCGGAAGCGGTGAGGCCCTCAGTCCAATCTTTAGCACACTGCAGTGGGAAGCAGTGGGGTTGAAAAAAAACAAAACAAAACCACAGTCATAAGCCGGACAGTGGTGGCGCACGCCTTTAATCCCAGCACCTGGAAGACACAGGTAGGCAGATTTTGTGAGTTTGAGGCCAGCCTGGTCTACAGAATGTGTTCCAGCACAGCCAGGACTACACAAAAAAACCCTGTCTTGGAAAACAAAACAAAAAACAACCCACATTCCCAACAGCAATGATGATGAAGAATGTGTAACAGACACACGGAAACTGCAAAGCTTTGGTAGAAACCCAGAAGGCTAAGGTGGAAAGATGAACTTCCCTGGGCATAGTGGTGCACACCTTTAATCCCAGCCACTCTCAAAAACTTGGGGGCAAGATACACTTCCCTCTGCCCTCAAGTCTCTAAGTCCTCTAGGAGTCTAACTGAAAACACCCAACATTCCTCACAGAACTTGACACATCTTTTACAAGCTTATTTGGACAAAAAAATGAAAGAAAAAAAAGTAACAAAAAAGAAAAAAGAATTAAAAAAGGGGCTGGAGAGATGGCTCAGAGGTTAAGAGCACTGACTGTTCTTCCAGAGGACTTGGGTTCAATTCCCAGCACCAACATGGCAGCTCACAACTGTCTGTAACTCCAGTTCCAGGAGACCTGAAACCCTCACACAGACATAGATGCAGGCAAAATACCTATGCACATTAAAAAAGAAAAAAGACAAATGTAAATACATTTTTAATTCATGTGTATCTGTGTGTGTCTGTATGAACTTATGTGGCCCACGAGGACAGAAGAGGGTGTCAGATCCCTGAACTAATTAACAAACAGTTGTGAACCATCCATGTGGGTGCTGGGAAATGAACTCGGGACTTCTGGAAGAGCAATGAATATTCTTAGCCACTCTGAGCCATCTCTCCAGCCTCAGAAGGATTATTTTTTTAAGGACTAAATTCTTGATCGAAAAACTGGTAATTGAAACAATGGAATAAACAGAACCAGAAAAACAAGTCAAGAGACCTGCAGAGGCCCCAGAATACCAGTGAGCACGTGAAACACTTCATGGAAATATGAACTGCTGAAGAGACTAAAAACATACTAGGGATAGTGAGTTCTCTATGTAAGTTCAATCCTTGCTTCATACCATATATAAAAATAAATTTCACTTAGAAATGTGGAATTCAGGCAGTGGTAGCACACGCCTTTAATCCCAGCACTTGGGAGGCAGAGGTAGGCGGATCTGCGTTCGAGGGCAGCCTGGTCTACAGAGTGAGTTCCAGGATAGCCAGGGCTACACAGAGAAACGCTGACTCAAAAAAAAAAAAACAAAAAAAACAAAAAAAAAAACTAGAATTGTGAACATCTACCAAGGGGAAACAAGTTAAATTATATAAATCTCTAATATTAAAATCTCAGTGGTCATTTTTGTTGTTGCTTTTGAGAGCATCTTACTGTATAGCTAGCCCAGGCTAGCCTTGAACTCTTCATCTTCCTTGCCTTAGCCTCCTAAATGCCAGGATTACAGGTAAGGGTCATCATGTCTACTTTCTGCAGAAAGGCTAAGATAGACACACCAACATAGGAAAGTGTCCTTAGCATATTTAGTAAATAAATGGGTATGGCCGAGGGGAAAAGTAATAAACTGTGAAGTGTTTAGTTATTACAAAGAATGGAGAAATAAGACTTGAGTTTCCAGTTATATGGTTTTATATTATTTGATGTCTTTAAATGGAAATGCACTATTTTAAAAGATCAGAAATGGCCAAGCAAAGTGGCGCACACCTTTAATCCCAGTTCCCGAGAAGCATATGCCAGCCTGGTCTGCACAGTCAGAGCTGCATAGAGATCTTGACATCCCCTCCCCCATTACACCTGTGATAAAAACATTCAAAACTGGGGCTGGAGAGATGGCTCAGTGGTTAAGAGCACTTATTGATCTTGCAGAAGAACTGGATCCAGTTCCCAGCACCCACGTGGTGCCTCCCAACCATCCAGAATTCTAGTTCAAGGATTCAGTGTTGTTCTCTGATCTTGGAGCACACCAGGTATACTCATGGAGCATATCCTTACATGTAGGCAACACACTCACACACATAAAACAAATCTAAACAAAAAATGCAGAGTATGAAAAGAATCATGGTATGGAAGAAATGAAAGGCAGTTAACTGCATATACATTATGTGAATAATTTGAAAATGCATCACTGACAGAAAATACCTGGTAAGTGTTTATACCAACAGGCACAGGACAAATAAAAGCCAGAAAGCTAACACCCGTCTCTCAAGACACAAGGGAGCCCTCGTGGAGCAAAAATAGCATGTCTGACTCCAAGATACCAAACCATATGGTTTCACAACAGCTTTTCAAATCCTAAAAGAATGGGATTATTTCAGCTATATTACTTAAAAGTGTACAAATGTATAAAAAAACAACTTCTCAATACATTGCATGAAGTTAATGTCACTATTACCGACACCTAATAATGGAAACACAAAGGCTACAAGTTAATCTCACAATTTAAACAAATCAGATGGTGTTAACGTAAGTCATCTTATTGTTAAAAAAGACAAGGAAAGAATACTATGCGTTCAAGCCATGCTCAAATGCTCAACAGACAAAATTAACTACTTCTAATGGGAAAAAATTAACACAGTGGAATGAGATCACTTCTTTCATATAAAGAAATTACATAACCCTAAGACCTCAATAATCCACAACACCATGCTTAAAGGCGAAACACTAGTCATTCACATTCAAGTGAGAAGGGAAACAATATCACTAAAGAGAAAGATCTTCTCAAGCTAATAAGTACCTAGGAAACACTTAACACAGGACCCATGTTCCCAGCTCCATCTATCATGAAATATCAGTTCCTGGGTCAAGCTGTCAGCCCGATGTACCCTGGCTACCTGACCGAACCCAGACTCGCCACTAGAACCAATGGACAGAACTCATGTGCAGCGTGCTCCTAAATGACCTGGTGGCAGGTTGTCATCCAGGGTGAAGAGTTAAGGACACAGCACAGCTCCGTTCATCTACACCACACTGGACCATGGGGCAGGGAATGAGGTCTGCACTGTGAAGCTGCCAGCAATTCCCTCCCTTGCCATCCTCTTTTTCCCCCAGAGAATAGTTGTTATTGGTATAATTTTTAAAAAATAGAATAAAGGGCCAGAAAGGGACATAGGCTTTTATTTTTAACTCCAGATTGGGTATCGACATCAGCTTAAACACCCAGGTGGGAAACTGAAGTGGCTGAGAGAGTCACATGGAGTAAGGGCTTGCAAGGTCCCCTGCCCTGTGCCCTTTCACAGTGACACCTACCTGTGCCAGAGTAAGCACACAGGCCTGGGAAGGTGTTTAAAGGTAATTCCTGGCAGAGGCCAAGTTAAAGCCCTCCAGGCCCAAAGCCAGCATATATTGCCACACTACGGCACACCCTGCCTTTACTCAAGTGCCACAGAAATTCTGAACACCGCGAACAGGGCAAGAGTCATTTCTAGAGCCAGATGTTCATTACGTAAGGTGTGTTTGCGAGAATTTGCCATGCTGTACATGCTTTTCTTCCTATGTATGCACTAGACTTTGGTTAAGAGCTTAAAAATTAAAATAAAACGCCACGCCTGCCTGCAGCCCTGGCGCTCTGGAGGCAGAAACGGGGCCATCCATGGAGCAAGCTGGCTGCTCAGGAACCAAACCAGGGAGCTCTAGGTCCCAGTGAGGGGCTCTGATTCAACGCGTAAAGCAAACTTCAGACAACTTCGGCCTCCACATACATGCACACACACACACGTGTACACCTGCAGAAAATGAGAACACACACACACATTAAAGGATAAGATTTCAAAAATTAAAGGCTGAGATGAGAAAGTTCCATTTCTATGACCTGCTCCAGAGCCTCCTTCTGAACATCACACTTTAATCACTGAGCTCACCGATCAGTTTCACGGGACAGGACGTTCAATCCTGTACAAAGTGTCTGATGAGCTGATCTTAACTTTCCCAGACTCTCATTTGGGTGCAACCCACAGGTATGGGAGACACAGAGCCAAACCCTGACTGCACATTCTAACAAGCGGGAGAGCCTCAAGAAACGTCAGGTCTGCGGCACTCCAGCAACCACACCAGAGTCTCTGGAGCCCAAACACCAACATCCCTTTTTGAAGAGCTGCTCAGATAATTCTAACATGGAGTGGGGGCCAAGAGCTGCTAAACTTGTTAAACCAGAGGGACTGGCTGTTGGAGACTCTCAAGACAAGCTGAAGCAAGGCCCTGCCTGTTGTGGTGGGAGTGTCTGGGGATGGCGTGTCCGGGCAGCCACCCAGCTCCTCCTCCATATCCTACTTCCCTAGACCTCAGTCAGAGACCTAGTGGGGAGCTAAGGTATCATTCTAATACTCTGTGTGTGTGTGTGTGTGTGTGTGTGTGTGTGTGTGTGTGTGTGTTTGCACTCCTGGGCACACAAATGTGGACCACACAAGTCTTTCTAAATAACTTTAGGGCCCGTGAAGCTGGACACAGAACCCTGGGTTCTGGCTCCTAGCCAAGGATTTCAGACTGGACTCCTTGCCAGGACAGCCCCAAGACACACGCCACTGCAACCACACAACCCCAGAGCTAAGCCCTAACTACTACCCAGGGGCCAAATGATGCCTCTGGGAGGCCACAGCTGGAAAACAGGAAACCAGTGAGAAATAATAGAAGGAGAGACCGTAGGGTAGAGGTAGGCAGAGAGCTCAACCAGGGGATGAGACTAGATTCAGAGACATGGAATGAGGCCAGTGAGGAGGGAGAACCCACATGGTCACCTACAGAGACCTGCCAGCACTATTATCTGGGGCCCCATGCCATCCTCCTCTGTCTACCTCAGTCTGGAATAGGAACTCATACCTCTAAGTTTGACCCAACATAATGGCTTTCTTGGCCAGGCAGCCCCATGGATGATCTCTGACCCAAGGAATCCTGCCTGGGTCATGTCATAAAGCATGTTCAGACTAGGGAGAGAACTATGCTTAGAGCATGAGGAATGGGAACAAGGGCAGACTGAAGTCCTGAAGAATGTCCTAGTTTGGAGAAGAGTAGGATAGAGAAACACTGAGAAAAACAGGTGGACAGCCCTCGGACGTGTTAAGTAAAGAGAGAAACCATACCTAGACTGCACAATCTATCAGGTTGACTGATTAGAACACTTCAAAGACGGTTGAGTTTGGAAACGGTGTAGGTTTCCAGAGCTGAGTTATCGTGAGCCATCCTAGCCCCTAACTAGCCATCTGTTGACCCCCTGTGACCGAACATCCTGGGACTACTGGGTACATTCTTTTGGAATATATGAGCACAACCGCTTCCAGCAACACCCAAACCCAAGAATGTAATCAGACAGTATCCAAGACCCACAGCAGAGATTTCCCCACCTCACTGTGGCCTGCCTGCTCTTCCCATCAATGCACTGGTAGTGTTTTGATTTATGGCTTTGTTCAGGTTCTAAAAAGAACTTTATGGAACAGTTACCACATCGGGCCACGGAATTTGGGGTTACCTAAACCTGTGTCTCTGGGCCATGATCATTCATGTTTGGCTCCAGAATAAACTATGGCTTAGACCCTTTAAGGTGAGAACTGTGTTTTGTTTTATGTGAACAGGAACATCTCCAGCTCCACCAAAAATCCATTCTCCTAAAGCCTGGGGACAGGGCACTAATGACTCATATTTTGAAGACCTAGTCTCCCCTCTCCAGGACCAGGAGAGTCAGAAAGAATGTTCTGCACCCTGGCTGACCCTGGTCAAGCCAGCAGAGACACACGAGTTGGTCTAAGGAATACTCCCGAGGTTTGCAGCATAAGACCACACTCTCTGCCTACAACCCTCCTCAGGACCTCTGACTGCCTCTGGCAGGTGTGTCTGGCCTCCCTGCTGGTCCCCTTCTGCAGAGCAGCCAGCAGAGTCAGAGCTGGAACCTCCCCGAGGGATAGGAAGGCAGTCGACAGGCCAGGCAGCGGTCTCTCTAGTAACCTGTCTGCTTAGCAGGACTGGGAACAAAGCCCGTAGGCCAGACAAGCGTCCCTTTGGGATAAGCGTTTGAGAAAAGACAGTGGATGCTGCAGAAGCAGGAAAGCAGAAGTCAGCCACCAGGGCAGCGCTGGGGAGCTCTCTGATGGGGACAAGCTGCCAACCCTCTCACTGCCTTTGTTTCCAAGCAGAGCCCATGAGGTCAGGATTACTCATGAGGATGCGTGGGGGCGGGGCTCAGAAATCCAATTACTTAAGCACCAAGGGCACAAGAGTTCCTGGCCAGACACCACCAGGATTTGCTTAGACTCTAATCCTCCTACACTTGGCATGCTGGCCCCTTAAGTAATATTTCTGCAGCAAGACAGTTTGGACCCTTTTCTCTGGACAGCCAAGACAAAAAAAATCTCATTTTTACTTGAATGTTTAATAATGCTGGAGAGCCTCAGCTGGAGGAAGTAGGGCCAAGACCCTTCGACTCAAGCCACCAAGATGACTGGGGGGTCCATCCTTACAGAAGTCACAGTAGAAGACCAGCCCCTGACAGGAAAGGGCTACACCTCTAGGTTAGTAAGGACCATTGTATGAAAGCCTAAAGAGCATTGCACAGCAAGTCCTGGGTTCCATCCTCAGCATCACAACAACAACAACAACAACAACAAAAAAAATAGCTTCAATGTTTTAAAACCATAAATGAAGTTGGACCTGATGAACAGGGCTGGAATCCTGACTACTCAGGAGACTAAGAAATAAAGACCCCAAGTTCAAGGCCTTCTGGGCTACAGAATAAATTCAAAAGCCATGGCAAAATGAGGGCTGAAGATATTACAGTAGTAGATGGTTTTGGCACGTGTGAGGTTGAGTTCAGTCTCTAGTAATACACACACGCAGACACACAAACTGGGAAGGGGGGCACCCTTCAGGGGCCCATGTGGTTCAGACTTAACATCAGAGTCCTGAACATGCAGGAGGGATCTTTATCTACGGGAGCTGAGGTACAAGGAAGTCTTTTGGCTGCTCTAAGAGACTCTGCAACAAACGCAGGGTGAGCAAGCGTGAGGAGGCAATGTCCAAAAAGGGTGTGGAGACAGGCAAGCCAGGGACCCTCCGCACTGCCGGGAGCAGGTTCAAAGCAGTGCTGTCCAGTCTGACCCAGTCCAGCATCGGACACACAGGACATCCTAGTCTAGTTACAGGACATCCAAGAGCAAGAGCACGGAAAGCGCCCTGCGGACAGCTCACAGGATGCTCTGAACAGTACCGAACACCCGAGGTAGGCTGCACAAGCTGTTAGCTAACTGTACAAAGTGGGACCGACCGACCAAGTCTTGGAAATTAAAAAAAGGAGAAAATCTAAAAAGACAATCTGCTCTGTTTCTAGATTTAGTCTGAGGAAAACTAACTTTGGAAGGCAAACCCTCTGCTATAGAGAGAGGAAAAGATGGCCAGGGACTCTAAGTGACTCCCCATAGTTAACGGCAAAGCCCGTGAGTAGAGGAAGAAACACTACTTGTTGCTCTCTCTCAGCCAGTGAAGCAGTAACGTCTACAAAGACTCAAACCTTATTTTTTAAAGATGGGGCCTGATATAAACCAGGCTAGCCTCAAACTAGCTACATAGTCAAGGATAACCTGGAATTCAGTCTACTCCTCAAATGTGAGATTACAGACACACACCACTATATCCTGGTAACTGCTCACAAGGTGACTTTTTCTGTTTTTTTGGCAGTGCTGGAGATTGAATCTATAGCAAAGGCTCGACTAAGCCACATTGCAGCTCCAGAACACAAATGTTTTCAGATAGGGCCTTACTATGCAGCTCTGGTGGAACTTATGATGCAGACTAGGCTGGCCTCAACTCAATCGATGCACCTGTCTGTGCCTCCCAAATGCTGGGGTGAAAGGTGTGCACAACCAGAAGACCCTCACTCCTAAGGAGCTGCAAGCAGTTCCAAGTTCACATGAACAGACCCAGGGGGTAGCATTTTATCCGGCCTTCTCTGCATCTCAAACCCAACGCTTTTTCAAAAATCAAGCTTCCTTTCCACCTTATCCATTTCACAACACACGACCCTAACACATCACTACCAGATCCTGGAAGCACTCACTAACCTTAACAAGGCTGACATTTGTTGATTCTTCATTCCAAGTTCCCTGAGGTTCAATAAGCCACAAAGAAAGCCTAGCACATCCAAGTGCACATGTGATGAGAAGTTTGGTGTGTGCAAGTTCATATGCCCCAAACGCAGTGGAGATCAAAGGTATTGACTGCATGAAAACGCGCTGGCGACACTGGCGTTCCCACCCATAACTGAAGGAATTCAGTCCACAGCTCTTAGGTCTAAGGGTTTTTGTAAGACTCGAACAGTAACTTCTCTCTTCTGACTCTGTACTTAGTCCCGGGGCACGGGAGGGCTCAGCAAAGGTTGAGGAGACAAGGAATGGGAGATAAAAGCAGGCGAGGATGGGAACAGAGTCCTGCTTAGACTGCCGAGCTACAGGTTATACTCCTGCAAGCCGCCCCTGTCCTGTCTGCACAGACTTCCTAGATGAGCCCAGGAGAAAGCCACCTCCTCCTCAGAAGCCTCTCAGATGCTGGGAACGGGGGTCCTGGGGACTGCCAGATGCCTGGGTGTGGGAGGAAATGAGGCCAAAAGCCCAAGAGGTCAGGGATGGAAACGAGGTCTTAAGAGGATTGGGAGACCCAAAAGCTGAGCCAAAACAAAGCCTCTGCCATACTCCCAGCTCCCGACCCCCCAGCCAGCCACACCACTTGCCACAGCCTCCAGGGTATGGGAGGGAACTTGGCAAAACCACAAAGCCCATTTCTAGCAGAAACGTCCATCTGTAGCTGGAAGCAGATGAGCACCCAAGCCCCTCCTCCTCACAAGCCCAGCAAGAGGCCAACAGAGCCATCATGGTGGTCTCCGAATGCAGCCCCAGGTCCTTGCACTGGGGCAGACAGAAGGCTCCCATTCCACCTTACACTGTTCCACAGTCCCTCCTCTTCGCTGATACTCATTCAGAAATGACTGGCTGGGGTTGCCAAAGAGGTGGACCTGAGCCCTGCGATGAACTCCCGCTCCTACCAAGCACGGGGAAGCCCTTTCTCCATTCTCCAGCGTAAACCTGACATCCCCTTGGTTGGTTCCTTTCATGCTCCGGCACAACAGGCCCACCCGTTTTCAACTTTATTGCTGCTTGTAAATGATTCCGGGGAAGGGGACTCCTCTACCTTCCCAAGAGCTGAAGGGCAGGTGACAGACAGGAGTGACCAAGAGTATGCAGAGAGTCATGCAGCAGATTCTCAACAGGGCGTTTTTGGGGGTGGTCAAAAGGAGAGACAGAAGGCAGAGATCCTGGGCTCAGCACCAAAATAGTTTCCAGACAGCCTTAGCCAGTGCAGTGCTCCCATGAGGCAGAGCGTGGGAGCCCAAAAGCAGGGCAGCCTGGTGCTCTCGGCACTGGCCACTCTCTTCTATCCAGGCAGCTGAGGGGAGGAGGTAGCAACAGGGTATTCTGCTATGGCGGATTCCCTGGGATATCGCGGGTAAATGACATGAAGCATAATATATAGTAAACTGACGACTTGCATTCACCAAGCTCTGCTCTGTGACCATGCCAGACACCGCACGCATCCCCACATCAGGATATTCCTGACAGCATTAGCATACAAGGAGACATGCATTACTTCTTCTGGCTGCTGGACACCATTCACCCTTGGGGCTTGCCCGTCCTGTGGGAACTTGTACACACACACACAGGCATACATACTCCCTTTGTGCTGACCACAAGAGGAGGCTCTTCGACCATGACCTGATAACAGACCGGGCAAAACTCTCTCACCCCCCAACAGGCCCCCTGAGAAAATCCAATGTGGAAAAAAAGACAAAGGCAAAAGCAGGGGCTCAGACCTGAGTATTAGTGGGCGCCAAGGCTGAGAGGAAGCCATGGTTCTCAGACAGGCAGGCAGCTCAGCATCAACAAGCACAGATGCATGCCCAGAGCAGGAGGAATCAAAGTCCTGTGGACAGGGACGGGGAAGACCTAGGGATTTTTGTAACGCTGCGGCTGGGGTACTAGGCTGGGGGCCTCCAAAAGACCTTCGGACCAGGTCCCGGGGCAGCACAACAGGTGGTGGAAAGAGCGCATACTAGCAGAGGGCGAGGACCCAGGTCTGCCAAGGAGAGCCACAGCATCACCACAGCAGCCAGGCAGGAGGGTGCTGGCGAGCGTGAGCAGACGAGGATGGAGGTACAGAAGGAGGGAGCTTCCCCCTCTCCCTGAGCCCATCTGTCTCCATCCTTTTGTCCTGCTTTCATGGGAGTTGGGGGACAGAAGAGCCTGCCTCAGAATCTTAACATCTCCAGTGCCCACACTTTTGAAACAGTGTACCCAGTGACTACAACTCCCCCAGTGAGCGGCGGGTGGCCAAAGGAAGCGGAGGTGGGAAACTGTGGGTTCTGGCTCCCCAGAAAAGACAGCAAGAGCACAAGTCAGCCAATGAGAGCCCACAGCTCCCTCGGCAGCCCGTGCACAAACAGTGTCACTGATGCTTCTGCTTGCCTGGGGGGTCTCCCACGGCCCCTTCCAGATGACTACCAACAGCTCCCCAGCCTCACCGAGGCATGCCAGCTCCCTCTGAGCTGAGGTCACCTGGCTCTTCCTCCCTAAGAAACTGTTTCTGAAGCAAAACCATGTCCTTCTCTAAACGCTGCCTTGGGAAGAGGCCAGGGACTAACCCTGGCCTTCAGATCCACCTTGTAAGCCAGCCCAGGAACCCCCGACCCACACAGGAAGCAGCAGGGCCCCACCCTGACAGTGTCACCACCCAGACAGGGAGGTGGCAGAGGGCCATTTCCAGCACCTGCTCAGAGCTTCCCACAGCTTTCCCAGGAAGTAGGAGGCAGCTTTGCAGGAAAAGACTAAGAGCATGCTGGGACACTCGCAGCTCGCCCACCTGCTACCTAAGCAACCGGGCTCCGGGTTTCCTCCATGCCAGGGAGAGCCCCGCTGGCCTGGCCTGGCCACCTTTCCCCATACTCACTCCAGTCTCTGCTCTTCAGAGACATCCACACTGTTTCTTCTGTCCCAGTCCCCCCCACCTCCCAGGCTAGAGGACACTGCTGAGTAATCCCAAACTTAAGGTGGGCCCCCAGCCCTGTAAACTGGGGCAAACTAAAGGAAATCTACTGATCTGGTCCTTGCCAACCTAGAAGGATTAGTCATGGCTTCTCAGTGATCAGATTCTCCCTGGACTCTCCATTCCCCCCCCCCACTCATCAAATGCACCACCCTACCCTCTGAAAACCCACCTGGAATGGGTCAGGACCCCTTTCTCTGCTTCCCCCACACCTGGGAACACTGCCTTCCTGGGCTCCCAGACACCAAATGGCACAGAACAACAGCAGACACCCGCTGGCTTCCTAGCCATGATGTTGCATCAGCCCCCACCCTACCCAAAATATCCTCACCCCCACCACCTCCTCTCCTCTCTCCAGCCATCTCCATGGTGACAGCAGCATGACTAATGACACCCTATCAGCTTCGGAGTCAGGAGTGCAATTCTCCCTCCCCCTTACTGTCTTTCACCCCCCCCCCCCCCCCCGCCCCACTCCCCGCGACGCACCCCGGGGATTTCTGCAGATTGGATGCAAACCAACAGTGCCAGGGCCATTCTCCAGAGATTCCCAGAGGCAGGGACAGGGAGTAGGTTGCATGTCTTTAACACACACACAGGCACGCGCGCGCGCGCGCGCGCACACACACACACACACACACAGTTCAACAAACCAAAATCCAACTGCACCCAAACCATCCAGCTGAGAAAGCAAAAAGAATCCAAACAAAACCCACACAGGCCTGAGAATTCATTGGCCGCCCACATTCCCGCCGCCCCTCCCCCTCAGCTGCTGCTACACTCACACACACACACACACACACACACACACACACACACACACACACACACAGTGGGAGATTAAAGAATCACCAGAGGAGACCCTTTATTTATATCAATCCAGTCCAACACTTCAACCCCCACCCGCGCGCGCGCCCACGCACACACGTAAACGTATACATACACACACACACACACACACACATACACACGCACACGCACGCACGCAAGCACGCAGGGTACCTTGACAGTCGCCCCTTGTGCCCAAGGCCCCGTTCCTTCACCAGCCTTTATTTCCACCTGCAAAAGAAGCCAAAGACACCGGTAAGGCAGACTGGTGGCAGGCAAGCAGCAAAGCAGTCCTGCACAGGCCCCGGCGCACTGGAGAGGAAAGGGCCGGGGAAGAAAGGCTGGACGGGACCATCTTCCTACTCCAGCTGCCTCCGAGCGCCGATGGGCCCCTGCGCCTTCCAGTGTTTTGTTTTCCTGCTCGGTTCCCGGGTCTCTCAAGATCCAGGGGCCCCCGCTCCCGGCCTGCACGCGGCCTCCCCTCCCCTCCAGGCCCTGCGCTCTACCTCGGCCGGCCTCCTCTACTGCATCGGCCGCCGCCGGGCCTCCCATTATCCCCGCCGAGGGAGCGCACCGAGGGAGGCACTGCAGAGGCGGCGGCCAGCTGCCGGCTGCTCCCGCCCCGCCAGGCTGGTGTGCGAGGGGGCGGCGCGCGCGCCAGCCAATCCCGCGCCCGGCCCTCCCCGTTAAGGACCTGCCCAGCAGCCAGGCGGGGGCCTTGCTAGAGGAAGCCATAGCCACAAGGGCTGCTTCCCAGGCAGGCCGGGGATCCCGGGGCACCCCCCCCCCCCATCAGGCAACAAGCACAAGGCGTCCCCTGCACCTCCGGCGGCGGGTGCACCCGGAGTACCCCGGAACGCAGGTACCCCACACCGGCCACTCTCCAGCCGGCCAAGAGCTGGAGCTTCAGTCCTCCAAGGAGAATTCAGGGCAGCAGGAGCTACACACACACACACACACACACACACACACACACACACACACACACACACACACACACACACTCACTCACTCACTCACACCCGCGCTCTGCAGACTGCAGATGAGTGGAGTAACTTACCGAAGGTGACACCGCTGGAACTCAGCGGAGCTCAGACGCCCTGCCAGGTCTGTCCTCCCTGAAGACCATACCCCTTCGCCATTCTGTAGCTCTCCTGCCCTGCCCTCTTGTACCCCACTCGGGAAAATGGGCTGTAGCCCATACTTCCCGCGCTTCCCCAAGTCAGCTGTGCCCTCCCTGGCTCCCACCTCACTACCCCAAGATCACTCCCGACCGGCGCTGGTCGTCATGCGGTCGTCTCTCCTGGAGAGGCTCTACCAGGTGCCCCTTCCAAAGACCCCCTGGGCTCCCAGACCTCAAGAGTTCCAGGACAGTCCCCTAACTCCAAACATACCAAGGGTGCCAAGGCCAGGAGACCGAAGGGATGAGGGGGGCGGCAAAGTCCTAGCAATTCACATTCCTGTATTAAATTCCCAGGCACCTCTTCCGTCTATTCCATCCCTGAGAGGGAACATCCAGGCTGCTACCTCACATACACACACTTTAGTACCCACACAGCCCGTTCCTAGCCGGTGGTAACTTACCTCTCTAAGCCTCTCTCTTCTCATCTGTAGAATGGAACCGGCAGCCATTTCACACAGCTATGAGGCCCTGAGAAGGCACCCAGCCAGCTGCCCGGCACAAGGTAGATGCTGCTGCCTTGCAGCCCTCTACATTTCTGCCGGAGCTCGGGGTGCTTTCTCATTCTCACAGATGAATAAGCTGGGGCCTGAGAGAAGTGACTCACAGACGAGCGCCCCTGCTCTAGTGACTCGCTCTATTACCCACTCCACCACAGATGCATGATTGTGCCCCACCCCAGGGCCCCCGGGGGGTACTCAGAACCAGAAAAGCCGCCTTAGGAGAAAGGGCAAGCCTGCCTCTAATGAGGCGGCTTCAGGGCTCACACTTGCCTCCTCTTCCGGACAAAGGGCAGTCTTACCAGGTCCCTCCCAGAGCAGGCAGGCAGGCAGATGCCAAGATAGAGCGAGGGACAAAGCAGGGAATTTGGGGGGGGGGGGGTCGTTTGTTTGTTTGTTTGGGTTGGGTTTTTTTTTTGTTGGTTTGTTTTAGGTTTTTCAGACAGTTTCTCTGTGTAACAGCCCTGGCTGTCCTGGAACTTGCTCTGTAGTCCTGGCTGGTTCAAATCCACCTGCCTCTGCCTCCCAAGTACTGGGATTAAAGGTGTGCCCCGCCGCTGCCACCGGGCTGTGTTTGTGTCTTTGGACTCACATCACTGACCAGCCTAAGTGAGTCCTTCTTTCTCTTGGTTCCCTAAACCCCGTGTGTACCCCACAGAGACAAACACAGCTTGGACAGGTATCAGTTAATACTGTTCCCACTACGGCTGCCACAGTGTATCAGGTCCCCTCATTTTACCTACTTTACACATGTTTTTTAAAGAAGGAAGAGTCTTAGAGATGCTGAACAATTTGTCCTTCAAAATTAGTGGGCTGGAATTCAAACCCAGACCCTCCCCGACCCTCTTTACCCCCCTTTCTCTGCCAAGCCCAGGGAGATATGAAGACAACTGGGTCACTTAAAGTGACCACTTCCTGTCACACAGATCTGAGAATACTAATGTTTTCACTCTTCCCAATGCTGCCCCCTGACCCCTCCCCCGCATGCTAATGTACTGCATGACTGAATCCAGACAGTACCTCCCCTCTGCCAGGTCCCCAGTCACCAAGCCTTTCCCAGTATTAGCCAGGCTCCTCCCTGTCCTCGAGAACAACATACTGCCTCTTCTGGAGCGCCAGTCACATCCAAGCAGTTACTTATTTACAGTCCTTCCCCCACGTGGGTGGGGCCCCATCTTCCCCGCTTTCCTGGGCTCTACACAGAACTGGAATGTGCTGAGCTGCAGTCTACCTCCGGAGTGTGGAGTAGCAGATGGCTGGACACTGAGATGGTGAGTCTCCTCTCCTGGTCAGGCTTCTAGATGAAGTCCCCAAAGGCAGGGGTGGAGGGGTGGAGGGGTGGGGCGGGGGTAGCATCCACTCTCCTGGAAAGGCAGGACCTACCACTGTGGACTGTGGACCAGCATGCATGCCTCTTTCTTACAGCTTATGGGAACTCTGAGTTCACTCCATCTCCCTCTGCTAACTCTGTGCTCCGCCAACTTCAGGTACCCACCCTGCCCTCCAGCAGCCCTTGGCTAAACCAAGGGAGCATGTGGTGGCCCCCAAGGCAGCCTGCTTGTTCCCATTCTCATCCCACTCAAGTGATGCCAGGACAGCTCTTTTCCTACCTGACACCTTTCTCCTCTCTCTATGCCCCCCTCTTTCTACATGTGAGCCTCCCTGGGACCAGCTGCGAGGTACTTGGGATTCCTCCGCATAAGGACAAAGATCCTTCCCTAATTTCCATCTGGATCTCCCAGTCTCCACCGTACTGGCTGCAGGAGTGGGGGTCAGAGAGAAGGTCAATGGGGAACTTGCTGCAAACACACTGAAAACATGGCCATCCATAGACCAGACTCCCCACGGACGAGCAGGAACCCAGACACACAGGGAAGGGGAGACTGCAAATGAACCAAGCCCCACGCCTGCGGAGCCCCACCAATGGGGACACAATTTCCATACCCACTCTACAGACAGACGATGCAGAGTCCTGGACACCCTGCCCACAACCACACAGCTGGAAATGACAGCGGCTCTCCTTCTGGCCTTTCTCTCGCTCACGGTGGTATACTCAAGGGCCACTGTGGCTAGGCCTCCAGTGCTCAAGTCCATCTACCTCCTCCAGAGGGGACAGGGAACCGGAGACAGGCCACTTCTCTTCCCCGCCTTGTCCCGAACAAGGCTTGTCTGCACAGGGTTTTTCCTTCCTCGCTCAGTTGAAGCCCGCTTTCTCCAGGAAGCCTTCTCTGGTTACCTCAGCTTGTTGCTAGTCCCTAACACTTCTAACATTTCTCTTAACACCTGAGGTTTGTCTCTGTGTATGTGTCCTGCCTCCCCTACCAGAACGACTGCAGCCCTGACTTTCCAAAGTACCCAACGCTGAAGGCACTAGGAACTGACTGTGGGGGAACCTGTGACCTCCTCCTCTCTCCATCACAAAAGGATCCTGCCAAAAACCTAACACCCCCTCCACCCTTGGAGCCTATGTTTCCTGGTGTCCACGCATCCATTTCCACCCAAGTAATTGCAGCCCATCACACATACATCATCCTCTATATTTGAAACTCTTCGAGGTTGTCATGGGAACTGCCTTCGCCTTCATTCACTGATCAGACCTCACAATTAGCTTTGGCAGCGGAAGTCTGTCAATGGCAGTCACCAGGAGGAGGAAGCAGAGGAGGAGCAGAGAAAAAGGATGCCCCTCCTTGGAGGTACGGCAGAATGAGATGCAGGGCAGGTACCACTGATGTCCTGATGGACAAAGAGGCAGCCCCAACCCCCACCCCTCACTTCCACTCTGACAAATAAGGTGCACACACTGAGCCCCTGGCAGGTAGTGCCACTCTGCCTGTATGCCACGCCTCCTCTCAGAGGGTCTTACCCCTCCTAATGCTACAACCCTTTTATACAGGTCTTCATGTTGTGGTGACCCCCTCCCCCAATCATAAAATTATCTCGTTGCTGCTTCATAGATGTAATTTTGCTACTGTTATGAATCATAAGGTAAATATCTGATATGCAACCCCCAAGGGGGTTACGACCCACAGGTTGAGAACCACTGTCCTAGATGCTTAGGAGAAGGTGTTGTACTGTTAGGGTCAAATTCAACTGTCTTTTGGACCACCAAATGTTCCAGGACCCACTCAAATAACAGCAGACTATTTGACGCTACAGAAAAAAAGGCGCAGAGTACCTCAGAACCCCAGGGTGGCCTGGAGGAAGACTTCCAAGAGTAACTAACGCACTTAACCTCCCTCAAGGACCTGTGAACACCCTCAGGTACGCCAGCAGCTGCCTGAATCTTTGTCCACCTCTGCCATCAGCCTCCAGCGCTCCAGGCGCAGCAGAGTCGGAGCCCTCCTCCATCCTTCACAGGCCACTACACCCCAACTTTCAAGGCCTATTCCTTCCCTTCCCAGTGGGTCGGCAAGAAGCCCACGAGTGACGGAGGCTAGACTCTGTCCTCAAGGACCTCCTCCCTTGCAGCTTTCTAACCGCATTCTGGTAAGAAAATGTTGCCTTGGGAGAGGTTTGCTGGATAGGGCTAGCCACGGGTTCAAGTGTACGACCTTGATTCTGGAAACTGAGGCGGCACCAGAGAGGCGCTGTACCTCTCCCGGGAGAGGGGCACTGTAGGTCCTGGGACCCAGGAAGCACTCCAGAAGGTAGGTCTTCCTTGTTCTAGCGCCAGCTCTTTTCACCCCCTCCCTGCATCCCCTCACCCCACTCCTCCCAGGCCTCAAGCAAGAGCCTGCCACCGCTGTCTTCTAGAGTGCCAGAACCATTCCTGACACCTTTGGGGGGACCTGATTTACCTCTGTAAGGAGCAGATCAATAAAAGCATGAAGACAGGCAAGACCAGCCCAACTGTCTCCCTGACATAATCAGAAGTGGAGCTATAGTCCAGTACCTGGCCACTTGTTTTGACCCAGCGTCTTCGTGTCCCCTCCTGAGACTTCCCTGACAAGAGGAGCAGTGGGGTATAGACACCCACAGTCTCACCAATGCCTTTAAGATTGCCGGTGACATTCCCATCCTATTCTGAGACCCTGGAGTCGCTGTGCCAGCAGCAGCGGGAGGCATGGAACCTGTCCACTAACTCCCCGGGCATAGCAATGCTGGAACTCCAAGTCAGTTCAGCAGTTCAAACAGAACCATGTGAGAACCCGGCCCACCTCCTGCGTTACTTGAAGTAATCAATCAACCCCCCAGACCCGAGTTCACCTGGAAGGCAACTGATGATCCCACACGGAGCTGCTTTCCCAGCCACCCATGTCCCACCTCTGCCTCAGTAATCAGTAGAAACTCAGGCTGTCAGCTTCTTATGCAAGTAGACAAGGCCACCAAAGTGTACACAGTCCAGGAGTGACAGCAGTCTTCGCCCCACATAGATCACAAGGCAGAGGCCTGTAGTGATCCTAACAGACTCTTCCAGAACAGCCAGCTGGAACACGGGGGTCTCCTCCTCTCACATCCTCTCTTCCCGAGCGCTCGTCTTTCTCCACTGGCAAAGAAGGGATGGAGTCTAGACACTTAGTCCCACTGGAGTCAGCCCACCTGCCACCACACTGCCTTCTCCAGGAGACAGCCGAAGGCAGACCTGACTCTGGGCCGGGCTCGTGAACAAGTACGTGCAGGACCAGAAGTTAACATGAACAAGGTTCACAGAGGCTTTGATCAGGACTATGGGGGGAGGGTTCCTGTGGGGAACCACACCTTACCCCCACTGCGTTCCAAAGAAATCCATGGCCATGCCTTTAAGAATGAGTTCTGTAGGAGGTTAGAATCCAGGAGAGCATGTTCTCTTCCCAACCATGGCTATGAGCCATGACCCCCAACCTGAAAGACGCTATGGTAAGGATGGATTGGGGACCACACAGGGACACCCTATGTCCAGCTCATAGCTCTGCCCAATAGATCTTCTATAGCACTAACTTTTAGAGCCAGGGTATTAGGACACAGCTAAGACTGGCCTGGAACTCATCACCTAAGAGGCTGGACTACATAGAGTTAAGCCAGACTCTAACTGAATGCTTTCTGCCTTTTTCTCCCAAGTGCTGGGATTCCAGGTATGAGGCCCCACTTCCAGAGAAGACCATTCTTTATCTGCACCGCCCAAGAACCATTAGCCATGGGCAGCTAATTAGAAGGTAGTTATTGCGCCCATTACTGTATTTAATTTTAATTTAAATAGCCGTCCATGGCTTATGGGTTTCACACTGGATGGCTCAGGTAAGTCGTGCTTTTAAAATCTAGGGTGGTCATGAACATTCTTGAGAATGTACTAAAAACCATATACCATCTCCCCAAAGATACCCTGTCACGCTTTCATGAGACATTCAGCTGAACCTTTCAGAAAGCTCACAAACCTGACCTCCACCCAGACCTGAGACTAACTCCAGTTACAGGATAAAGTCTAGGGGGGTGGGGTGTAGCTCGGTCATAAAGTACTTACTTGCTTAAAGTATTTGAGGTCTAATCCCCAGCATGACCAAAAAAAAAAAAAAAAGGGCTGTGGAGAGGTTCCATTTAGTAAAGTGCTAGCCGCACAAATGTAAGGACCTGAGTTGTGACCCCCCAGCACCCACGGAAAAGCTCAGCACAGTGTATGCTGTAATTCCAGCACCCGAGAGGTGGAGACAGAAGGATCCCTGAGGCTGAATCTGCAGACTCAGTGGAAGACTGTCTCCAAAAAAAACAAGGGTTAGGCTGGAAAGATGGCTCAGTGGTTAAGAGCACTGGCTGTCCTTGCAAAAGACACAGGTTCAATTTCTAGCACTCACATGGTGGCTAACAACTATCTATAACTCTAGTTCCAGGGGACCTGACTGCCTCTTATGGCCTCTCCACATGATGCACATGAATATATGCAAGCAAAATGCCCATATACATCAAGATCTGTGTGTGTGTGTGTGTGTGTGTGTGTGTGTGTGTGTGTGTGTGTGTGTGTGTGTGTGTGTGTTTTAAACAAGATGGACAGGTCATGGTGGCAAGAGACAAAAGGGTCTCTGCATTCAAGGCCAACCTGGTCTACATAATGAATTCCAGGCCAACCAGGACTATACACAGTGAGTGACTATCTCTAAAATAGAAGGTAAACAGCAATTGAGGGAGACACTCAATATTGATCACTGGCCTCCACACACGTGCATGCACACACACAGACACACAAAGATATATGTACACACAAATTAAGTATAAAATGCGACCAAAAATGTTATGGCCCAGGTTAGCTATTTCTTCTGCAATAAAGCTGTCTAAGGAATATGAAGCTACACCTGCTGTTACACTTCCCACAGACCAGAGGGATCTCTCACTCCAAAGGATGCCTTCATAACGTATCATCAGTCTGCAGAGCCCAGCCTCTATCCAGAACCATCCAGGTACAGGAAACAGGGCACCCCTCAGGCTAGTTCACCAGTTAGGGGAAACTGTAAACACATTTTTTTCTAACACTGCTTCAGTCCAGCCTGCTTAGAACCTACTAACAGAAGGTCTGCAGCCTCCTCCCCAGGAAGGAATTGACTCCTCTGCCACACTCATTTGTAAACTGACTGGCCCTGTTTCCTCTGATTGTCCTATACGTAATCACCCTGACATATCTCAAGATAGGCTGACAAAATCCTCTACAGAGTTTCAGGTCTCTCTATCTGATCAGGAAATCAAGGTTCCTCACATGTGCAGCTCTTTTTAAGAGAAGTCCCAGGAGGACTGGAGAAATGGCCCATGGTTAGCATTTGTTCTTGCAGAGGACCCAGGTTCAATTCCTGGTGCTCATGTGATTTTAAAACCATCCATGACTCCAGTTCTACAGGGATCCAACACCCTCTTCTAACTCTTAAGGACACCAGGCACACACATGATGCACAAACAGAGCACTCATACCCATAAAATAAACCTAAAAAAAAAAAAGTCAAACAAATCTAGACTTTTCTCCTTTTCTCCAGTCCCGCTGAATTTGGCAGAGACTTGCCGCTCGGGCTGTTCCACTCTCCTCAGCCCCCTTCCCACCATCTTTCAACATAGTCACTTCCTCACTTCCAATTCCCAGTCACCATCCGCTGCTCAACCGCAGAGCCTTCCACCAGACCCAAGACTCCACAGATGTATCCCTCCCTCGGCTAGCCACCGCTTGTGACCTGTGGGCCTACAGCCTCCCACATCAGGCTTCCCAGCAGCAAACATCGCCTGAGCGCTTTCCTGGCTGTCTTCAGATCACACCCAAGTCCTTAGACAGTGCTACTCAAAACTCACTAGCCTGAGGGACCCCAGAGGAATGAACGCGGAGTCAGGCCTGGGTTGGGCTCTCCTTTCCCACTTGACAACCAGAATTCTGGGCCTGGTTATGAGGTATTCTGACCCCCTTCCCACTGCCCCACCCCTTCTCCTGGTCAAACAAGCATTGGAGATTCACTCCTCAAATTCTAATGGTTAAAAAAAAAAAATCTAATGGTTATATAAACCACCGGGGTATCTAGCTGAACTACAGATTTGTGTTCAAAAGGTCTGGGAAAAGGCCAGAGATTCTGCACTCCTGACAGGACACTGATGGTCCACAGCATAGCAAGACGGAAGTGAGACTAAACTACTTCATGACCTGCAACTCAGGTGGGAGGCGCGCCTCTCTGGTCTGCAGCAGAGAGTCTCTACCTCGACATCAGATTCACCTCAAGAGCCTCAGTCAAGTCTCTTCTAGGCCAATTGAGTCAAGGTTTCTGGCTGGCAGTACCCATGCACTAGGAGTTTTACGTTTTCCCCAAGTGATCCCAGCGCAGTACCCCTGGTCTACAGTGTTTGATGGGCAGGGCAGTGAAGCTCAGATCTGTCCACGAGACTTCTGGAGCGTCTGCCACCTCGCTGAAATCCAGATCCGAGTGAGTTCAGGCGCTCCCTAAGGATAGTCCACTGCTAGTCTTTCTATGTCTCATCACCCTTTCAACAAGCTGGTCTAGATCAAAAATTAACAACTAATGTGTATGATTTCCAGTATCTCAAAAAACCGGACCTCTTGCCAGCCCTAACCTACTGCACTTCGCTTATCACCGTAATTCTGTAAAGAGTGCTTCCTTGGAGCATTCGGGAAGATACTCAGTCGGGTGTAAGTGCCGGGTGGTGTCTGGCTCTCCTTTCCCCAGTGGCTTGTTTTCCTGTGCCCAGTGATGCTCCCTAAGTTGAAGGCCTACTTCACTTCCTTCTCCTTGCTGGAGCATACAGAGAATCTGCTGTCACAAGCGGTTCCCAGGCATAGTATCTTCTGGCCCCTGGGCCTCCTGATGTGCCTGGGAAGGCTCAGACCACTCCCAAACCTCCATGTTACAAGCCCCAGCGGGCACCACGTGGACCATCTCTGTACACTTGACGGTGGTGTGGACCACACAGATGGCTCCTGTCAGGCTTGGCCCCCTTCACTACCCTTGTCATAGTTCCTTCTGACTGTCCTTATGGAGTCTGTGGCTATGGGGTTTAAAAACAGCGTCTCAGAGACGGTTATCCAGTCATTGCGCCCAGCCTCTTCTCGGGCCTCGCACAACCAGGTGGGCTTCTTTTTAAAGAAATCTCGTCCCCTCTACTTTCCCCTGCCTTTCCCTTTGCTGAACACCCTCCCGAGGAGCTGAGCTACCAGCTAGCTCAGGAAGAACCCATCAGGTTTCTGACATTGTTCAGAGGGCTCCTGGCCCCCAAGAGCTGCAAGGCATCTTGTCAGAAAGCTGAAGAGGATGCACTTGGCTGGTGGCTAACAAGCACTCTCTAACCACACACCATTTCTCCGCTGCTCATCCACACTGTTCTGCTTCCAACCTGATGCATCGGTTTCTCTCTACAGATTTGCTTCCTCTACGTACTCTGGTCGTTCCTTCCCTTGCCCATGCCCAGGACCACAGTGCCGCCTTGTTCCTGGTGCGCAGACACTCCCCTTCCCACACCTGGCTCCAGAGTCCAGGGGATGTCTCAAGATAAACATTTAATCTGCATTTACAGTCTTACAACTCAGACTAATGCACAGTTGTTTATATGTTGGAGTTTAATTCTGTCACTGTGTGCTGGCTACCTACTGTGTGCCAGACACATGCGTATTTTATCTTACATTTCATCCTTGTAACAGCCTGAGAAGGATCACCCTTATCTCACAACTGAGAAAACCCACGCTAGAGGGACTTCCTATGTGGCCCTAGCATGCTTCACCCTCAAACTCTACTTTGAGAAGCCTTCTTTTATTCAAGAGAAAAGAACGCAAATCAAACTGACACCAGCCTAAGCTCCGAATCTTTCTGAACGAGGAATGAAGACCCCAGGAGAGGTACAAACTCCTTCTGATGTGTTATACCTATTGCCAGCCCAGGAGCAACCACCTGCTCCTGGGAAGCCATCTTTATTTAATCCTCAGATTTGAACTACTGAGTCCAGGGACTCAGGCGTACCTTTCCCAAAGCCCTCTGGGAAAAAGGAAGCCAAACAGAGGAGCAAAAGGAAAAACACGAGATAAGTGTTGCCCATCCTGTAACAGGATGGTGCCAAGCAGCGGTCAGCGGACAGTGTGAAAGAAACTCCAAAGGCAGCTGGGAGAGTGGAGTCAGGATGGAGTTAAGGAAGGATGCCGAGAGGTCTAAAAACTCGGAGGCAGAGATGAAAGCAGAGGGTAAGACTTCTGAGGCTCCAGGGATGGAGTAACCCACCACACCACAAGAGTCAAGCAAAAAACAAACAAACAAACAAACAAACAAACAAACGAACGAACCTCCCCAGTCCTGGGACACTCTCCTTTAGAGCACTAAGAAGATCTAATGATTAAGGTCACTTCAGTCCCCTGGGGCTGTTAAACACTTTGCTCAAGCAGAGTCTCTCAGGCGCATCTCAGCCTGTGAACATGCCAGAGACAAGTCCATTAGATGGGGTGTTGTCTAGATAGCAGTTCCCGGGTTTTCAAGCCTTTTTGAGCAGGTCGTTTTTGTTTTCGTAAAGGAGAGCCACCAGTTACCAAGACAACAACAACAACAACAACAACAAACCTCTTTCTTCAAAGTTTAAATATCAAAGAGAAGGGACCCACCTTTGGAGCACTGCTCTTAAAAAAAAAAAGTTAGGATCATCAAGCTGGTGGGTAAAGCTGTCAGCTGCAGGGCATGAGGACCTGACTTTGTTTTTCGGGACCCACACAGAAGAAAACTGACTCCCAGGTTGTCCTGGCTTCCTCATATGCACCACGGTGCATAAATGCATGCAAACAAACAACGAAATAGCTAGCTTTAAGGAAAAAAAAAAACTGTCCCCACATTACACTATTTCTCTTGACACTGGAGCCAACCCTGGTCTACAGACCCACATGTAGACCCTCTGTCCTCGGGTATCACAATGTCGAGCTACATTTTTACCTGACGCTAGGGGCCTAGGGTAGCCGCCAACCATGGCAAGGTCTGTCGGGTGCACAGACTTCTCAGGGCTGTCTCTAAGCCTCTGCCGCCCCAGGTCCACGGGATCTTTACCATGACCACCCAGCAGCCTGGCCAGCAGCTTACAGAAGAAGATGACAGGCCCTGGCCTCATTCCCGGCTCCTTTCATTCAGGTTATGTCCCACTGTTGCCAAAACCGGCACTTAACGCCACCCACAAGGGCCACCAAGAATATCTAGCCCACAGGGCTCAGCATCTTTACCCTGGAGTCTATCAGAGGGGTGGAGAGAGAGAGACTGGGATAGAAAAAGGAAGTGCCCCGTTCGGAAGAAGGGAAGGATGGGATCTGGCCATGCAACATAGTTCTCACAACCTAACACCAGGTTATACCTATCTCAGCCTCTAAGAAATGACCTGGCGGGCACAGGGTGAGCAGCATGGTAGATGGGCTGGGCACCATTGCCCCAAGGCTGGGGTGGGGGAGAGCTGCAGACCTGACCCAGACGTCTGCTTTAACTGGTCAAGGTAAACAGGGAACAGACGGTCGTCCCCGAGTCATGACTTATGGTGTGCAGCAAGTGGACAGAGGGAGTTAAGGGACAGAAGCACCCTCGCAGAACCCACTTCCTGCCCCTAGCACTGAGATCTGTCTTCCCAGCCAAAGCCCCACCGGCTTGAGGCCCAGCTCTCATTCTGCAGTCAGGGAAATCCCGAGTGCGGGCGGGCGGGCGGCATACCCAGAGCAGCCACAGGTGACCTTATGCTCGGAGCCCAGCAGCTTCTGGCCCAGCTGAGGGGGCTTTGAGGAGAACTCCATTTCCCCCACAAGAAGAGAGGCCCAGAGGGGCAGAATAGTCTAGGCTCTTGGACAAGTTAGGGGCAGGGCCAGGAGCCCTACAGACTGCATAGGCCTCTGTCTCTGTCCAGCGCCAGTTCCGCTGCCTGGAGCGGCTGCAGCAGCCGCTCGACGCTCCGCCTAAAATCTGTTCTGCTGGCTGGTCCCTGCTTTCGCCAGCTCCCTCCTGTCACAGCGGCCACCAACCTCGTGTGGGGTGTCCATCACCAGGGTAGAAAGGAAAGAAGCCCGACCCAGGGTCACTGCCTCTCCACTTCTCCCCCGACCCCCACTCTGGCTACTCTTACCCCCAGTCTTCCTCCGTCTTCTACCCAGAACACAGGGAGCCCTTGACAGTATCTCAAAAGCTCGTCATTCATTCATACGTTGGTATCCAGTGACTACTACCCACCAAAATACTACTATGCCAAAAAACCGTTCCGCCCCGGACAGTATCCCATGCCATCGAGAACCCCAGTCATGGGTCTCTCACTCAATTCCCTGTTTGAGGAAAAACAAGAACCCAACCAAGGAAAGGTTTAGGGGAGAAACACCCCGCCCCATCAGGACAGCGCAAACACACCCACCTGTCACCCGGAGCTTTCCTCTAACCTCACCCGCCTCCACTGCCCCACTGTCACCGCGGCTGCCCACATCACCCACGCACACATACATACGGTCACCTTAAAATCCACCCAAGGCTCCCAGCAGGAAGAGAAACTTCTAACGCTCAAGCCAGACATCTCCGTCCTGCATCAGTTATAAACGCTCTGCAAGGGACCGAGTTGCGCTCATACAAACCATCAGCCGGGAAAAGGAGCCCACTGGGCTTCCAACAGCAGCAGGCTGTGCCCCAGAGGAGACCAGAAACAGAAGGGCAGGTGTAACCGGATGGGTCTCTTTAACCAGACCCTCGTGATGACCACGCCCTCGCACAAGGGACGGGGAGCCTAGCCGAGGCCCGCTTACCTCCTTAAGCAGGCCCACTTTTTTCTTCAGCACCTCACACTTGCGAAGTTTGCAGATCTGGTGCGTGCGACGATTAGTGCAGCTGGTACAAGACCCACAGTTCTCCAGCCGCCGGCAGGGCTCACAGGTCCCACACCTTTTTCTTTTCTTTCGCCCATCTCCACCCCCTCGCAGGTGGCTCTCACTCCCAGCCATAGGAAGCCCGGGCCCCTGGAAGCCCCCTACCATCACCTGGCCCTGCGGGAAATCGTAAAGGCCTGGCAGGTCCGGCTGGACCGCCAAGGGCACCTGAAACTGGCTCATGATGCTGCCGTTGCCAGGGAAGGGCAGCCTAGGAGCCGGGTTCAACTACTGTCCACCAACAGGTCCTCCTCTCCTAAACGCGTCTACACGGGCGAAGGCAATCAGTTTCCGCCTCTGGGATGGGTGCCTCTTCTTAAACCCTCTTCACCTCCTCTGCAGCCGGCTGCCAGGGCTCCTTCCAGGACCAGTCTCCCACCTGCAGGGCCCCAGGATCAGGGGCAAGACAGTAGCGGCGGCAGCCCCCAGGAAAGGTTTCATCTTGGCTGGGTGGGTTCTTCACCCTCACCCACCCGGGGCTCAGGCATGAGGTGAGCCGGTGGGTGTGTGGTGGGGCAGATTAGGGTGAGGAGTTTCCTCCTGACACTTCTCCCTCCCTGGGTCAGGATGATGGAGAAGGCTAACGCTGCCTGGGGGTGGAAAAGACACAGAAAGGGGAAGCGCATCACTCGGGGCTCGGGGACAACTTTCACGTGTTTAGCTCTTCCTGCTTCAGGGAAGAGAGAAAATGGGGGAAGCCAGGGTCTGAATCAAACGAAGTCATTAGAGCCTCAGATGGAGGTACCGAGGACTCGTGGGGGGCCGGGAGCGGGGGGAGTTGGAGGGAGGAGACATTCAAGTGGATGAGGGGTGCTCAAGGTGGGGTTTCTGAGAAAGTTGCTCTGTGCACCCTGCACTTACACCTTCCACTGGCTTATGAGTTTCATTAAAATCCAAGCGAAGCCCCTCACTGGGGGGCCACAGGACTGTCCCCGGGGTTAACAGAGCTTGCAAAATAAAGTTTGCGGAGGCTCGCTCATTGGTGTGGATGGCACCCCAAGCACTGAGGCGGCCGGGAGGTGGGGGGGGGAGCGCCCGTGGGGAGTCCCGAGTCATCCACCTCGCTGCGCCCCAGGAGCCGGAGCCCGGAGGGCCACAGAGGAGAGTGACCCGCGCCACCGAGGGGCGCGGGGAGGGGGCGCGCTGGGGCGCAGGCCAGGCTGCGCGCGCCGCCGCCGCCGCCGCCGCCGCTCCGGCTCCTTTGTTCTGGGGCCTCGGCCGCTCCACTCCCGCTGCACCGCAGCCCCCGCCCCGCCACCCCCACCCGGCAGCGCCGCACGGCCACCCGGAGCTCCCTGCCGGGTCCCTGGCTACCCCCGCTGCGCCCACCCCGGCCTCGCCACGGTCCCCGCGCCGCCCCTCCCCCCACGCGCTGCCCCTCCCCCACCGCGGAGCCGGAAAGCCACCGGCTGCACCGACCTGCCCGCCGCCTCCGGGGCGGAGCGCACAAAGGGGCAAAGTTTCCCAGCCTGCCGCTGCCACCGCCGCCACCGCCACGGCCCAAGGTGTGCGCCTCCGGGAACGGAGCGCCTGGCCCGGCCAAGCACGCTGCGCGCACGGAGTCCCCCCTCCGCCCCAGCCCTGGCCGAGCAGGGGACGGCTCAGGAGGAAGGAAGAGGCAGCGGCAGCGGCAGCGGCCGCGGCGGCGGCAGCAGCAGCAGCAGCAGCAATGAAGGCGGCCGCGGGACTCCCCGCCCCCCGCGCGCCGCGGCACGTGCTCGCCCGGGGACTCCCCCGCCCGGGAGGGCGCGCACGTGCGGTCCCGCCGAGGCTGGCCGCTAGGCCCGGGACCGCGCAAGAGCGGAGTTCCCGGGTAGGGAGCGATGCGCGCGCGGGCCGGCCGGCCGGCTGGCCGTGCTTTGCACCTGCAGCGCCTCCTTGGACCTCGCGCAGGGGCCCCTCCGGAGACGCGGCTGTCCCCGCGGGCTGGCCCGTCCCTGCCCTCCGGCGGGGCCCGAAGACCGAGCTGTCGAGGCGGGGCGGGGCAGGGCAGGGCGCGGACCTCCCCAGCTAGGCCCTTGGCCCAGCTGCCTGGGTGTCCCCACTTCCTGCCACTCCCTGCGTGCTCGGGACAGCCCCACGCTCGCTGGCAGCCCCGAGCCCGACCGACCCCCTTTCTCCTCCTCGGCTGCTGCTCAGTCAAGCCGAGGCAGGACAATAGGGGACATCGCGCGTTTGTGTACCGAGTCAGCCTGGCCGGCAAGAAGGGGGTGCCCGGAGGCAGAGACCGAGTGCCCGCTGCATGGCATCCGCGTGAGGTTCACAACCGAGCGCCCTACCCCGAACGACCCCAGGGCCCTGCCGTCACCAGCCTCCCTGGCGCGGCGCTCGGGCTCTTGAGCATCTAAAACAAAGACTAATTGGAGACCCCCAGCCTGCCCTGCTTCCCAGAGTAGAGGGAAGAGAGGGACCCCAGACTCCGGATGGGCCCAAGTCGCTACTGAGGCCTAAAGCTCGCAGGCACTTTGAAAAAGTCACCCTGGGCTGTCTTCCAGGCAGGGACAAGACACAAGAGTATTTCCAACTTGCCAAACTGTCCATTTCTCATGCTGTTTCCCTGCTCCCCCTCACCTGTTGTTACTGGCCAAGTTGAAATTCCAGGTTAGATTAATTCAGCTCCACCCATCTTGGTCTGAGTGCCAGGCTCGAGTGCTCCCAGTTGCCTTCCACCTACCGGGGTTGCTGTGGAGAAGGTCTGTGCCCTCCCTACGCACGGGCAAGTCCTGGCAGAAACAGCCATGGGGTGGACTAGCCTGACCAGTTTGGGCGGTGCTCACCCAGCCAGGTACCTGGCAGGCGTCCTCATCGGCGGCGGCGGGGAAGCTAACAACTCAGCCAGAACTGGAGAAAGAGCATTCGGCCGGCTGTGTGTGTGTGTGTGTGTGTGTGTGTGTGTGATGTGTGTGTGTGTGTGTGTGTGTGTGTGTGTGTGTGTGTTGGGGGTGGGGGTGGTAACTGATCTCAAACAGCGCCCGCTGTCCAGAAAGCCCTAGGCAGTTAGTTGAAACAGCCAGAGCTGTCTGGGACTTCCCTCTGGCACGCCGGATATTTGACAACTTGTTCCACAGGCCAGCTTGTCAGCTGGGTGGGTGGTGAGCATGGCAGCAACACCTACTTCCTACTGTGGCCTTTGGAAGGACCCAAGAGTTTCTGCTCAGGGAAGTTAAGAGTAGAAACAAGATGGAGAAGTTGTGGACTTGGCAGATACGCACACACATAACGCGAGCGCACACACATACTTACAGGCATGCACACAAACAAAAAATAGGTGACTGTTTAAAAACCTTTAATGTCTCTTAAGTTACACTCACGCCGATTATGCGATTTGCCATCCTCCTTTCACCTGCCTATTTGATAGATGGGCTGGGTGTGAGGTGAAGAAAATAGCTTAGGATCCGGGAATTGTGGCTTCCAGATCTGACTCCACCATCCGCCAGTGATGCAACCTTGCCCCCGGGTACATACCATCCTCAAGAGAATCCAAATAAAGTACTTATTATCGGGTTTACAGAGTGACAAATGCTTTTGGTTTTTTCTTTCTTTGTTTTCAAGACAGGGTTTCTCTGTGTAACAGCCCTGGCTGTCCTGGAACTCACTTTGTAAACCAGGCTGTAAATCTCAAACTCAGAGATCCGCCTGCCTCTGCCTCCCGAGTGCTGGGATTAAAGGTGTGCGTGACCACACCTGGCTCCACAAATGGTTCTTATTGTTAACAACAGAGCAACCTTGTGAGTTAAGTACTGTCATCCAGCTCCTACAGTGGGTGTGGATTCTAAAGCAGAGCCCAGCAACCTCTGACTTGCCTTGGTAATTGGTGGCAGCAATTAACCAATTTATTCTGCACCTTTCATCTACCGCTTTGGCTTAGATAACCTGGTGGAAAGCTGGTGTGTGTTCACCAGGATAGAATACGGGGGTGCCTGTGGCCAAGTGTGTGGAGTGAGCAGATGAGGCCTGGCTGTCCAGTTCAGAAGCAGACCTCAGGTGTGGAGGCGCTCAGGGGTAGGGACATGGAGAGTGAGAAGAGAGATGTCAAAAGGAGCCTTGGGGCACTTCAGCTCAAGAGCAGACTGAGCCACCCGAAAGGAAGGACCGAGGTCTGGCAGGACAGCTACCTGGCGACCCTTCCCAATCGCTCCTCTTTCTGGAACTTTAAATCTCAGTTCTGTGGCTTCACCCCTGCTACCCTGTGTCAAGAATTTCTTCCCTGGAGAGAAATAGAAGTTTACCCTTTCCTCCTAAGGTTCCAACAACAAACCAAAATACAGTTACAGCAAGGTTCACACTGGGAACCCACGGGTGTGTTGGACTTACAGAACGTGGTTGAGGGGTTCCTAGTTGGAACATGAGTGACGCTAAAGCAGCAGGTACACTTCAATCAACAGGAATGACTTCCGAAACAGTTGAACAAACAAAGAGAGACCCTCGCTTACCCTCACCAGTTTATATCCTCTAACACCTCCTACTTGCAATTAGGGCAGAATTGAGTCCGGCCGGCTGGGAGGAGGAGCTTGAAGCTCAGGTGAGGGGCCAATAACCCCCACCCCCAACTTCTCTGAGGAAGTGTTGACAGTCACTAAGCTGGATCTTGATGGGCTCTTGCAAACAGGCACAGCTCATCTGATGGACTGAATTCAACAACATACCTCCTCCACCTTCTAGATTCTTGAAAACCCTTCAGGTCTGGGCATAAACGCCAGTTCTTCCAAGAAGGTTCCAGTAACTCAGATGCCAGGGTTCCTCCCACTCCTCACCCACAGTCCCTCCAGAGAACAGTTATCAGTGTTCTAACTGTTTGCATATTTCCTTTCCCGCTCTCAAGGGCCAGGTCCACACTGTTCTTTCTCCTTGTCCCCTCAGACCTAGCACCAGATCAGCAAGAATTGGGTCAATTGTGCCAACCAACGAAGTATCCCCAAACCACTAGCCTTCCAAGAGTCTTCCCTGACTAGTGTCCAGCCTGCCCAAATTCTTCAGGGGTGCCTCAAATGAAGTCCAAAATGCTTAGGTCTCCGCCTTGAGGTTTCCAGCCTTCTGGGCTGTGGCTTTATTCTCATGCTGCTCCGGCCAGGAGAGCAGCTAAGGAAGGGTGAGCGGGAACCAAGGCTCTGTGCAGAGCTTCTTGATTGCAGTCCAGCGGCTGCAGCATCGCTAACTCCTGGGAACTTGGAGAAGTCATCCTCCAGTTTACCTACTCCATCAGAAACGCTTCCGGTCTGGCCCAGCAGTCTTTTAAAAAACCTTTCACTTGTCAAGTTTTTTTATATGTATTTCCTTATTGTGTGTGTTATGTGTGTGGGCACACACATGCCACAAATGTGGGTGTGGAGGTCAGAGGACAATTTGTGAGAGTCCGTTCTCTGCTTCTACCTTGTAAGCCCTGGGCATTGAGCTCAGGTCATCGGGCTTGGTGGCAAGCACCTTCACCTGCTGAGCCATATTGCCCGCCTCACTGATGACAAGTTTAAGAAGCCCTGGACTAGAGGAAGCAGCTGGGAAAGCAAGTTCAGCACCTGGCAGAGGTCAGGGACTGGCCCCGAGGTGCTTAGGAGAGTGTATGAGGTCTGCCCCTTGTGAGTCGGCCTGGCTGGCCCACACCTCAACTGAGGTCGGAGTCTCCTGTAAGAATGTGTGCTCAGGAGAAGAGAGGTCAGAGCCCTGCTGCAGCTGCCACGAAGGCTGGACCTGGACAGGGACGCCCCTTGCCAGACAAAGAAGCTTTAAGGACTGTGAGGACGATAGGGCAGTTTCTGGGTTTGGGCTGAACAGGAAGCGGAGCTTCAGCTCCACTGATGAAGTTGATTCAGGGGTGCAGCAGAAGGGACAGGCACCGTAACTGGAGGTGTGCGCCTGCTTCATCAAGAAGGGGGTGGGGTGGCCCACGGCTCAACGGGAAGAGGCACTTGATGTCCAAGTTTAATCCCCAGAACTCCCATGAGGGGAAAGGAAGGAACTGACTCCACAGAGTAGACCTCTGACTTCCACGTGTGCACCATGGCATGGGCCTCAATAAAAAACTGTCAAAACTAAAAGGAAATGACTGGGAGCTGGTCAGCGAACCAGTACTGCTGGGATTGCTCAACCTGCAAATACGTACTGTGACTAGCCGTGGAAAAGACTCCCATACCGTGGCTTCAGCTAAGTTATGTGTCTGGTTGGTGAATAGGGCCCTGGGCTTGCTCAGTTTCACCTTCTACTTTTTTTTTTCTTCCTAACGTCAATTTTGAGAATTGAACTCAGGACCCCAGGCTTGCATATCAAATACCTTTACCCACTGTGACATCTCATAGGCCCAGCTTGTGTGGTTTTCAAGCCTGAAGATGTTGGGAAATGTACTGCATTTTGAATGTTACTTCTTTAGTCATATATTTGGTTGGGGGGGGGATGGGTTTTTTTTGTTTGAAATATTTGTTTATTGTTATGAGTATTTTGCCTGCATGTAAATATGTGCACGGTGTGTGTGCCTGGTGCTCAAGGAGATTGGAAAGGAGCATCAGATCCCCTGGAGCTGGGTTATAGACCATTGTGAACCACCATGTGGGCGCTGGCAATCAAATCCTGGTCCTCTGCAAGAGCAGCCAGTGTCTTAACTGCTGAGCTGTCTTTCCAACCCCTAGTCATGTATTTGTTAAGCAAACAAACAAACCCAAACTATGATCAGTTGGCGTTTACATGGAGCTTTCCCATTTCAAGTCATTTCTGAAGACATTGTTCTCTGGGTAGAGTGGTTCAGACAGAAATTACGAAATTGTTACTTTCCTTTTCGTATGGCATTGCACTTTTTTTTTTTTTTTTTTTTTTTTTTTTGGTTTTTCGAGACAGGGTTTCTCTGCGTAGTTTTGCGCCTTTCCTGGAGCTCACTTGGTAGCCCAGGCTGGCCTCGAACTCACAGCGATCCGCCTGGCTCTGCCTCCCGAGTGCTGGGATTAAAGGCGTGCGCCACCACCGCCCGGCGGCATTGCACTTTTTATTGTTTTAGAGATAAAGTTTCTGGGGTTTAAAGGAGTAATAGGTCCAAAGTCATTTGATTACTGAGTAACAGGAACTACTCCACAATCCAACTCCCACTAATTGCACTAGGGCTGACATGGCCCCAAGAATGGCTAGTGAAGAAAGGTGAATTCACTGGTGGGTTTTATGGGTCATGGAGTGTGTGTGAGATTCACTGGTGGGTTCTATGGGATTATGGGATGTGTGTGAGATTCACTGGTGGGTTTTATGGGGTCATGGGGTATGTGTGAGATTCACTGGTGGATTCTATAGGATCATGGAATGTGTGTGAGATTCACTGGTGGGTTCTCTGGGATCAGGGGCTATGTGTGAAGTTCTAGAATATGCTTTTGCTTTGTGAATTTACTTTTCAAAAATCATTTTAGAAGATTTACTTATTTTTATTTTATGTGTATGCATGAATGTCTCCATACATATGTGTGTCTGGTGCTTGAGAAGGTTCGAGGAGGGCACCAGATGCCCCAGACCTGGAGTTACAGGCAGTTGTGGGCCACACTGTGGGCACTGGGAACCAGACCCAGGTTCTGTGGAAGAGCAGCCAGTGCTCTTAATCACTGAGCCATCTCCCAGCCCTGGCCTTTGTGTTTTATAACAAGTTTCGTGGCTTTGTTCTGAATTTGGGTTGACTGGAATAGGCTGTGTTCATTGCAAGGATAATGCATGAGTAAGGGCAAAGATGTGAAACCACCCGGAAACCTTCAGTCTGAGGGGTCTGGGCAGGGTCGGGGCTGTGCTCGACTCAGAGGTCCAGGTTGACAAATGTTCAGCATGGATAAAGGCTTGGGTGCCTCCAAGTTTGGTTGACACAACCAGTTATGTTGCTAGTAGGAATCAGTTACATGATACTGGGTGGCAAACAGTCCCTGGATTTCAGTGATGTCACATGACAAAATACGTCACTTGTGGGGAAAGATGGCTCTGTAAGTACAGTGCTTGCTGCTAGCCTGGGACCTGACTTTGGATCCCCAGGACTCATGCAAAAATCCTGAGTACCCTAACACTGGGGACAGCAGAGACAAGGAGATCCCCGGGGTTTTGTGGCCAACAAGCCCAGCCAAACAGTCAACTTCAGACTCAGTGAGTGGTAACCGATGCACAGGGAAGGTGTGTGTGGTGGATGTGTGTGGAATTCCTTAGTGCAATTCATCTTGCCCCTTTCCAGGACACTGCTCCCTCCTGGGGATGCATAATTGAGATTCCCATTCTAATGGGCTATCGTTCCTTACACTAGAACAGGCCCAGGGATTTGGACTTCTGGGAAAGAAACCTGGGTCAAGGGAAGCAGGGTGGAAGAGGTGAGTGGCCTGCAGGGTAAGCTCAGTACAAACTGACTTGTGGACAGAGAACCCAGCAAAGAAGGGCTCAGGGTATACGAGACACCAGGGGCTTCCCTGCTCAAGCCTCTAAAACAATGTGGCCTTGATAGAGGCATTTTCTGCCTCTGCCTTTACCTCCCACTCCTCCTTTCTGGCTAAGCTCTGGTGACATGTCAGGAAGCCGTTGACAAGTCCCGAGACCAGGCCTAAGCACACCAGTCACACCATCCCAGATGTGCCTGCCCCTGTCTTACCCACCGGGCTGTGGACAGGACCACACCAGAGCCAGTTGCCGGCAATTGGATGGGGGCTGCCTTAGGGTGTGGGATGTCAGGGTGGAAGTAGAGTGACCGGCTCAAAGGCTGGAGCAGACATCTAGGTGAGAAAAAAAAAAAAATGGGGTTGTGGAGGAGAGGGTAGAAAGAAATATGGAGAAAGGTTTAGAGAATGGAGAAAATCCATAGCAGAGAGGATGTCTGTCAGGGGGCAAACAAGGAGATGGGAACAAGGGTCCAGAGGAGGAGAACGGTGGTGAGCGAGGCTGGGTCAGAATGTCTGATTTGAGGTACCTGGGGGACATGCCCACAGACAGACCCAGGAAGTAACATGTACAGGGAGCTCACACCTATGCGGGGAGAGCGGACTGCCTGGGTCAGGTGCTGCTTCCGGGTAAACGTCAGCGATGAACCCTCTAACAAGGTCTGAATTTTTCTGTTTGGTTTGTTGTTGTTTTTGTTTGTTTGTTTTTTGTTTTGTTTTTGATACAGGGTGGCTTGTTCCTCAAGCTGACCTTGAACTTACTGTGTAACTGAGGACGACTTAGAACTTTTGATCCACCTACCTCTGCCTCCTGCATTTTGAAAGAAACTTATAAAAAGAAGTGTGTGTGTGTGTGTGTGTGTGTGTGTGTGTGTGTGTGTGTGTGTGTATGTGTGTATGTGTAAGAGAGAGAGGGGAGGGGTGAGGGGGGGAATGGCACAGAAAATATGTATCACATTAAAATGGTGAAATTCCTAACTACAGATCCTAGGAGTTCATTGGGTACAGTGAAAAGTATTTTAATTTTTAGTGTGTGTGTATGTGTGTGTGTGTGTCTGTCTGTCTGTCTGTCTGTAAATACAGGCACATGTGTGCCATGGTACATGAGTAGAGGTCAGAGAATGAATTCTGGGAGTCAATTCTTTTCTACCACTGTAGGTTCTGGGACTCGGCTCAAATCATCAGGCGAGCACTCTAACCTGCCTGCGTGTGAAAGGTCTTTACAGAGAACTCTTTGTCCCTGTGATCTGGTTTCCATGTTGTTCCCGTCCCATCTTCTGTAAGCAGGAGACTGTCTTGAGACTTGAACATCACCTATCAATCAATCTTCTTATATTTGATATTCCCTTGAGCCACATTTGCAGGGGCTTCACAGTGCAGGAACACCAGTCCTCAGAGCCCCTAGAGGACCCCATGTTTCCCATTCAGTTGTCATGCCTGTCTATGACATCACCCCTTCTCCCTATATATGCAGACACTTCCCCTAGACGCCCAAGTTCCCATTCTGGATCCTCAAGTTATCAGTTTGTGACTGTGTGAGGTTACGTCACATCCTACTTCCCATCTGCCAAGATGACACTAATGATAGACCTTTGTAGAGTGACCACATAAGCTACCCTATGCAAAAGCCCTGTCTCCGACCTTGGTATACAGTAGGCACTCAGCTGGCTCACCCTCCCATCCTCAACTAATCCCTTGACTCCTCTTCCAATTTCACAGAGAAATGATCTTACAATGTTTTAATCATATGGAACCATGACAACCAGCATTCACATACCCATAATCCATGAAAACATTGGGTACCACTCAAAGTGGTGGCGTATACTACTTGGGTAGTCGGGTGCTGGGGGTGAGGTGAGGCACTGGCTCCCCAGTTGGGGGCAATGGTTCATCTTTTGTTTGTTTGTTTGTTTTTGTTTTTTTAGACGGGGTTTCTCTCTGTCACCCTGGCCATCCTGGAACTCACTTTGTAGACCAGGCTGGCCTCTAACTCAAAGATCTGCCTGCCTCTGCCTCCTAAGTGCTGGGATTAAAGGTGTGCGCCACCCACCGCCTGGCCTGGCTCCCTCCCTTTTATGGCCAATCAAAGCTAGGTTGTATAAGCTGCCCTGGATTGTCTCTCTCAGGCTCTCTGCTCTTCCCACCCCAGCCTGTCTCTGTTCCTCTCACTCTTTGATTCCTTACCTCACAGACATGGATGGAAATGCCTTTGATTCTGACCTTTTGAGTATCAGCAGGGCAGTCCTCTGCAGAGTCTGGGAGGCAATGCAACCAGTCAGGAGTTAGTTTTAGATTCTTGCTTCTCAAAGTCTAGGCCATGAATTTGAAGCAGGAGTCCCACTGAGAGCTTCTAGCCGGGCAGTATCTCAGCAGGCCCCAGAACTGCCAGTCAGAAGCTGAACTAGATAGAAGACCTTTGGGGTGTTAGTGCCCACCCCACAGTGATGAAGACTTTTAGGGGGTTAGTGCCCGCCCCACAGTGAGATGGAGACCTTCAGGGGTGCCCACCCCACAGTGATGGAGACCTTCGGGGTGGTTAGTGCCCGCCCCACAGTGAGATGGAGACCTTCAGGGGGTTAGTGCCCTCCCCACAGTGATGGAGACCTTCAGGAGCTTAGTTCCCACCCCACAGTGATGGAGACCTTCGGGGGCTTAGTGCCCGCCCCACAGTGATGGAGATGGAGATGCTGCTAGTTGGACATCAGAGGAACACAGATCTTCCTGGTTGAACTGAAAGGGAAGTTCCAAAAGTGCTCACCCCAGTCATAGGTGCCACTCTGGCATTGTCCCTGGGGGAGGCCTTGTGTCCTATCACGCTGTACCTTTCATGATCTGAGCCGGGGATGGAAGTCACCAGCCCATGTTGTCATGTCTACACATGTCTTCTGTAGGACTGGATTAGTGGTGATAAGATTGGGCTATGACCCACTGCCATTCCAGACTACAATACAATGTGAATTTTAATGTCACCATGTGGAAAAACATAGAATTATTAATGAATCAAAATCTGCAAGACAGGAAGCGGGGTGTCAAAGACATGGAAACGCCACAGGAGAAATAAGAGATTGGCTACCCCAAACAACACCACACAGTGGGCCACACTGACGGCCAGTCAGCAGGTCCTGCCCAAATCCACAGACCCACAAGGAACCTTAGAGCTGCTAGGAGGAAAAGGTGAAGAAAGTCTAGAAACAGCCTGTGGCCACTTGGTGGAGAAGCTGCTGCTCACTTCTGTAGCAGATAATGCAGAGGAAGCCGAAAAGGCTTCTGGGGCACAAGAAGGAGGCTGCCCTTGGCCAAGAGCCTTCTCTGGAAGCAAGCAGATAAATTGCTTTATGTGGAATACCAGAAGCTGGCTTCCTGTGGACACTTCTTGGATGTGGGCACCAATGTCAACACAGGCAAAAACTTCAGGATTAGGGTTGTCACATGCAGCAAATAAAATATAAGATATTCAATTGAATTTAAACATCAGATAAAACACAAGTAATTTCTTTATATGGAGAGTATATCTGTATCTAGTTAGTCACCCTGCTCAGGACAGTCTCTTGCTAAGCCTGGAGTTCACTGATTGGCTAGAGTAGCCGGCCAGGCAAATCCCGGCGATCCTCCTGTCTCTGTCTCTCAGCACTGGAATTCTAGGTGCACGCCCCCTGGGCCTTTCACACGGGTGCTATGGGTCCCAGCTCAGGCTTGCAGGCCTGCCCAGCAAACACTTCCTCATTGACTCTCTCTCCAGCCCCCACCTTATTTTTAAATTTAGAACAGAAACAGAGTTGCTTTGTTAGTGTGGAGGTGGGGCAGTCTTTGGTATATTGTTTGCTTTGTTAAATGTTTTGCTCTACAAGGGTGGGAACTACCCATGTGGTCTTACATTACTCTGAGTGTGATAGTTAAGGAACATATATTGTTAAGTAACCCTGTTTTGATCATTTGGAGCTGGGGTTCTGAGGAGACAAAACTGTTTCTTTGTCCAGAGCAACACAAACCTATTTAACCAGACAAATTGTTTCCATATAAGCAGGCACTGACTGTGGGAGCCACAGACTAAAACGAGCTGGCTGTTTACCTAGTAGGTAATATTTCTAAGTATCCAATCAAATCCTACTTTACATCAACAGCCTACATTAAAAGATAAAAGATTTGCCAAACAAATGAGCAGGAAACAAACTATATACCTAACAGACAAGAAAGAAAAGAACAGCACAGAGGAAACACCAAGGACCAATGAAGGTGTAACTAATAAAATATAATAGCTGTATCATAGTCCAGTGCATTCATATTCCATAATTCTTCTACATTTTTCATTGTTCTTTCATATTGAACATTTAGGTTTCTAGGGGTTTGGGGTTATAAATAAATCTTCCATGAGGAATCATGTACCTGGATTTTTATGTACCACTTTCTTGGAAGTACAGGCATTTAGAGGATATAAAATAGTTTAAGGTACTGCTAAGCACTGGTAACTCACTTCCCAGAAGTATATCCAAGTTTATGGTCTATCCAGGGAAAGAAAACGTTAGTGGGCGGTAGAGATAGAGACGGCTCATCAGTAGAGTGCAGACTGCTCTTACAGAGGACTTGAGTTCGATTCCCAGCATGGCTGGGACAGCTCACAATTACCTGTAACTCCAGCTCCAGGGGTGCTGACGCCTTTCTATGATTTATGTAGACACTTGTACTCAAGTGCACCCACACCCCCACCCACAACTAAAAACATCTTTTTAAAAAGAAAAATATTTTTGAAAAACTTTATGAGTTGTCACTTTTAATCCTACATATAACAGGGGGTTAGTGAGATGCTCAGTGTGTAAACGAGCTGGCTGCCCAGGCCTGGTAACTTGAGTTCCATCCCTGGAACCTATGTGAAGGAGGTAGGAGAGAACCAATTCTTCAAAGTTTTCCTCTGGCCTCCACATGTACTCCTACCCTCCACATCTTACACACACACACACACACACGCACACGCACACGCACACGCACACGCACACGCACACGCACACACACACACACACAAATAAATAAAAATAAATTAAAAAAACCAACAAGATGGAAGGCGGGTGTGGAGGTATATGCCTTTGATCCCAGACTTAGGAAAGGGGGTTGGGGGCCAGAGGCAGGTAGATCTCTATGAGTTGAGGCTAGCCTGGTCTAGCCAGGACAGGCAGAGTTACATAGTGAGACCCTGTCCAAATAAATAAATAAATAAATAAATAAATAAATAAATAAATAAAATGGATAGTGATTGAGGAAGACATCTGACAATGACCTCTGGCTTCTATACACATGTGTGCACATGTGCATACACATGCATGTGAACACATGAACGATGCATCCACACACACATATAATGACAGATGGAACATCAATGCCTTTAAATAGTTCCTCAAAAAAGGAAGCAAATTCTGATTGGTCTAATAGAGTGGCTGAGATTTCACACACGGAACTTACCAGAACCCCAATGCACAGGCTCCATCCCCAGATTCTTGTTGAAAGGACTACACTGTTCCACCCTATGGTGTTCTTGTTACACCCAGTCCCCGTTCTGAGCTTAGGGGACAGTCTCTCGTGTCAGGCAGGCTGGAAACCAGTGCCTCTGGGAGCGGCTGCCAGCTGGGGTGGGCATGTAGGCCTTTGAGGTCTGGGCTTTCCAGCTCAACTAGATACGTTGTGGTCTCTGGCTATGTGTTTTAGATGACCTGCCTAACTGATCCTCAGTTTGTGTGTCTACAAAATGGGAAGGTTTAATGTCTGCTGCAAAAACTGTCATTGAAGGAGAGCATAAGTGAAAGTATTAATGTCACAGAAAGCATATAGAGTATTCTTGTCCGAGTCTGGGGATCTGAATGGCAGCAATTCTCTCTAATCTGTGGAATAACCTTGGCAACATGGGAACTCATGCAACCACGGGTTCTTCCTGAGTGCTGTCAATCTTGTACCTTCATTTAACGTGGAGTTCCTTGCAGGTACTGGCACACACATGGGAGCCTGGGGCAGTCCTAGCCAGAGGGCTCGTGGCAGTTGACAAGAGCCAACAGATCTGGGGTGGGTGAGGTCATTTGGTCATTCCTGCTTTGAAAAGTGGCTGGCTTCCAGGAGCCGAAACTGGTTCTCATGAAAATGTGCTTTTGCATTTTAAACAAGCCCTCAAATAAATATTCTTATCTAAGTCATGTCCTTGGGAGAGTGTCTTACCATAGTTCAAGATCTATCAGGAATTCCTCTTTTGAGATTGCTTCTGTCTAAACTACATTATTCGGAATATTCCCAATCAGTCATTTTGTTCTCTATCCTTTGAAAGAGAGCTTAATTTTAGAAAGCAGTCAAAAATAATTTTGAGAGACACGAGAGAAGAAAGTATAGTCAAACATAGGTAAGACATTTATTTTTTAAGTAAAGATGTCACTTGTGACATTCATGTGTCCTGCTACTCATCAGACTCTGATACCCGGCATGCAGCCACTTGACATATCCTTGTTGAATGGTAAACACAGTCCAACTCTACAGGGACCCACAGAAATGCTCCAAAGGAACCTTGAAAAGACTTCTGGGCAACAGCAGCCTCTTTGGGACTAATAAATCCTAGTTAATATGCTAGTTAGAAATTTGCTATTTCTACACATATGATCAAGGAGAAAACCATAGCAATTCTTTACTCATTAGTGAGGCTAAGCCTGGATTGGCTCCAAAGGCACACACTAATCATTGGCACTGGACAAAAGCAGACATTCTGGGATGTTCATGTTGACAGGCCACAGAACATCCAAGCATGGAATCCTTAGTAAAGACAATGCCTAAGTAACCCCTTCTTGTAGGAAGACTACAGGACACTAGCATTAGCCCAGACTCTTGCAGAAGACTGAGGTGCATGCATGCATCCACACCTTCATGCATCTCAGTGTTTGGAATTAAGCAGCTCACAGGATGGAATGCACTGGCTGCCCATCAAGCCCCTGGGTGGTCCTGGTTTTAAAACTTTTCCTTAGCCAGTAAATGGTGGCACATGCCTTTAATCCCAGCACTCAGGAGGTAGAGGCAGGTGGATCTCTGTAAGTTTGAAGCCAGCCTGGTCTACAGAGTGAGTTCCAGGACAGCCAGGACTGTTATGCAGAGAAATCCTGTCTCAAAAAAACAAAAACAAAACAAAAATCCTTTTTTTAAAAAAGTTTTTTTTTAAAAAAAAAATGTGTTTGTGTGTACCACATACATGCCTGGTGCCCTCAGAGGTCAAAAGAGGTGCACTAGATCCCTTGGAACTGGGGTTTTGCATGGTTGTAAACCACCATGTGTGTGCTGGGAATTAAATCTAGGTCCTCTGCAAGAGCAAAAAGTGCTTTTAGCTGCTGAGCCATGTCTCCAACCCCACTGGGGAAAACTCCTTACAAGCCACCCCTTGGTCTTTGCTTCTTTATGTGTCTACTTACCTGGTACCTTAAAGTCTTTTACTCTGGACTGAGAAGACACCAAGCAGAGTCCCTGCTGGCGAACACTAGGGAAAGCAAGGGCCTACAGATGGAACAAAAAGCCTTTTGGAGCAACAGAATCCCAGCTTTAAAAGACAAATAAATAAATAAATAAATAAAAATCCCCAGCTTAAACCCAACTGCTCCTGGCTATGGAACCAGTCCCAGCACACACAGGTCATCTGAGGGCACACTCAGGGCAGCCAGCCAGCCAGTAGGCGGGAAGGAAGCTGCAGTGAATGCTGGCCTCCTCACCCAGCCCTCCACCTTCTGGGCAAGTCCAATACCCACCCCTTTGCGAAGTAGACCAAGGGACCTCACAGGCTCCTTCTAGACTGAGCTGCCTGCTCTGGCCTCAGTCATAACCTGCACAGTGCTGCCAGGGGCAGCAGACTAGGGTGCAGCACTTTACAAGTGGCCAGCCATGGTCTCTCGCAAAGCACTAATGAAAACATCAGAATGGCCCTGTTTTCCAGCTTCATGGTCTCCCTGCTCCAGGACATCTGGGCCTTTCCTTAGGTCCCCGCCCTTTTCATGCTTTATATTGTAAACCTGCACCCCAAGTCTTGTTTTATTTTTATTATGTGTATGTGGTGTTTGCCTGCACATATGTCTGTGCATGATGTGTGTGCAGTACAGCGCTCCCAGAGGCTAGCAGCAAGCATTGGGTCCATCAGAACTGGAGTTGCAGGTGGTTGTGAGCCACCATGTGGATGCTGGGAACTGAATGTGGGTCCTTTACAAGAGCAGCTAGTGCTCTTCACCACTGAGCTGTCTTTTTTCAGTCCCCAAGCTCTTTGGTTAAAAATAAATAAATAAATAAATAAATAAATAAATAAATAAAAAAAACAAAAAGCTTATCTTATATGTGTGCCTTCTCTCATGAATGTGGGGGTGGGGGCAAGAGTGAAGGTCAGAAGACAGCTTGCAGAGGCTGGTTCTCTCCTTCCACTCTATGGGTCCTAGGAATCAAACTCAGGTCATCAGATTTAGTGGCACGCACCTTTTCCCAGTGAGCCGTCACACTGGTCTGCAACTTTTCTGTGAAAATCCTGCTACCCAGCTCAAATGCCATCTGACACAAGGAAGAGCTCTTGTTTGGGGCTTCTGTGTTTCTCGTTAAAGGATGAGCTGTCTGCCCCATCAGGACCACAGCATCCCTTCTTGTTATCGTCTGCTTCACCCATGCCACTCACTCACTTGGCCTGAGATGGCCTTCCCATACCCGTCCACCCATTCCTCACCTCATTCTAGAGGCTTGCATAGAGGGAGTCTCTAAGAACTGTCCAACTCTCTCTGACTCTCTGTTGTAGAATATTATTTTAAGGTGTGTTACTTTTGTTTATGTTGCATTTGTTTAACCCTGTGAAGCTGTGTTGCTGTGCCTGTCTAAAACACCTGATGGTCTAATAAAGAACTGAACAGCCAATAGCGAGGCAGGAGAAAGGATAGGCAGGGCTGGCAGACAGAGAGAATATTTAGAAGGAGAAATCTGGGAGGAGAAGAAAGATCAAGGAACGAGAGAGGAAGGAGGAGGATGCTAGGGGCCAGCCACCCAGCTACACAGCCAGCCATGGAATAAGAGTGAAAATAAGATTACAGAAGTAAGAAAAGGAAAAAGCTCAGAGGTAAAAGGTAGATAGGATAATTTAAGTTAAGGAAAGCTGGCAAGAAACAAGCCAAGCTAAGGCCGGGCATTTATAAGTAAGAATAAGCCTGCTTGTATGCATTTATTTGGGAGCTGGGTGATGGAACCCCTAAAAGACCAAAGAGCAAAGAGTAAAGAGCGAAAAACCAACAACTCTCTGTCCACCCACGCCTACCAACTCCACTTATTGTCTGGGGTTTTGTAATCTTTGGAGCCGCCTTGTAAATTTACTTTGCTTGCAGCTTTAAGAAAGCAGCAGCTCAGACTAAAGAACCAGCCAGGATTTGCACTCAGGTTTGTGTTGCTTCAACACAAATCTTCCATGGACTCCATTCTACTTCCTCATTCGTAAAGGCAGTGGTGGAGCATGAGATGGCATAGACTCTGAAGACAGTCTTAGTTTATAAAGCAAGAAACTTAAAATAGAGAGGTCCAAGGACTTTCCTAAGGATACCCACTTTACCTGGTTTCTCATGCCGCCATGTGTAGAGGTTCCTCACTATGGGGCCACATTTGCTGGAGATCCTCAGTTGTAGGCAACCTGACATCCACATGCACTGCCAGCAGGACTCCAAATCAGACAGGAGAGAATACTGCATGGACACCACCCCCAAGATATACCAGCTTAGCTGTACAGGATAGTCCAGTTCGGAACAACAGTGACTTACAAGCTTTTGTCTTTCTCATATAAAAGAATTTAGGGCTGGGTAGCACTGGGTTGATGCTGCATTTCTCCAGGGTCAGGGCCCAGGCTGTTCCCTGTAGCACGAATCTTAAAAGGTCTTATTAATAAAAACAAACCCAGGAGCCAGGTATTGGGGTGAATTCTGAAAGATCAGAGAAGTAGAAAAGGCCACAGTTAACCTCACCTCGACAATTCCTCATCGGATCCTGTTTCCTCAAACTGGAAACCTCTGAGTCCTCATCCAGAATGGATCTCAGCTGAACTGCTGCTAAAAGCTAAAAGCTTAAAAAGACCTCTAGTTCCTGGTCCTCATGCCTTATATACCTTTCTGCTTGCTGGGATTAAAGGCGTGTGTCTTTCCCAAGCAAGACATGAGTTCTCAAGTCCTGGGATTAAAGGTGTGTGCCACCATGCCTGGCTTCTATGTCTATCTAGTGGCTGTTCTGTTCTCTGACCCCAGATAAGTTTATTGGGGTGCACAATATGTCAACCACAGTTCCCATCTTCTGCAGTCTGCACCTTATGAGGTACTTCATGTTCTAAAGTTGCTCCCCCAGGGTCAGTGGGGGGTAGGGGTGTCCAGGAGTCGAACCACAGGTTCATTTCTTTTCTTTTTTTCCTGTTCTCTTCTCTTTCCCTTCTTTATTCTTTGAGGGCAGGATCTCATGTAGCTCAGGCTGGCCTCCAACTCACTATGCTGCTGAGGATGACCTTGAACTGATCCTCCTGCCTCCACCTCCTGAGTGCTGGGACTACAGACATGCCCTACCACACCCGGCAGTATTCCATGCAGGGGCTGGACCTGGGACCTTGTGCATGCTAGGCAAGCACTCTATCAGCTGAGCTCCATCCCAAGTCCCCAGTGTTCACTTCTGTTCATCTTCTGTCTCTGCCATGTGCTCTAAGGATCTCAGTTACACGGTCTAACCTAGAGTCTGCTCACAGCCTTGGGTAGCAGGCCCCTAGCATGCTGCTGACAGCAGAAAGAGGTCCTAGCCAGAGGCTGTTGCATTGTTTACTACAAGAGGCCCTTCTGCCTACTTCTCCTTTTCTCCTTCCCTTCTTTCCCTTTGCCCAGGGCTTCCTGGATTAGTCACTTCCGTGGGCTAAGCGCTGGAGCTACAAACAGGAGCTGTGTGTGGTGGCTCATGCCTAAACCCAGCAGAGGGTCAAACTTGGCAGAGGGCCGTTCTTCGAGTTCAAGGCCAGTCAGATCTACAAAGTGAGACCCTGTCTCAAAACAAAAAACAAAATGTCTCCTGGGGGCTGGAGAGATGGTTCAATGGTTCAGAACGTGTGCTGCTCTTCAAGAGGACAGAGGTTCCATTCCCAGCACCCTACATGCCAGCTCACACGGTCTGTAACACTAGTCGTGTGTGTGTGTGTGTGTGTGTGTGTGTGTGTGTGTGTGTGTGTGTGTGTGTGTTGGGGGGGGGGGTGTCTGACCCTCTTCTGGCCTCCAAGGGCACTGAAGACACCTGGTACACAGACATGCATACAGGCAAAATATCTGTACACATAAAATACAAACGTTTGTGATATATTTTGTGTGCTAATTGTAAGATGTGAGGAAAGAGCTCTCAATGGAATCATAAGATAAATGTATTTGACAGGAATACAAAGTGGAGCACCTGGACAACCTGGGGTGGGAGTGGGCCAAGGCATCTGAAGACCCTGCTGCTGTGACGGTGGGCTTGGAGGTGGAAGGGCAAGCCACGGGAGCGAGTAACATCAGCAACTGCAACCCAAGCAGCAGGCCCATAGGAGGACGGGAGGGCTTTGATGAACGTGTGCACCTGCGGGGCCCTGGGCCCCCACAAGGTCAGGTGTGGGGTTGCCCTATGAAATTGGGATTTGAAAGTCACAGAAGAGGAAGAGTCTGGGTGGCAATGAGGTTCAGGAGAGCAGTATGAGAATCAGGAAGACAGGAAGAGGCAGATGATTGCCTGGGGGTGGGGTGAGTGAGAGGGGGTTAGAGACTCCAAGTCTTCCAGCTGGAAAGGCCGGAGGGATGAGTGACCACAGACACCAGAGTACACGGCCTGCTCTCACCCACCCAGCACTCTCTTCCTTGAGCCTGGGAGTTGGACATGCCCTATACTGTCCGTCTTTCCTCACTGTGGGGTATGTACACAGGCCCAACTCATTTTAGCCCTAGTCAATCACACAGGTACAATCTGTATGTAGATGCTCTAAGCCAAACCAACCAAATCAACAAATGTCACCCAAGGCCAGAGCATGGTGGCTCATACATATACAGTCCCAGCACTTGGAAGATCTGAGGCAATGGATTGCTGTGAGTTCAAAGTCAGCCTGGGCTATATCAAGGGCTCCAGAGCAGCGTTCAGAGTGAGACCCTCTGTGACACCTTTGGAGGCTAGGGTAGGTGAGTCACAAGTTTGAGGCCTGCCTGGGCTATGTAGCAAGCCCCTGTCTCAAAACATACATACATAGGCGTCCCCTCAGCTCACTGGTTCCCAGTAGAGGTTTTGGCTCTGTCATGGCTATCTCCCAGTCCTTTGGAGAAGCAGTGAATGAATCCCCTGCCTGTTTTGGTGGGACAGACTCTCTTGATTGGAGTTTCTCCTCAAGTCTCACTAGATGCAGGGAGAGCATTCTCTCAACAGACATACTGGGTCCTTGCAAGCACTGGGCCCCGAAACTGAAAGCTCACAAGAACTGGCTTCTGTTTGCTGTCAAAGACTCTGGGTAATTCTTCAGTGGCCAAGGCACATGTAGAAACGAGGAGAGCACAAATTTGGTTGACAGGACATAAGTACAGTTACTAAACCACAACAGAGGCTTCTTCATAGGTGAGGAGCCTGGTGGTCAAAATTTTATAGGAGGCATTACTTTAAAATAAGTATGTATTTTTAAAAAACCCATGTGTACATGTCTATGTGAGTTTATGGCAACATCAGAAAACAAATACATGATGACTCAGAAGAAAGACAAGTGAGACGGAGACAGACCCAGGGATACAAGTACTTCAACTGAGGAGAGAAAAGGGAGCCAGGCCAGTCGGCAGAGAGTGGGGAGCACTAAGTGGTGGAGAGGATCAAGGTCCAAGAAGAAAGTGAGCCAGAGAAGGGTGAGGTAGTCCTTACTCGACACTGCAAGTTATTTCCTGCTGTTTTCTCAGGGATCATGGCGTTTTCATAGCACGGCCTCCCTCACCCGAAGCTCCCCCTTTTCCCCTTTCAATGTCTGAGAATTTTCACGACCTTGATCCACATTAGCAACAGTTCCAGAGCGGCGTGCTTCACATCACAATCTGCAAAGAAGCACCACTATTTTTATGTGCTACTCTCTTGACTCTGAGAGCTGGTCCAAACCTGGGGTGAGAAGACCTACCAGGCTACCCCAGGGCTGGGCAGGGACCATTTTAGGCAAACCACTTAAGAGATGCTCAGTCTCAGTGTGACTTCCCCTCCACAGAGCCCCCACCCCACCCCATTATTATTGCTGTTTTGGGATTGAGACAAGGTCTCATGTACATGTACTCTAGGCTGGCCTCAAGTTCACTGTATAGTAGAGGATGGCCTCAACTCCTGATCCTCCTGCCTCCATCTGCCAAGAGCTGGAATTACAGATGTGTGCTACCATGTCCTACTTCCTAATCCCTGTCTCTACCGGCTCCATCCTGACCTCCTGTAGTAATGAAGGCTCATAATTACAGATCCTCATTAAAGCATCTAGTTCCACAGATGTGCTCAGCTACCAATTTGGAAAAATGTCTAATCATTTTACATAGGTTAGATAATGATTTGTATATATAGTTTAATATATAATTTATGATTTTATTTTATGACATGTTTCATGGTTCTGATTTTTCAGTCTCCACCTCTCAAGTGCTGGGACTACAGACATGTGTCACCACACTCTGCTTGATATTTACATAGTCTAAAAGGCAACACTTGCAAATGGAAAGAAATGTTGAATTATTATTACACCAAGACTTAAGACTGAAAAAGTCAGAGAGAAGACTGTTTTATTGGTTTTTGTTTTTGAGATGAGATCTCACTGTGTATTCCTATCTAGCCTGGATCCCACCATGTACACCAAACTACCCTCTCTGCCTCCCAAGTGCTGGGATTAAAGGTGTGTACCACCACTCCTGGCTGAGTATTGGATATTTTATTTTAAAAAAAAATTTTTTTTTTTTTTTAAGGCCGGGCGGTGGTGGCGCACGCCTGTAATCCCAGCACTCAGGAGGCAGAGGCAGGTGGATCTCTGTGAGTTTGAGGCCAGCCTGGTTTACAGAGCTAGTCCAGGACAGGCTCCAAGGCTACAGAGAAACCTGTCTCAAAGAAAAAAAAAAAAGAAAAGAAAAAAAAATTTTTTTATATGTATGAGTGTTTTGCTTGTGTGTTTATCTGTTCACCACATGCATGCCTGGTGACCACAGAGGTCAATAGAGAGTGTCAGATCCCCTGGAGCTAGAGTTATAGGCAGCTGTGAGCTGCCAGATGTGGGAAGTAGAGCTCAGGTCTTGGGAAGAGCAGGAAGTACTTTAAGTGCTGAGCTATCTCTCCAGCACTGCCCCAGGAGGGTTGTTGGTTTTTTTTCCCCCAAGACAGGGTCTCACTAGGTAGCCCAGGCTTGCCTTGAACACAAGAGAACCACCTGCTTCTGTCTCCCAAGTATTAGGATTAAAAGTGTGTTTGAGCATGCCCAGCTCAGGAGTGCATTCTTTTTTTTTTTTTTTTTTTTTGGTTTATTTTTTTCGAGACAGGGTTTCTCTGTGTAGCTTTGCGCCTTTCTTGGAACTCACTCTGTAGCCCAGGCTGGCCTCGAACTCACAGAGATGCGCCTGGCTCTGCCTCCCAAGTGCTGGGATTAAAGGCGTGCACCACCAACGCCTGGCTTAGGAGTGCATTCTTAAAACTATAAATTTACTTTCTGCATCTGGCCTTAGCTTCCTCTTTGAGTGAGGGGCATGGGCACCCCAACAGCCACCCCATTCTCTCTTCAGAAGAGTCCTTCATTTCTCAGAGAGGCTGTCCAGGTCACTCTGGATCTTTCTGACTTTCACAGGTCCTCACAGCACAGCTGTACCTCTTCTGAAGTGCCGACCTCATGGGCATTTTTGTGTTTGGCCTCCATCAGATGACGCCATCTGCTTTGTCCCTTCACTGTTCTCCTGAGTACCTTCCAGACGGCTCTCTGGATGATAGGTGAGGAGCCAGTGTGCTCATTTGCACTACAGTGGCTCCTGGAAATAGAAGTGGGGATTCAGTAGTTGGGTCCTTCAAAGTTGAATGAAAGAAATGCTGAGTTTTCATTTGTGGGCTTTCCAAAGCCTGAAAAGCAACTCAAACCAAGATCAAGGGCAGTTTTTCAACAAGGGTGCTAAGACACATCAGCAGAGCAGGGAGGAGACTTCATTAGATGGCGTTGGGACAACCATAGACTCATGCACAAAAACAAAGCAAAACAAAAACAAAAAACAAAGATGGGCCCTATCCTTAGATGCAAACTCACTCAGAATGGATCACAGGTCTGGAGAGAAGCTAAAACAGGAAGACAATAAAGACACAGGAGTCAACGTCCGTGAACCTAGATTGGCCTTTTAGACAGAACCACAAAAACATAAATGACAAAAAGAAACAAGTGGGTTTCATCAAAACACAGGTTTGCTTGCTTCAAAAGACACTACCAAAAATGTGATTCCAGTACTCATGAGGCTTAAGGCAAAGGGATCAAAAGTTCAAGGCTATCCTCTGCTACACAGAGTTCAAGGTCAGCCTGGGCCAAGCCATGAGAATTTGTCTCAAAAAGCAGGGGCTGGGTAGAGGAGCTGAAAGATGCCTTAGCTGCTTAACTCCCTTGTTTCTCTTACAGAGGACTGGAGTCTGGATTCCAACACCAGGTCAGGAGGCTGACAACCACCTTTAACTCCAGTTCCAGAGCATCTGACGCCCTCTGTTGGCTTCCATAGGTACCTGTACCAATGCACACCCCTACCACACCCCAGGGACACATCATTAAAAAGAAATATCTTTTTAAAAAGGCAACAGAATGAGAAATAATTTGAAGTCATGTATTTCTCTGATAAGAAACATATACCCCAAATACCAAAAGGACTCTTCTAAGCCATTAAGAGGCTAAGTAATTCAATTGAAAAGAGGGCAAGGGGTGTGAATAGACATTTCCCAAATAAGATACTAAGATGGTACGAAGCACAGGAGGTACTTGGCATCGTCGTCAGCCCTCTGAGGCAGCCCTCCATGGGCACGAGGCTGGCAACAGTGTAAGTGGCAGACTCCCATGAATGGATAAACAAAGTGTGTCACAGCCATAAAATAAAACGTTGCTTAGTCATAAAAAGGAAGCGTGGATGCATGCTACAATCTGGATGAACCTTTGAACATGATGCTGAGCAACAGAAGTGACTCACAGAAGACTACACATGGAGAATCTATTCACACAAGATTCATCATCAATCTATACACAAAGAACGTGGATCTGTGGTAGCCCAGGGCTGGAGGCAGGAGACAATTCTGGGGGAAAGCGAGGATGTTCTAGAATTTGGTTATACAACCTTCTGATTACATCAAACTCCAACCTGCACAATTCAAATGGACACATTAATTAATATGCCTTATACCATTGCTTTAGCTGCTAACTTGACACATATCTAGAGACACCCTGAAGAGAGAACCTCAACTGAGTAATTGCCTTCATCAGATTGGCCTGGGAGCATGCCAATGAAGCATTTTCTTGATTCCTGACTGATGTGGGAGGGCTCAGCTCACTGTGGGTCTGGGCTGTGGAAGAAAGCTAACTGACCATGAGCCCCCAGCCAGCCAGCCAGCCAGCAAGCAGCATCCCTCTGCTGTTTCTGCTTCAAGCTCCTGTCATGGCTTTCCTTGATGATGGTGTGTAGCAGGAATCTTAAAAGTTCTTATTAATAAAATCAAACCTTAGCCAGGTATTGGGGTGAACTGGAAGATCAGAGAACCAGAACAAGCCACAGCTACCTCACCTCGCCGGATCCTTAGCTGGTCTTGTTTCCTCAGACTGGAGGCCTCTGAGTCCTCATCCAGAATGGGTCTCAGCTGAACTGTGCTGCTAGAAGCCTGAAAACTTAACCAGCCAAATGCTTAACTAGGCCAAATGCTCCTAGTTTCTGGTCCTCACACCTTATATACCTTTCTGCTTTCTACCACCACTCCCTGGGATTAAAGGCTCGCTTTCTGGGATTAAAGGAGTGTGTCACCAAGCCTGGCCGTTTCCAATGTGGCCTTGAACTCAGAAATCTAGAGGGATTTCTGGAGTGCTAGGATTAAAATGGTGTGAGTGCCACCATTTTCCAGCCTTTGTATCTAGTGGCTGTTCTGTCTCTGACCCCAGATAAGTTTATTAGAGTGCACAAAATTTGGGGAACACAATACTACCACATTGGTGTGGTGATATTTTGTTTGTGATCTAACAAATAAAGCTTGCCTGAAGTTCAGAGTGCGGAGCTAAGCCACTAGTTAGCCAGAGGCCAGACAGTGGTAGCGCACACCTTTAATCCCAGCACTCAGGAGGCAGAGGCAGAGGCAGATGGATCTCTGTAAGTTCAAGGCCACCCTGGGCTACACAAGTCTGATCCAGTCTAAACGAGAAGCAGAGCCAGGCTGTGGTGGCACACACCTTTGATCCTAGCACTTGGGATCTCATGCCTTTAATCCCAGCACTAGAGAGGTGGAGGCAGGAAGTGATATGGTTGGGTGGAGAGAGGAATTGATTAAGGCAAGGTGGAGACAGGAGCTCGGCCTTTCAGTCTGAGGATTCGTGGAGGTAAGAAGTCTCTCTAGTGGCTGGCTGCTCTGCTTCTGATCTTTCAGCATTCACCTTGGTATCTGACTTGGGGTTTTTATTATTAAGACCAATTAGGCCGGGCGGTGGTGCCGCACGCCTTTATTCCCAGCACCTGGGAGGCAGAGTCAGGCAGATCTCTGTGAGTTCGAGGCCAGCCTGGACTACAGAGTGAGTTCCAGGAAAGGCACAAAGCTACACAGAGAAACCTATCTCGAAAAAACAAACAAACAAAAAGACCAATTAGGATTTGTGCAACATGATGGACTGTAATCAGTGAGCTAAAATGAGCCCTCTCCTCTCAAAGTTGTTTTTGGTCATGGTTTACTGCAGCAACAAAAAGCACATATTTTCTTAATGCGGGGTAAAGAAATTGTTGGATGTGTTGTTGAAAACTTCATAGACTTGTCTGTACTAAGTCCAACACTTTCTCAAACCATAAAGGGCGGTAAAGATTTCTGTCTCCCAAGACACCAACTCCCAGTTCATGTGGCGTCTTGTGTGCCGGCAGAACTGTAGAGGGCCCAAGTGCTCAAATCCTGACCTGGGCTTCTCACTATGGAGAACTTCAATTCTATACATCCACGGGGTTTTCTTCCCTTGACAAGTACGCTTGGTGCTTAGCGCAGCAGCACCAAGAGACAGACTCTCTGCGGCTGTGAGCTTCACTCACTGCTGAGGTGCGGAGGGTACGCAGAAGACAGACCAGGACAGCCAAACCCCAAGTGTCAAAGGCTGTTCTCGCCCTGTCTTCTGGGCAAACTCTTTAGCTCCAGGACTGGGGTTAACTCTCTTATCCCTTCTCCTCAGTACTAGGAACAGTGGATAGGAAGAGCTAAAGAAGCTCTTGGGGTATGCACTGCTTCTCCATTTTGGGGTACACACTGGGCACCCACTTCACACAAAGGCTTGATTGGCTGGTGGCTCTGGGACAGTCCCTGCCCTGGATTATCAGATACGTGATCACACAGGAGCAACTGGTGAAGAAAGGCTAAGCCTTTTCTTAGGCGGAAACTGTATCTATTATGGAGTTGAGAAAAGGCATCAATAGATAATATCCTGAAATAAATGAACAAGTGAATTAGAAAAACAACCTTAAGTCAGCTTTATTTTTAAAGTGCTTGAGATAAAAAAAAAAAAAAAAAAAAAAGACAACAGCAGTACTGAAGACAGCACACACCCGAGTGTGCGGATGCTTGAGGGCCAAGTGGATGTGCATAGCAGGATGGATGGAAGGTCAACGTTTACTAGCTTCAGAAAGTCGGAACCAGACCATAGCCAAGATGTCTAATTACGGCTTACAGGTTCCTTATAAAGGTGTTTACCTGCAGGAAAAGAAGATCTAATGTTACACTGCACAGTTTCAATACTCCCCTGCAGTGTATGCGGTTCAGTCTCATGAGCATTTATGAGGCGAGGAAATGCGAGCTGCCTGGGGTCAGAGAGCACCAAGTGGCAGCTGGGCACAGAACCCACATCTTCCATGTCTCTCACTTTAGAACACCTTAGAGGGGGACGTCAGCTGGCCAGCAGACGCTGGAGTCAACTGGCTGATACTTACTAACCCAGCACACTTGGAGCTGGGATTTTACTGTAACTTGCATAAAATCCCAGGGCTTTGGAGTGTGAAATGCAAGTGAAGTACAAAGCAAAGGCCAGACACAGAGGGCAGGAGAGGAGAGCACTGCACTGGGAACCACTGCAAAGACCAGACAGAGAGCGGGAGAGGAGAGCACTGCACTGGGAACCACTGCAAAGACCAGACACAGAGGGCAGGAGAGGAGAGCACTGCACTGGGAACCACTGCAAAGACCAGACACAGAGGGCAGGAGAGGAGAGCACTGCACTGGGAACCACTGCAAAGGACAGACACAGAGCGGGAGAGGAAAGCACTACACTGGGAACCACTGCAAAGGACAGACAGAGAGCAGGAGATGAAAGCACTACACTGAGAACCACTGCAAAGGACAGACACAGAGAGTGGGAGAGGAGAGCACTGCACTGGGAACCACTGCAAAGGACAGACACAGAGAGCGGGAGAGGAGAGCACTGCACTGGGAACCACTGCAAAGGCCAGACACAGAGCGGGAGATGAAAGCACTACACTGAGAACCACTGCAAAGGACAGACAGAGAGCAGGAGAGGAGAGCACTGCACTGGGAACCACTGCAAAGGACAGACACAGAGAGCGGGAGAGGAGAGCACTGCACTGGGAACCACTGCAAAGGACAGACACAGAGGGCAGGAGAGGAGAGCACTGCACTGGGAACCACTGCAAAGGACAGACAGAGGGCAGGAGAGGAAAGCACTGCACTGGGAATCACTGCAAAGACCAGACACAGAGGGCAGGAGAGGAGAGCACTGCACTGGAAACCACTGCAAAGGACAGACAGAGCGGGAGAGGAAAGCACTGCACTGGGAACCACTGCAAAGACCAGACACAGAGAGCGGGAGAGGAGAGCACTGCACTGGGAATCACTGCAAAAGACAGACACAGAGAGCGGGAGAGGAGAGCACTGCACTGGGAACCACTGCAAAGGCCAGACACAGAGAGCGGGAGAGGAGAGCACTGCACTGGGAACCACTGCAAAGGCCAGACACAGAGAGTGGGAGAGGAGAGCACTGCACTGGGAACCACTGCAAAGGCCAGACACAGAGAGCGGGAGAGGAGAGCACTGCACTGGGAACCACTGCAAAGGCCAGACAGAGAGCGGGAGAGGAGAGCACTGCACTGGGAACCACTGCAAAGGACAGACACAGAGTGGGAGAGGAGAGCACTGCACTGGGAACCACTGCAAAGGACAGACACAGAGAGCAGGAGAGGAGAGCACTGCACTGGGAACCACTGCAAAGGACAGACACAGAGCTGGAGAGGAGAGCACTGCACTGGGAACCACTGCAAAGGACAGACACAGAGCAGGGAGATGAAAGCACTGCACTGGGAACCACTGCAAAGGACAGACAGAGAGCGGGAGAGGAGAGCACTGCACTGAGAACCACTGCAAAGGACAGACACAGAGCAGGGAGATGAAAGTACTGCACTGGGAACCAGCAAAGGCCGAGGTTCTGCTCACCTGTCTCATGAGCTCTTCTTGTTTGGCGGCGTTTTCAGAGAAATCGTCACTGACGTTCAGCACCAGCACTGGCGTGTGCTGCAGAGCTTCGAAGTGGAGCCTGGAGCAGCAAGACAGAAACGCCAGGGTAACGTCATTTACCCACCACACTACCATTCAGAACCTGATGCCTCTGCCTGTAGACAGTAGTTTTAAAAGAATTCAATGAAACTGCCTGCAAAGTGGAAGGCTGAGACTCTCTCTAGTCCTAAAATTGCTACTGAAGTCAGCACTCAAACATTTGAAGTGAACACTCCAAGCCTGAAGAAGAACAGGCAGAAACTAAGAGGTCTATTCAAACGGACATTTTTCTAAAACCTTTCAGCCCTCCATCCTGAGCCGATTATGACAAGCATTCATCACAAGGCACAAACTAGGGAAGAGGAAGGAAAGGAAGGAGGGAGAGAATCTACCAGATGCCTTTCGGGACGCATGGGTTGTATTTGACAGGACATCTCCTAGCTGACAGATGTTGGGCACTTCCCTCCGTGTCCTTACAGTCCTGGGCTGTGTGCTCAGCTTGTGCTCAGCAGGGTGGCGGAGGCCTCTGTCTGCCGGGTACATACTCACTTGGTAGTCTTGTGAATAAACCAGTCTTCATGCTGACCATGCAGCTGTTCAAGATAGGCCAGCTCAATGCCTTTCTCTTCTTCTCTGGCCCTCTGGTACAGTCTTTCCAAACAAACCTAAAAGACAATCCCCCTTCTGTTACACTGCAGTCTTCCAGAGCCAAGCAACCCACAAAATATCTGTATGTCTTCTTTGGGTACCACAAGCCATGACCTTGCTTTTGCTGCCTTGTTCTCTTACTCAGAACACTGGTACTGTTTTGTTCACCTCTGCCTCAGACTGCTCTAACTTGGAGTAGCCTCAGCTGGTTAACGGCAACCACATTCTCCCAGTCAGCCACACTGGGAACCACATCAAGAAGCCAGCAGATTCTAGCCTCTCTATTGGCTGTCCTCTCACCTCTGCCTTGGTGCTCATGCCTCTCACCTGGACATTCCAAGAGCCTCCTGCCTCTCTGTCTCCCGTGTGAAGAAGTGCATGGAGAGAGCACAGGCCTTACTTACAGTCCGTCAGCTGTCATGTGCAGGTCCTGCAGTCTCAGTGGGCTGCCCATTCTCCGTCCTCCACCCACCCAGAGGTAGCGAGGCTGCTCTAAGGTAGGGCACATTAAGATTCTAGCAAAGGCCATTTCTCCTTCCAGGCTGTCCCTCACTCCAGCCTTCTATGGTACTTGTGTCTCCACTTAAAGTACTCTGCTCCATAGGTTCTTTGCCAGTGACAGACATAACCACAGGCTTGAAGAAGTTGTGAATTTGCCATCCTCTTGCCTCAGCTTTCCAGGTGCCTGGCTCGTGAGTGCCGTTCTACTTATAAAGGGGTAAGCAGTTTGAAACATCTCTTTCTTACTAGACCAAGCACTCACTCTGGAGCAGACATCTGCACAGGTCAAAGCTAACACCCAGTGAAAGGAAACTTGAGTCTTGACACTAGCTCCTCCCTCCCTTCCCCTTTTGTAGAACTCTAGTCTGCTTCCACCTGCAGGTCTGAGGTTCTCTGCTTCTGAGACCTGTTTCCTTCACCCAGCGCATAAGGCCACCCCTCCTACGTGTCCTCAACTTCCTCAGCTCCTCCCTGCTCACTGCTTCAGCCAGACTTGGCTCCTTCTTATGAGACAGACCAAGCTCCTTTCTACCTCAAAACCTCTACTCCAAATGTTGGTTTTGCCTGAATTGCCCCGTTCCTCTTTCTGCCTGGCCAAACATGTCAGTAGTCATGTCAGCTGTCCTGAAGTATGGGCAGATTAACCCACCGACTCAGGACTCTCCAAACGTCAGTGTTCACGTCAGCAGTCCTGAAGTATGGGCAGATTAACCCACTGACTCAGGACTCTCCCCCTTTCCCTTAAGGAAATGAAACCACGCAAACAACTCTTCTTTAGCTCCCCCACCGCTGAGACAGTTCCAGATCTAGTCCAGGCTGACCTGGCACTCTGTTGTCCTCTTTCTCAATAAACTCCTGACTTCAGCTACTCAGTTCTCCTCACACACAACTACTGTGATTATGCTTTCAGCAGCAGTTTACGCACACATACACTCTTGACTCCATCTTCTGAAATGTACAAAAGGCACGAGCTCTTCCTATTATAGGCTGCCCAATTGCCTCCTCAGAGATTAACCACACTACCTTTCCACAAGCAAGCAGCTTCAGCTAAGTTACTTTATTTTCTCCTCTGAGAGAAAAATATTGTCTGAATTGGAGTAAATGAATATTAAAAACAATATAACCATGTTTTCAAATGCACACAAGGACAGAACCATTCTTGTAAAAGCTATTTATAATTATTCACGCATTGACTACAGACAACCATTGACACCAGCCTGGATCTATTAAAATCAGTTAGTATTTCCCTTTCTATTATTAATTTCCTAAACTGAGCAAACTTTTCTTCCCTTTAAAGTCTAGACAAAGTCCTACTTTGAATATTTGGCATAATTCTTACTGACATAGTTATAATGAATTATTTTATTTAGTTAGTTTTAGTTTTTTTGTTTTTTTTTTTTTAAAGATAGGGTTTCTCTGTGTATCCCTGGCTGTCTTCGAACTCACTCTGTAGACCAGGCTGGCCTCAAACTCAGAAATCTGCATATCTCTGCCTTCTGTGTGCTGGGATTAAAGGAGTGCACACCACACCCAGCTAATAAATTATTTTAAACAGGTCCCACAGAACAGTTTTATGCTAGCCCCACTTCATTTCAGTCCCCACAGGGAGCACACGCCAGAATGGGAAGGGGAAGATGGTGTGGGTAGAGGTGGCGGGTAGGGACTCTGCGGTCAGCTTCCCGGGGACCTGCTAGGCTGTGACTGTCAAGGGACCTGCTCACTATGCCACTCAAGTCTCAAGCTCAGGGGGCCCTGTTCTCATGCAGCCCCCAGCACTGTGTCCATGATTCGCTGTCCCAGACAGGGATAGCAATCCTGAGGCATACAGCCAGCTGCACCCTCAATCTTGACTCCAAGGGGTAGGGAACACAGGTCCAGTCATTTCTCCTCCAATTAGTATTATTGCTGTGATTGCCAGCTTCCTTGAATTTAAGGGAGGACAGGTGGACAGGGGCCTGGAGCCTGTCTCACGGACTCTGAAGCCAGTATTTGCCAGGAGTCTGTGCTGTGCTGGGCACTAGCTTGAACCCATGCCCTATTCATCCTCTGGCATTCCTGGGTTCCTGTATCTAACACCATCCAAGCAGCACTAAGATCTCAAGTCAATCTCAAATCAATCACTTCAATTAGCCTCCGAAGGGACAAACCACCCCCCAGTGACAGCCCCCACTCCTACCGCCACCCTGCCCTTTCACCCGGCCCCTCAAAGGGCCTTGAGGAGGAGGAGGGAGACCGGCTTGCTCTGTGGACGCCTGGCAGCCCTGCTTTGCTCTCAGCTCACCGTCTCCGCCCACGGCTTCCCCAGCACCGCTGCCCGGCCCTGAGACGACCATGCTGTTGCTGTCTCTCTCAGAATAGGTTAGGTCAACACTCTCCCTTCTCCCAGCCTCAGCCTTCAACCCCTGCTTCTCAGGCCAGCCGCCCCATGACTCTCATGAGAAATCTAACACCTCCTCTAACTCCACCCACACCTCCGTCTGTCCTACTCCACAGCATCCCACTGCTGGAGAGCCTTCCTCTCCCACAGAACCCTACCTCAGCCTCGTTCTGTCATCCGCTGTGGGAGAAGGCTCCTCTCTTTCACTCAGGGACCACTTTCCACCCATAAAACCACCCGCCTTCACGATGTGCATCTTTTTTTTTGTTTTCGAGACAGAGTCTCACTATGTAGATCTGACTGTCTTGGAACTCACTCTGTAGACCATGCTGGCATGGAACTCACAGAGATCTGCCTGCCTCTGCCTCTCGAGTGCATCTTTTATTCCTCCTCGGACCACGGAAAGCAGTCAGGCTAGTGTGTCCACTAGCCAGATGACTTCACTTCACAGAAGATTCTCCTCAGCCCTTAGGACTTGTGAGTATCTAGTTCAGTTCTATCTGCACTGAAAACTCCACCTAGACTCTCTTACTCTGATATGACCTAGCTTTGGCATCACAGCCCAGGAACTCCCCACGCTCTACCATACCGTCAAGTCCTGACGGGGCTGGTAAGACAGCTCAGCAGGCAAAGGCACTTGCCAAGCAGTGTTGTGGAACATTTATACAATGATGTGTTACATTTGTTCATGCTGTGAACTATTACTTTAGCTGTAAAAGTGTAAAGGTGTGTTACATTTGTTTAACAATGTAAGGATGTGTGTTAAATTATGTAAAGATCTATTCCACTTGTTTCACCTTGCCTGCCTAAGGTACCTGATTAGTTTAAAAAAAAAAAAGCTGAATGGCCAATAGCTAGGCAGAAGAGGGATAGGCGGGGCTGGTGGACGGAGAGAATAAGTAGAAGAGAACGAGAGAAGAAGAGAGGAGAGAATGAGGGAGAAAGGGAGGGACTTGCCTGGGGCAAGAAGCCAGCCAGTGGGGAAGCAGGAAAGTAAGAGAGACAGAAGGAAAGAAAAGTAAAGGAAAAGGCAGAAAATAAAGAGAAACAAGCTAATTTAGGTTAAAAGAGCTAGCCAGAAATGAGCCTAAGCTAGACTGAACTAATAAGAGTCTCTGTGTCACAATTTAGGAGCTGGTTGGTGGCCCAAAAAGAAAAAGCTTGGTACAAAGCAGGCCTGGTGACTTGAGTTCCATCCCTGAAATCTCTGGAAAGGTGGAAGGAGAGAAATGACACCCCAAAGTTGTCCTCTGTGGCTTGTGTGTACTTGTGCATGTAGACACTCACACTCTGAGTGCGTGTGTGCACGTACACACACACACACACACACACACACACACACACACACACACACACACACACACACACACCAAGAGTTGTTAGAAGAGGAAGAGGAAGGAGGAAATGTCCTATTAGAAAAAAGAAATGCAGCCAGGCATGGGGGGGGGGCATACCTTTAATCCTAACACCTGGGAGGCAGAAGCAGAGGCAGGTGGGTCTCTGTCAGTCTGAGGCCAGCCTGGTCTACATAGTGAATTCCAGAACAGCTAGAGCTACTTAGTGAGACACTGTCTCAAAACAAGAACACCCACCCAAACAAAACCCCCTCAAAACAAAACAAAAAAACTAAAAATCAAAACATACAAAAACCTTAAAAAAAGCACAAGCAAAAGAAAGGCGCACAAATCCAGCCCCAGGCTGCCCTCCCAAACCTCTCTCCTGGCTGCCCCTTCCTTCTGGTCCTCTCCTTGGGCCCTGCAACATGACATGACAGGAACTCTCCCACTTGTCCTCAACTCTACTCAGTGTGCCCCCCAGGCTCCCTTCTGTCCACAGCTCAGCCCCAGGCTGCAGACAGCTGGCTTGCTTTCTGCAATGATGGACATTCTTGGCATCTGACCACACCTGTGAAATGTCTCTCTCTCAAAAAAAAAAAAAAAAAAAGCTTTTCCTTGACTTCGAATCCTGCCTTCAAGAGTCTTTCAAGAGATCTGCTTTATAGACAAAGACTCCTTCAGTGGAACACTTTCCAGGGTCTAGCCAAGGTCACTACTAGTCAGCAGGAGCCAAGGGCCAATGCTGTCTCCACAGGCCTCCTGTCAGGACATCATCCCACGGGCCAAACTGGCTCCAAAGTTCAAGTTGCAGAATCAGAGCCAGGGAGCACAATTCTGCAGTCCTCCTGCCTGAGGGCCTTCTCAAGGACCAAAATGTGGGCTACAAATCAGAATGAGGGAGGAAACATTCCTTCCTTCCTCATATCCTAGTCAGAAGACAGAAGGGACAACTGAAGCCTCAGTTGACCTGACATGGGAATGGACTAAAGCAGGTGGCGGCAGGGCTGAGTGTCTGACCTGCAAACCTAGAGCTAAAAACAATGCCTAGTTTGTTCTAGCTTGTTTCTCCACCAAGAGGACTACTTCTACATACAGGCAACTGCTTGAGCATGCTACTGCAGCTGCAGAAGGCCCCTGGGAGATGGGTGCTCAGTGCTAGAGTATTGGTGTATACTTACACTCTCTTTGCTGGTGAGACCTAACTTCTCCAACCAGGAAACCAGAAGCTTAGAGGAGGTCATCTCTTATGTTTCATGCAGTTCTAACATCTAAGGTTTTAGGTTCAGAGTTACCTGGGGAGAAGCCTGGAGATAGATGAAGCCATGTAACAAGAGCCGGTCTGCAAACTCCTTCAGGAGAAAAGAATGCCAGTCCTGATAGATGTGCCATTCGACGTCACTGAGGGAACCATTTTCAAAAAGGTTCTTTGCAAAGATATACCTGGTTGGAAGTGTTGAGTGGGAGGTTGGGGTGAAGGAGAATGGGAAGTGGGATGAAAGACAGAAGAGGGAGAAAAGTAGAAAAATCAATAACTGGTTTGTTCATGTTTATCCAAATCACTTAACCATTCTAGCTCCCAGCAGCCCTTAGGAAATACAAATTATTTTGAAGAAAAAAAAATTTTATTATTTATGTGTGTGTGTGTATATCTTTGTGTGGGTTTGTGTACATGCATGTGGGAGCTTGTGGAGGCCAGAAGAGGGCACTGGATTCTCTGTGTTAGACTCACAGGCAGTTGTGAGCCAGTTGATGTGGGTGCTGGGAATGAAAATTGGCTCCTGTATAAGAGAAGCAAATGCTCTTAACTGCTAAGCCGTCTCTCCAGCCCTGGAAATCTGAGTTCTCAGTCTACAGCATCCATCCTGCTCAGCACTGCAATGACAGAGGCACTGACCTGTCACAGGCCCACACTATAGCTCGCAGATGGAGCAGCCCACAACAAGGAAAGGGCCTCCAGAAACGGATCTAGTCAAGACACACAACACGTACATGGAAACCTGAACCTTGCAGATTTCTTCATTACTATAGCAAGACTCCAGACAAAACCTGAGGGAACACAGGGTAAGCCACCCTTCCACACTGCATTTCAGAATGAGGGCATCTGAGTCTCAGCTGCTAAGCCATTATGCTTTGTAGCTGAGAAGCAGGGGGACACCGGCCTGTGGTTATCAGCTCTGGAGCTGACTTTGGCAATACCAAAAGCACACAGAGCATACAGGAGCCTAGCTTCCTCTGCTGAGCTTCCCATCAGATCAAATATGGCTAAAGCTGAGATATCAAACTAACTTCCCTCTTTGCTTACTACACAACAGAAGGAGGATCTGGCAAGTTGAGAAATCATAGCTGCAGAAATCATGGCTTCCAAAGGGTCAATTTGGCCCTTAAAGCTTGATACAAAAACAATTTACATCCACAACAATGAACTCCAGTTTCTAAGGCAATCTCACCAACTGGCCACTTCTGGGGAAATGAAATCCAAAGCCCTTGTGACTGGCTCAAGGAAGTGCAAACTGCAAAGCTGTGTCACCTTTAAGAGAGTGGCTTTCTAAGTGACTCTGCAGGGTCTGATCCAGCTGCAGCTTCCATAAGCCATGTTGCCTTGGAAAGTTACCTGACTCGCAGCCCACGGGAGGGAATGATTACATATCATAACTGTGAAGTGCTCAGAAGGGTGGTGATCACTCAGTAACCAACAATCCTAAGTCATTATAACTGCTCTTCCTAGGCCACGAAGAAGCTAATTTGCAAACTCCAAAAGTGAACTTGCCCAGACTAGACTGTTTCAGCTACAGCTCTCTGAAGGCAACAAGAAGGTGACTTTTATAACTCAAGTTTTGAAAAATGCTGCCAGCTTCTCCAAGGACAGCTAAAAGACAAAAGCTTTATCTTGCCAATAAAGATGACCAAGGCTGTAACAGGAGCCTCTGCCTCTCCTGGGGTGGGCACTTCCTGTTCTCCATAGCTGGTGATAATGGGCAGAAGGGGAGTGGGGGCTAAACACAGAGAGGTGTGGGGAGCCGCAGGCAGAACAGGGCTGAGGGCCTAGCAATCCTGGGCTCTGTTCCGAAGCCACACTGGGGTTTTCATCAATTCAACCAGAAAACACTTCCATTTCTTCCTCCCTGCAGTACTGTCCTCTGGACACCACACACACACTTGTGAACATGTATGCAGTCCTTGGGAAGGAGTGTCCTCACTGGAACAGGGACTAAGGACTCTGGTGTTGCCCTAGGGCAAAGCCTGGTGCAGGAGATAGTCAATAAACCTATACTGATCAAACTAATAAAGGAATGAGTTTTTCCCTTTTGGCATTGGGGCTTGAACTCATGCCTCGGGCACAAAAAGGACCATTGAGTCATACTCTCAGTTCCTGAAATACATTTTTAAAGGACTGAAGTCTAAATACTCTTGAGATTAGATTTATAACAGGTTATCCTTTCTACCTGAAAATGTCCCCCTTCAATGAAAGCAGCTTCTATGGTGTAACGGCACACGGTATAACCAACTGCCTACTCCTTTTCGAGGAAATGTCAAGACCCAGATAGTTCTTAACAATTCATTTCTACCAGGCATCTGGTGGCATGATACTCAGAAGGCAGAGGCGGGAGGATCACTATGGGTATGAGGTCAACCTAGTGTCACTGAGTTCTAGGCCACCTAGGGCTACAGTTGGGACTCTTTTTAAACGAACATCAAAGCACTTGTAATTAACAAAACATGTCTGTTTCCCTCTGAGGGGATTCTCATAAGCCCTCCATACTAAGAGGCTAGAACTCAAAACAGCAAGTCTGAGTGCCTCCAACAGCCTAGGTAGTTCATGTGGGCCAGCTTCCTAGCCTGGGAGGTACAGCTCCAGAGAGGAGAGGCACATGTGCTGTAGAAATGAACTAGAACCTGGAGCCAACTAGCTATGACATGAACAGTTAGCTTTCTAAAGAGCAGACTCTTCTCAGACCCTGGGACGAAGGATGGCACAGCACTGTCTCTTCCACATAGCTGGTGTGATCCTGAAGTGCAGTCAGAATGGTCATGTGATTTACAAATGAACTCTCCCCTCCTTTTTTGGAGACAGGGTCTCACTATGTAGCCCTGTCTGACTTAGAATTCACTATGTAGACCAGGCTGGCCTCAAAGTCACAGAGATCAACCTGCCTCTGCCTCCCAACTGCTGAGATAAAAGGGATGTATGCCAATATCGATGGCCTTGAACTCTCATTTAAAAAAAATTAAATTATTGTTTTATTTTACGTGTAAGATATTTTGCCTGCATGTCTATATATGCATCATATGTATGCCTGGTGCCATCAGAGATCAGAAGAGGGTGTTAGATCCCCTGGAACTAGAGTTATTGATGGTTGTGAGTAGCCACACAGGTGCTGGGAATAGAACCTGGGTCCTCTGGAAAAACAGGGAATGTTTTTAACTGCTTAGCCATCTCTCCAGCCCACAAACTCTCATTTTTTAATTTCAGGAGGCTTTCCAGTAAGAGCTGCAACTAGCTTACTTAACTTGGAATTAAATGGGTAACCAAGTGTCTCCAGTGATGGAGGCAGGCGAAGATACAGAATGTTCCATCTTGAGTCATGGGGCTCAAGACAGATCATTTTCTCCCACCAAAGTCATTCAAATTCAAACTCTGCACAATGACCAGATCAAGACACCCTGTGCCTTTGTCTGTTGGTGGCCTGAGCCCTGGATGAGCATGCTTTCCCAGAATAGATGGACACACTTCCCAAGCTGGCTGCTAGACTTTACTAAAAGCACTTCCCCGTTTACCCCTTAGGGAGTTGGCAGAGTGTTGGTGTCTTACCTGTCACTGTACACAGACCTCTCGAAGATTTGCACGGACTTCTCTGCCTGTAGGAGTCTCCCTGGAAGGGGCTCCAGCAGCACTTTCAGACGGCTCATAAAGGAAACCGTCTGGAATGTATAGGACCATCTGGCTGGCTCTCGGTACATCATTTCTAGCAAGTTTCCATGACCTTTGGAAGTGTTGTCCTATGGGAGAATGCAGAAGAGGACAATTTCCTAGAAGGTGTATTATTTTCTTCCTCAAGAAGATTCAGTATTTAATGTCAAAAATAACCACAGCTGTGTCCTTCCACTGAAAACATGAAAAAGGTATGCTTTTCCAGCTTAGTTTGAACTATGTAAGCAGGGAAGACTGTTCAACCTTGTGTGGTAAGAATCTGACAGAGAGAGATGACACAACACATTTACTGGAACAGAGCGAGCAAAGTAAAACTCACAGACAATTCACATACACACTGAAGACTGGACTTGTGGAGTCTATTTGGGGTGCATTGACTGACTGTCACCTACAACTTCTCCTCTGAATCAAATCCTTCTACTTTAATACCATGTTGACCTTCAGATTCCATTTGCTATTATTTTTCAAACTTCAAGGCAGATAAGAAAGAAAACAATTGCTTATTTGAGAATCTAAATAACCAATGAATTAAACAAACTTCTGTGTCTTTCATAGAAGGATCATACTTTGTTCAAACAAAGTTTAGTTCCTTCTTTAGTGTAGGAACCGTGAAATGCAATCTGAAATACCACTCTGAATGTTCAGGTGGAACAAGGAGTGGACGCTCAGGAGCCCAGGTATATTTTCTAGGCTCAGTTACTGATTCAATGCAAAAGTAAATTTTTGTTTGTTTGCTTGTTTTTTGAGACAGGGTTTCTCTGTGTAGCTTTGGAGCCTTTCCTGGAACTCGTTCTGTAGACCAGGCTGGCCTTGAACTCACAGAGATCTGCCTGGCTCTGCCTCCCAAGTGCTGGGATTAAAGGTGTGCCCCACCACTGTCAGGCTATAAAAATAAATTTTAAGCAAAGCACCTTGTATCTTCCTTCCTTTTTCCCTTCATCATTCATTCATTCATTCATTCAATCATTGCTACTGAAGGCTTGTGTGGCCAAGGTATACTACATGGCCTGGGTGCTGTAAGGCGTAGAGAAAAAGGAAGTAATACTTCAGAGTTCACTGGACTGTTATTTCATCTTCCAAACAGCTTCCCAAGGTGAGTAATGTTAGAAGCATTTTACAAAGGGGAAATCCACTAGGAGGCTAAGTAATTTACTTGTATAAGGTCCCATGGGGGAATAAGTAGGGAATGGGGCTCAAACGGGCTCTCTCTAGGTTCTTCATTCTAACACCTCTCCTATCAAGATGAACAAGATGCAGTAACTGGACTCAAGGAGTTCACAATGCGGATGACTAAGATATATAAAGAGCTGATGAGAAGGCCAAGCATGTGACAAATGTCCAGTCATTTACGCTGTAAAGAACAGAAAGAAGTTTCTGGCAAAGAGTATCATTAAGTTTGGAAGTAAAGGAGAGCAGACTCCTCACAGGAAATGCGAACATTGCTCAAATGTGTCAACAGGACAGTAGTATAAAATACATGGCTGTGGGGACGGCTCGGGGGGGTAGAGTGACTGACACACAAGGGTAGAACAGAGCTCAGCTCCACCCCAGAGTCCACAGAAGTCCGGGCACGGTAGCAGGCACAGCATGGCAGAGCAGAGACAGGAGGGTCCCCGGGCCGGCAGCCCAGCAGCCTGGCACACACTGCAGCGGTGAACTCAAGGCTGTCTCCACTGAGATGGAGGTGAGGACCTACACCCAAGGTTGTCCTCTGACCTTTTTGTTTTTGACAGCCTGTTCTCATTTTATCAGTGAGGCAATCTGACTCTTGTTGAGACATTCGTTTTTGTTTCCTGTTTTGGACAATAGCTCTCTCAGCACAGAGACTGACTTGTTCCTTTTCAGCTGCAGGATATACACATATGTGTGTGTGTGTGTGTGTGTGTGTGTGTGTGTGTGTGTATGTGTGTGTGTGTGTGTGTGTGTGTGTGTGTATGTGGTGTGTATATATATATTCTACAATTTTGTATCTCTTATAAATATATATTTTAAAATTGTGTATGCATATATGTCTATGTTTGTGTGAGTGTGCCTGTACATACCCCCCTCACATACACATAATTTAAAATAATAATAAAAAATCTTTAAAATGAAGGAGGAAAGAAAGAAGAAAGAACAGGCATGGTTTCAAGAAAAAAATTAAACACAAGAGTTTTTCCTTTTAATTCCAATAAATTAATGAAGATCCCACAAAGACTTAAAATGGGAAATGAAGCAGTATTGAAATCTACAAATGTAAAGCAAAACCAATTAAAAATGCAAAGGGGCCGAGCGGTGGTGGCGCATGCCTTTAATCCCAGCACTCGGGAAGCAGAGGCAGGTGGATCTCTGTGAGTTTGAAGCCAGCCTGGTCTACAGAGTGAGTTCCAGGAAAGGCGTAAAGCTACACAGAGAAACCCTGTCTCGAAAAACCAAAAAAATAAAAAAATGAAAAATAATAATAAATAAAAATGCAAAGGGAAATTACAAGGAAAGACAGGTGGAATAGAAAAAAAAATCACAAATGTTAATATTCATGTTTCACAGTTAACAGAAAGAGCAGATCCTCAAAACGAGAATTCGGAGGGAACAATTATTTTTCCCATATATTTGAATCTGGGCTACATCTTCAATGATTACTAAACTAAACCTAAGACATTTCCCTTTTCCTAAAAAGTCTAAATAGATTCTGTCCTACAATGGCATCTTACCACTGATGAATTACCTCAAACTTTATATATATAATATTTTTCTGAAAAGCTGACAAAGCCAGCTGTGGTGGCACATGGAAGCCTGAGGCAGAAGGATCCACGTGAGTTTGAGGCCAGCCAGAATTACAAAGCAAATTCCAGACCAGCCTGGTCACATAAGACCCCACCTTTAAAAGGAGAAGCAGCATCAGCAGCCATAATTGTCTCATGGTAAAGGATGCTAAGAAGACTTACGAAGAAAACTCAACATTGGCTGTTGATAAAAAGTGAGCACCCAGTACTATTACCAGCAGGGGCCTCCTTCCACAGGGAGTAACAGAGGACAGAACACTGACATTAGAGGGAGTTTCACCAAGGGCAGAAAGAATAATGACCACCCTCCTAAAGTTATTTAATACTCTTCTGCAAACTCTACCCAAAGCAAGCAGGAAGACAGAGATGAGTCATGAATACTGGAAAACTCTTCTTAGAGGCAACAACTATTGTCTAGAAGCCTGGGTAAAGGACTCCATATGAGAATTGAGTCACACTATTCAAATACAATCAACTGCTTCCCGTCAAAATAGCTATAGAAGTTTGACGGATAATGAGGATAAATATCATTAATGATACAGTATATATCTACTCAGGAATAAGCTACATAAGAGCACTACTGGACCAGTCAGATAACTATTTGCTTAAAAAAATAAAATGGGGGCTGGAGAGATGGCTCAGTGGTTAACAGCACTTGTTGCTGTCCAGTAGACCTGGGTTTTATTTCCAGCATCCACATGGCAGCTCACAACCATCAGTAACTCCCGTTCTAGAGGATCTAATGCCCTCTTCTGGCCTCTGTGGGCACCAAGCATGCATGTGGTACACAGACATACAACGCCCATACACATAAAATTAAGTCTTACAACTTTTTTTTTTTTTTTTTTTTGAGACAGGGTTTCTCTGTGTTGCCCTGGCTGTCCTGGAACTCACTCTGTAGACCAGGCTGGCCTCTGACTCGCAGAGACCCACATGCCTCTGCCTCCTGAGTGCTGGGATTCAAGGCGTGCACCACCACCACCACCACCACCACCACCACCACCACCACCACCACCACCTGGCAAGTCTTACAACTTTTAAAGCCACACACAGCATAAAGAAATACAGGAGGCTATTTTTAAAATCTTGAGCTACTGGAGTCATAAAAACAAAAAACAGAGCCTCCAAGATGGCTCAGGGGGTAAAGGAATCTGCTGCTAAGCCAGACAACCTAAATTCAATCCCCAGGACCAATATATATTGACTCCTGAAGGTTGTCCTCTGATCTCCAAAGGTACCATGGCGCTCTTCCCCTTCACTAACTAACTAAACCTAAAACTTTCAGGTCTGGGGAGACGGTTCAGTGGGTAAGAGTGCTTGCTCTGAAAGCATGAGGACTTGTGTTTGGAATCCCAGTATCAACGGAAAAAGCAAAGCTTTTGGGGTTAGAGACAGCCCAGATGAAAAGTCTAGCTTCAGGTTTAATGAGACACTGTACCAAGGCAATATAGCAGAGGGTGACAGAGGAAAACACTCAATATCCTGCTCTGGCCACACATGCCTGTGCACACTCACATATGTGTATCACACACATGAGAGAGAGAGAGAGAGAGAGAGAGAGAGAGAGAGAGAGAGAGAGAGAGAGAGAGAGGCAGCCTTTAACACCCAAGGCAACAATTAGTGAAGTAAAGATGAACCAATTTGACTACAGAAAAACTAAACCTGTCTGGGCAGTGGTGGTGCACACCTTTAATCCCAGCATTCCGAAGGAAGAGGCAGATGGATCTCTGTGAGTTCAAGGCCAGCCTGGTCTACAAAGTGAGTTCCAGGACAGCCAAGGCTACATACACAGAGAAACCCTGTCTCAACACTCATACCCCAAATCCCAAACAAACAACAATCACCACCCCAAACAAAAAAACCAAAAAACTAAACCAGATGGGTGGTAGTGCACGCCTTTAATCCCAGCACTCAGGAGGCAGAGGCAGGCGGATCTCTGAGTTTGAGGCCAGCCTGATCTACAGAGCAAGTTCCATGACAGCCAGGGCTACATGAAGAAATCCTGTCTTGAAAAACCAAAATCCAAACCTAACCAAAATAAAACAATTAAAAAAAAAAAAAAAAAAAAAAAAAAACAACAACAACAACAAAAAACCTAAGCTAAGGGCTGGTGAGATGGCAAAGCAGGTTAAGTTGTTCTGACCTCCACAGATGTGCTGTGGTCCATGTACACCTTTCCTTTCCCCACACCTGAAAAGAAAAAGAAGCAAAAAACTCCCCACTAGACAGTATCATAAAATATCATATATAGTTTGGCTGGAGAGGAGGCTCAGTGGTTAAGAGCACTGGCTGCTTTTCTAGAGGACCAGAGTTCTATTCCCAGCACCCACATAGTGGCTCACAGCTGTCTTTAAACTCCAGTTCCAGGAGATCTGACACCCTCACAGACACTGGCAAAACACCAATGCATGTAAAATAAAAAAAAAAAATACTGTATATAAAACTAAAAGAAAAGCGTATTAGCAGAAAAATGTATCAGCTGTTTATCTCAGTTAATGTATTTATCTACAATGAGCTCACAAAGACACCAGGAAAAAGAAGATCTTGGGGCTTGGCCCACAAGCATGAGAACTAAGTTTGAATCCCCAGAACCTACATCAAGCCAGGCACAGAAGCACGGTAATGTCTGTCTATAAACCCAGTGTTCCTATGGCAAGATGGCAGGCAGAGACAAGTGAGCACAGGCAATACCAGGGCCAGTGGCTGAACAGAGCCTATCACAAAAACTAGGGGGAAAGTCTTCACTGATGTGCACACGTGGGGATGGTGGTGGTGGAAGGAGGGAGGGGGGGAGGAGAGAGAGAGAGAGAGAGAGAGAGAGAGAGAGAGAGAGAGAGAGAGAGAGAGAGAGAGAGAGAGAGAGAACACAAGAGAGCACTAGAAAAAAATCAAGGGACAAACGGGCAGCCCACTAAGTAAAAGTAAAAAAGCAGTTATCACCAAGAATGCAGAGTGCTTGCCTAGAGTGTGGAAGGGTCTGCGTTTAATCCTCAGCCCTAGAAAAGAAAGAAAGAAAAAGGAAAAGGAAGAGGAGAAAGGCTGGAGAAGAAGCCCACACCCATGCTCTCGTGTATCTTACCTTCTCTTGGGCATCTCTTTTTCTCTTAGCCCTTGAGCTCAAATCTATATTAAACTTTCTTCACTAACCCCCACCCTCCCAACCCCCCAATCCCCAAAAAAAGAAAGAAAAGGAAAAGGAAGGCTGGGGAAATGGCTTAGTTGATAACATGTTTGCTTTCTAAGGGTGAGGACCTGAGTTTGATTCCCAGAACCCACACGAAAAGCAGGTGTGGTGCAGGGTGTAATGGTCTGTGTCATACTCCTGGTGCTTGGCAAGTGAAAGCAGGGAGACCAAGAGTTCAAGGTAGCCTAGGCTACAAAAGACTGTCGCAAAAAGCAAATGCAGAGGACTGGAAAGCTGGATCAGTGCTTAAAAGCACCAAGGAGTGGAGAACTCAGCTCCTTGACTTCAGTGGCGGAGTAGCAAAGATTTTGTGAGTGCATTTTAAAATGTCACTACTTGCTTCTGGCATACTCAGAAAGAGATATAATCTGTTTCTAATGGAAAGTTTTACAAATACACATCTGTATACATACAAACATACAAACAGATGACTGGAAAAACATACCCCAGTCAGCATAGCATGCCAGCCACACAGGCAGCATTGCTCTGGACTGGAGTAACGAAGCCTGGTGCCCAGATCCCACTCTATGGTTTCCTAGCATACAGAGCACTGGTGAGTGCCTGTTGGGCTCTGAGCAATCACTCTTGGTGAACTGAGTGGAAAAGAAACACACTGCACGCTGCATCTTGCACACAAAGTGGCTTCAAGATGGAAAACAGCCCGGAGGAAACCTGGAGCTGTTCTCAAGAGATTAGGTCTGAGAAGAAGGAGGAAGCCCTGAGCCTCAACTGTACACTAGGCAAAAGAACCTGAATCAAGGAGCTCAAGTCATAGGGGTTCAATGTGGATCAACATATGAAGAACTGACCAACAGTTAGTGGCTGAGACAAGACGGTCACTCACACATTCCCAGTGCCTGCAGGAGCTCACGAGGCCAGCAGCACGCTTGGCTACCCCTTCAGCTCTTCTGAGCTCTGTCCAGACTGACCCTCCCCACTCACACTGATGTGGCAGGGCTTGAAAGCAAACCTATAGCCTTGGCAGAAGCAGCAGACCTGACGCTAGGGCTGAGTCGTGAGGTATGAGTGAAATGTGGGGTCAGACCAGTGCCTTAAAAATGTGAATTGTTGTCTCTTCATTGACTCAAAGAGTGACCAGCTGCTCAGTAAGGTTCCTTCCCAAGTCTAAGACGTCCTCATTGACTATTAATCCTGTCAGCCACCCTCAATAGCAACAATATAAATACTTAAGGGTAGGAATGACAACATTCATCTTCAGAGCCTGGATGGGTGGGCATGCTTGGGAAACCACAAAGACAGGAGGCGGGTGCTTACACAGACATACAGAAGCCACACAAATCAAAACTAAACACATTCAAACAAGTCATATCCTCTGCGGCCTGCTTTCTGGAATGAAGCTATTTTAACAGACAAGCTGGGCTACTTCATCTCCTCAGAGCAAATTAAATTATTCCAATTGGACTGCTTGTCCATGGCTGCCAACTACCCCCCACAGCCAAAAACTTACTTTTTGGGTGCCAGCAGCTTGGATATTCTGCCATACTGCTACAGGTTCTGTAGCCACTTGCCACTCTGGGTGAGTATTCGTGAGTAGCTTCACAAAGGTGGATTTGCCCACAGCTGCAATGCAAATGGCATGTGTTGGGATGCTTCCCAAATCCAGATGAAGGAGGCAACACCAACCTCTGCCACGAGTGCCCATCTCATGGGAGCAAGGGCCAGTTTTCCCAGCTTCAAAACTTGGCAGCCATATGACTCACTGTCAGCTTGGTGATGGGATGGGCAGCTAACCAGTTACCACAGTGAGCACAGGCAACAGGGAGGAGCCACGGCTTTCAGGATTCAGCTGCAGTTTTAATGAACCAACCTCCTAGAGGCAGGGTACTTAGTAACTGTTGACAGTAGTCCCTTCAAAAGCGGGTGAAACTGGTGACTGTAGAAACTCTAAGTCAAGGAAAGGCCATTACAAGCTAACAAATGCTCATGGAGAGCTAACTTGTGCTTGGCATTGTCAAGCACTGGGGTATGCCTGTAATAAAACCCTGGATGCATTTTATCCTCAGAGGACATGGGTGGCAGGCACTAAGGAAACACACAGGAAGCTACTGATAAATCATGCTGTGCTGAGAGGGGAAAACGCAGAATGCCTCGGATGCAGCTCGGGAGGTTGGAAAGGACTCCTTTGAAGAAAATGTCGTTTAAAGAAGCCCTGAAAGATGAGCAGTCAGCCAGGCAGAGGGTGGGTGAAGGATAACCCCCACATGGGAGCAGTGTGAACCAAGGTCCGGAACAGCAAGGGAGGGAAGGCTGCAGTCCCAGAAGCAGCTGGCAGGGATGCGGCACCTGGAGGGAGGGAGAAGAGTGGTCCAGGATGGGGATGGCCAGGCAGACAGGTGAGGCGCAGGCTACACAGGGCTCACAGGTCTGACCTCAGTCAGAAGCAATGGGTTCCAGCAGAGAACCAACACGATCCCTTCGCAGCTTTCCACTGACTTTTTTCTATGTGTGTCTGTATACCACCCGGGGCCTGGTGCTCACACAGATCAGAGGAAGGTGTCAGCTCTCCTGGAACTGGAGTTCTAGATGATTGTGAGCTGCCATGGGGGTGTCAGGAATTGAACCCAGGTCTCCTGTAATAGCAATAAAATGTTCTCTCTGACCCCTCCTTCTCACCCTTTAAAGGCCACTCCACAAGGTGTGTAAGAATGGGCCGAAGTGGAAGTTGGCAGAAGAGTTCATTGTGGCCCAACTGGGTGATAACAAGGAGGCGGAACCTAGTCCCACAACACTAAGACCCTATCTATTTCTATTTACACCTACATCTAGCACATCTGTTCTGAGTTCCAGGCAGAGAGAACCTTCTGGACCTCCCAGGCATAGCTCCAAGTCTGTATTACCCAAATAAACACATCACCAACCCACCATGTGGAGCTTCCCCATCCTCCAGACTTAGAGAAGGGCGACATCCACTGCTGTCAGGACGTCCTCCTCTGCCAGGACTACAGAGGCCCTAAGGCCACTTGCCTGTATTGCTTAACTTTTCCTTGTTTGTCCTTTTCTTGTTTGTCCTTCTACACTGAGGACCAGTATGGTCCCCTGCCTCTTCGACTCCAGCTGTGCTCTCTGCAACGGACCCTCCACACCGCTGCTGTGTTCCATGTGAAGTACATCTTAAAATGCTGTCAGGACTGGATGTGGTGGTCTCTCTCTGTAATCCCAGCACTCAGGAATGCTGGGGCAGGAAGTTCATGTATTTGAGGCCAGTTGGAGCTAGACAGTGAGTATGAGGTCAGCCTGGATACATAATGAGATGCTGTCTCAATACCAAAATCCATTTGCTTTTATCAACAACAAAAAGGTATGTATGTATATATATATTCATCCATCACCTGGGGGTGAGGTGGCAAGTCATGACATGCATGTGGAGATCAGAGGACAACTTGTGGGAGTTGGATCTCTTCATGTGGGTCCTGGGGATCAAAATCAGGCCATCAGGCTTGATAGCAGGCACCTTTGCTTCCTCAGCCATCTCACCAGCCTTGGTTTTTAAAATTACATTTATTTATTTGTACACACAATGGTGGACTTGTGGTGGTCAGAAGACAATTTATGAGAGTTCTTTCCTCTCATGTGGGTCCTGAGACTTGAACTCAGGTGTCCAGGTGCCTTTGTGTGCTGAGCATCTCGCTTGCCATATTGCCTTTAGATAAAATCGAGTCCTCTAAGCATGGTCTGAACACAATGGACCTGGCCCCTACCTATACCCTTTCATGCCTCAGCTTTCCTGCTGGCCCTAGCTCCTTACAACCCATCATACCAGGATCTCTCCTAAAAGTGTGACTGTACTGCTCTCCCATTCACTAGAGCATGCCCTCTCCACTCCTGGTCAGTTCCTACTCAGCCTTCAAGGTTTGGCCCATTGTGTGCCAAGCCTTTGCTGACACTGATTCCTCTGAACTGGGCTAGCCAATACTTTCTGAGTGGCCTGGTGTTCTAGACATGACCCATCACTACAATGACAACTGTTTCTCTAGGTGGAGGACGGAGCTTTGCTAGGACAGAAAACCAAACCTAGCCTCACATTCTGCCTCTACAAACAAAACATGAAGAAGAAGAAGAAGAAGAAGAAGAAGAAGAAGAAGAAGAAGAAGAAGAAGAAGAAGAAGAAGAAGCAGCAGCAGCAGCAGCAGCAGCAGCAGCAGCAGCAGCAGCAGCAGCAGCAGCAGCAGCCTTCAGAAGGGATCTGAAGCTCAAAAGCGGTCCTTCTCAGGGAGAATCCAAATGGAATGGGGGGGGGGGGACTGATCAGAAGTGCATGTCTCAGCACAGGAGCCCACACATCAATCTGTGGCATTCATCACACAGCACCCCACTCCTCTGAGAACACAAGAGGAGTATAAACAGCTTTGCAGTCACGCTCTTCTCTGTCCCACCTCCACCCAACTTTGCCTGTTCAACTTGCTCTGCCTCTGCTCTACCCACACAGAGGTGAGTAAATGCCTTCCCTTCCCTTGCAGCTCCAGGCCAGTGACTTAATTCTTCCTCTTCCAAGTCCAATGTCTCACCTACAGTAACAGTGACTTCTCTAGTGAGTTCCCAATTCCTAATATGTTGGTGAGTTACCAACTGGTTGAGATGCAGATTTTTCAAACCTGCCTTTTCCTGAGTATGTATCAGCTTAAAATATGTGGCCTAAGAAGCTAATATTTAGAGGGTAGGTTGTTCAGTAAGTCTGAAAAGATGGTCCTTATGTTTAGGCTGAAAAGCTATTTAAACATTTAAAATGATATTTACTCCATGTGCCATGACGTGTGTAGAGGAAGGGGACATCTTGCAGGAGTAGTTATCTCCTTACACCATTGGAGTCCCTGGGGACTGAATTCATGGCCTCAGATTTGGCAGCAAGTGCCTTTACCCACTGAGCCATCTTGCCAGCTCCCGAGAACTGTTTAAAATCCTATGAAAAAGGAAGGCACTGTGGCTCAGGCCTGTGAGCTCTGCAACTGGGAGCTCAAGAAGAGAGCAGAACTACTGCAAGTTGGAGGCCAGCCTGGGCTACAGAGCACACTCCAGGTCAGCCCCAGCTACAAAGTGAGACTGTCTCAAAACAAACAAAAGTAAAGTAATAAAACCAAAAGGTGAAGGCAGCTGCTCTGCTGAGAGAACTAAGCGATCACCAGACCTGCTTGTAGCTGCAGGCTGGGGAGTACCAACTTCCTATCTGAGATCAGATGGTGTCAGTTCATCTCAGGGCAGCCACAACTGAGAACTCGAGTGACGCCAGTGAAAAACATGTTACTAGGGCTGGGAGAGCCTGGGTTACTCACTATGGAGTAGCATTTACTGAATGAATGCCATTAGAGCTGAGCTGTGCCCAGGTACCATCCACACACACATGTGGAATAATCACTTCAATACCGGAAGGTATTTAAATAAAACCCGGAGATGGTGTAAACTTCCCGTGTTGTAATAGCTCCGCCTCTTCCAGAGGACCTGAGTTCAGTTCTTAGCACCCACACTGGACAGCTCACAACAGTCTGTAACTCCAGTTCCAGGGGGATATGATGCCCTCTTCTGGCCTCAACAGGTATTGCATGGAGGCACACGTGACCCCACAGACACACCTGCATACAAATAATTAAAAATAAAAAAAACCCAAAATCTTTAAAGACAAATGTCTTAATGTGTTTTCAGAGGCTTCACAGTGGGGATTGGTTCTCCACTGCCACAGAGGCTTGCTAATGACAAGAACACCCATGTTCAGCAGCCTCCCTTCAGATATTTTTTTTTAATCTTGGACTTAGCACAACGTAGAACCCCCACGGCTGTTGTGTTCCACTGTGTCCCACCTCTCAGTCCCCCTTTCGAGCCTTAGCTGTTGGCATGCTCGGTGCTGACTATGGGGAGCATTTCATCACTTCAACACACGAGTTTTTAACTTTAGGACTGCCCCTTCCACAAACCAGAGCTCTTATGTGACTGCTCATGTTTTCCTAAGTCATGGCTTTTCCTTCCCACAAACTTTTCTATAAACTGTATGCTTGCTATATTTAATTATGCTATGATACAGTAGTGACAGAAACTGACCTAATGCCCCAGATACCATATTTTCTATCATTCTAAATTTAATACACTTGCATCTCATGTTCAAAACTTTTAAAATACACTTATCACCTCTGGGCAGTTTCTTGCTTTCTTTTTCTTTCTTTTTTTTTTTTTTGGGGGGGGGGGGAGCAGGGGTTTCCAGACAGGGTTTCTGTGTGTTGCATTGGCTGTCCTGGAACTAGCTCTATAGACCAGGCTGGTCTCAAACTCAGAAATCCACCTGCCTCTGCCTCTGAGTGCTGGGATTAAGTGTGCACCATACCTGGCATTTTCTTTTCCTTAATAAGATGGAAAACATGAGGATAAAAAAATTCAATTTTAAGCCTTTACTAAAGTTAATTAATGGCAGTAAATATAAATAAGATGTCCAGCATATTACAAAATTCCTTCCCAAGAAAATGTAGTCTTTATGTGACGCACTGCAGCTGCTGTGTGCACTCATCCAGCAGCAGCTCAGAGCACCTACTAAGGGCACCTGTGTGCACTCATCCAGCAGCAGCAGCTCAGAGCACCTAAGAGGCACTGCAGCTAAAGCAATGAAGCAGGGTGAGCTCTGCCCTCAAGGACCTTCCTCTTTTCCAACTTTGACACTAAGCCCAGGACCATAAAGGTTCTAAAAGCATTTTGGGAAAACTTAGTAAATCAGGCAACAAGAGTTAAAGAAACTTAGTAAGTTTATTCGGTTTCTTTTTTTTCCCTCGAGGTAAACTATTTGCAAAAAAAAAAAAAAGGTTCCTCAAAGCTTGGCGCATGATGCAAGAAAGGAAGAGGCTGATGCTGCTCTCCTCCCCTACTGTGCCTGCCCTGTGACTCGCCTTCCAAGGTGGCCACTTTCTCTGAAGCCAGCCGCCTTGAACTCTCTCCAGCTCCACTCCATCCCTAGGCAGAGTTAATTACTGCCTGCTCTAGTTTACCAAGGTATTAGAGTGTAATTATTTGTTCCCTCTTCCCGCTTACCAGCCAGGCTGGGAGCTGCTTTATGAAGACAGACTGCACTTTCCTCCTTTCCCAGGCTGGGTGCCTAGCCAGGTACTAAGAATAGAAATGGAGGGAAAAGAATGAGGTGACTCACAGAAAGACAAGAGAATCCAAGATCCAGTATTAGAAATAGGTAGGTTCTTCCCCACCAGAACTCTTTGCTCTTTTTAAAAAATTGATACAAGTAGAAGACACATCAGTGTGCTGAAAATACCTAATTCTAAATGCAGGAAAAACATGTCTTTAGCAAAGCCCTTACTGCCTTACCCCCAAGTCTCCAGACTGGGAGGAATTTACTGTCTCCTCCTCTCACAGCAAGTCTTTGAAAGTGAAAAAAATCAGGGATGGGCTCAGATGACCCACTGATAGTTATCTCATATGGCAACCTGCACTTCAAATGGGGTTTGTAGTTACAAAGTAATGGACTTCGGGAGACAGTGGGTGACACATACCATGGATGAACAGAACTAAAAGATCAGCTAGGTATTTTGTTGTTTGGATTTCAGGAGTTCTAGGTGTCAAACTTGCAACTGCAGTCATACACAGCGCCTGGCTTCGGGATCACACCAGAAGCCTTCCCCTTTTCTCTGTGTACCAATGACTAACTTCCACATGGATGTGATAGAACGGGACTCTGGCAACCACTTCATGGGCACAAAGGCAAGGCTACACAAAAATAAACAGGGCACTGGTGGCTCCAGCCCAGGGAAGATACTGAACATGTGAACAATCTCAATAGTACGTAGGTGCAAACAGTTATGGGTAGGAAGTTCTGCCAGCCCACTCAGGATGAGTAATTCTGTGTGGGACATGTCATCTGAGTGTGTGGTGATGGGAGCAATTGCTGACTAAAGCCAAGTCAGATGCAGTCTCCCAGGTCACTCTGCATCACCTCCAAGGCTTTACTTACCCCACCTGTCATCAGCTCCATGCCTGGCATCTTAGCCCCATCTCCAGTCTCTCTGAACTTTGGGTACATAGTCCATCAGCTCAGGATCTCCTTGGTGTGCCTCACAGATTCCTCAGACAGAATGTATCACTCTTACCTCCCCAGGACATCTCTTCCTTCACTTCATCCTCTGCTTCCTGAGTCACAACCCAAACTACAAACCTGAGCATCCTCCTCCTCGACTAACCTCTAAGCAGCCACTAAGTCCCGGCAATCTCAATTCCAGACTGCCCTTTGAGCTGTCATTTCTCTCTCTATTCAAGCCCATGTCGTCTTTCCTCCTTCAACTACAAGTCGTAGAAAACAGTTTATTACTCCAGACCTTTCCAATGTACCTACTTGTGCACTGGATGAGCTAGAAACAACGCACCGTGGGTACTCCCACAGATGTGACATAGAGCGTGTCCATTTTATGACACATTTGCTTATTCACTTACTGTGGTCAGTCTCTTTCCTAGAAACTAATGTGGTTACGGCACACACTGATCTCAACTCTCCAGTAGCTCAGACAGCCGACTACTGCCAAGAGGATAAACTGGTGTCTACAGGCTTACCAACATCTGGCCAGTCATCCTCTGCAAACCTCTGTTCTGCCACTACCTCTCTTTCTTGTCACTGTGGCAGCAAACTATCTGACAGAGCAATCGACGGAAGGAAGGAAGGAAGGAAGGAAGGAAGGAAGGAAGGAAGGAAGGAAGGAAGGAAGAAAGGGTGGGTTTATTCTGGCTCACAGTTTGAGTCCATCAAGGTGAGGAAATCATGGCATCAGGAGGGTAAGGCAGTTTTGCATCCAAAGACAGGAAGAGGGAAAGATGAATGCTGGTACTCTAACCTCCACACAAACATACACACACAAAGTAGATAAACATAATTAAAAATGTAAAAAGATGCATTCTAGTAACTAGACCATTTTTAAAATAAACTTAACATGTTTCAATCTTTCATAGAAAGAAAAAATCCTGGGCGGTGGTGGCTCGTGCTTTTAATCCCAGCACTCAGGAGGCAGAGGCAGGTGGATCTCTGAATCCAAGGCCAGCCTGGTCTACAGAGTGAGTTCCAGGACAGCCAGGGCTACACAGAGAAACTCTGTCTCCAAAAAAAAAAAAAAACCTAAAAAATGTGCAAACCATCTTCCAACTGCAGCTCCCAACCCATGACATGTTCTTCTAGGAAACATGTTAGTTGTTTTAAACTTAATCAATTCTTCACCTTCTCATTCTCCTTGAATCTATGACAACCAGGCTTTCAAGTCTACTCCTAAAACTGTTCAAGATCATGCAAACCTTCACTCAAACAGTATTACCCAATTCGCCATTCCCTCCCTTTGAACATCTTTGCTTGGCTTCTGGGATGTCACTGTCTTTTCCCCCTTCTCCTACCTCAGTGACCTTCTTTCTCTTCTCAGTCTCCTCTGCTCACTATTCCTCATTTTCCTGATCTCTTAAGGTCCTCAGGCTACAGGACTCAGTCCTTCCCTTCAGTACAGTCTTGTGGCTTTAAATATTATCTCTCTGTCTAGCTCTGCCTCTTCCACTCACATACCCAACAGCATATTCAAAACTTCTGCTTGGCTATCCAATAGCCACACAGCAAACCCAACACCCTTAAAACCAACTCTTGAAACCGGTAACACCATCTGTTCTTCCCAGACTTCTCCATCTAAGACAATCTGAGCTGGGTGTGCTATTTCACAACTGTAATTCCAGTTACTGTATGTTCAAGGCCAGCTTGAGCTACACATGGAGTTCAAGGCCAGCCTGAACTACAAAAGCAAGATTCTGATTGGGAGTGGGGGGAGGGGCAAAAAACAAAAACAAAACACATGGTCTGGGCTGGAGAGATGGCTTAGCAGTTAAGAGTACTTCCTGCTTTTCCAGAGGATCTGAATTTGGTTCCCACTACCCATATTAGTGGCTCACAAACACCTATAACTCTCCCAGCCTCTGAGGGAACCTGCATTCACATACACATACTCACACACGACACAAAACTAAAAATAATCTTAAAAAAAAAAAAAAAAAAAAGGCTGGGATGGACGTCTGTGGCACAAGCCCTCATGATAAAATAAGTAAGCAAACAAATACATGTTTAAAAAAAAATCAAAAACTAAGTCTTCCAGGCTATCCAAATAAAAATGACTGACCCCTCTAACACTACACACCTCATCTATCACCAGGTCCAGTTGGTCCTACCTTAAAATGTGACCTTCACCTGGGCCCAGCTTACCCTGTTATTAGTGCAATTGTTTCCTAATGGACATCGTCCACTTTCAGTGCACTGGACAGGCGATGCCTTTGTCCCTCGACACATCAACCTCAAACCATTGAACGGCTTCTGTCTCAGAGGAAAACCCACGATAGTTTTTGGGATCTATATAACCTGGTCATCCTTCATCTACCTGACCTCATCTGCTTCCACTGCCTCCCTTGGTCCCTCTACTTCAGCTGAAACGAATTCCCTCCTATTCACTGAACACACCATTCAATCCCCAGGCTTTCCTACTTGCTCTGCCTGGACTAATGTTCATCAACTACTCACGTGGTTTACTCTCTCACATCATTCAGGTTATTGATCAAACATCACCTCATCAGTGAGGCATTTGTTGATTACTCTATTTAGAAAACAATTATCCTCAACCTCTCATCCCTGACATCTCTCCACCCTACTCATTACTACCTTGCTTAATTTCTATAGTTTAGTTATGTATCACTCCCTATTCAAATTCCATGAATGGAGAATTATTTGTTCTGTTCAAGGCTGTTATCTTCAGGGCCAACAGTAGTGCTGGCACAGGGAAGGTGCAAAAGGGGTGATTTACTGTATAAATAAAATGAGGAACACTATTGGTTGCTGGATTGTCTTCAGCACTCCATACTTGCTGATCCCATTATGGATCAGGGTCTGGTCAGAATTCAGCAACATTAAGTTGAACCGTTTTGCTTCAATGTTACTTTTTTTTTTTTTTTCAATTTAAGATACTGGGTTACTTGTAACAAAAAATGTTAACATATTTCTAAGCTTAAAAGGTGAGATCTTTCCAAAAGGCAGGAAAATCTCTGAGTTCGAGCCTAGTTTGGTCTAAATAGTTAAGTTCCAATTCAGGTAAGGGTTACATAATGACTGTCTCAAAATAAAACAAAACAACACCGTAATAATTCACAGTGCAATTCACATGGGAGTATGGCAAAATAGTGCAAATGGAATCTGTTAAGAAATGAGTCTAAATAAACAATGGGCCATTTTTAAGTGTATGTCCCGAATACTGCATGTGGCACACTAAAATTATCTTTAATTCTATGTAAACTGGACTTTTATTTTTATTTTGCTAAATCTGGTTATCCTATTTTAGGAAAACAAATGGCACACTGTAGCGTCTATTTCTAGACGCAAAAGAAACACGCCAGTAAACCAGTACAATTCCGGGGCTATCTGCAGCCTGCGTGGCTTTGACGTGCCCATGGCTGAGTAGGTAGGCGGCTCCTGAGGCCCAATGTCCCCAAAATCAAAACCCACGGTGCACTGTGGGAGAAAAACCCTGACAAGCAGAACCAGCAGGTCGGGTGGTGGCAGCAGAAGGGGGGGTGAAGTGGGCCGGATTGGGGCAGGATCCGAGCCCAGCTTCCTTTCCCAGCCTGCCAGTCACCTACTCGGCGGAGGCCAAGGCTCGGAAGCCACTTTCTGGCCCTTACCGATGTTGCCTTCGATGGAGAGCCTTCGGGGGCCGCCCCCGTCGTGCATGGCCCTGGCGCGTGGCGCATCCATGAGCGCGTTCTGAGGCAGGGAGCGGAAGGGCGCTCGGAGGCGACGCAGAAGGAACCGACGCGCGGCCATCCTACTCAAGCTCGGCGGGGCGGGCACTTCCGCCGAGGGCACTTCCTCCTGCCGTAGTGCGGCTCGAGGCGCGCCTCTGACGTCAGAGGACCGTCAGGCAGGAAGTGGCTGTTTTTAGGCCGCTGAGAGGCGCGCGGGGGCGGGGTGAGGGGGTTTGGGTGGATGCGGGGAAGGGACTGTTCTGCTCTCGCGATGTTTGAGGGGACGCTATGGCGCCGTCTCGGTGTTTCGGTGTGGGAGGGTTTGCTGAGTTGTAGATAGCCCTTTCGTTGTTGTTTTGATTACATTTTATGGATGGATGGATGTACACACATACACATATGCCAGGTGCCAGCCAGAGGAAAGTTGTGGCATGTTGTATAATGGGATTCACTCCTGTTTGTTTACCTTGGAGAATGAGGTGTTTCCTGCTCCCAGTGGTTGTGAGGCATAATGCATTGGGGCTGCTGCTGCTCTATCAGAACTCTGGTCAGGAAGCTTCCTTTCACTCATCTCCCAATTGCTAAGCATCTGCTATATGTCAGGTTCCCTGCTTAGCTCTCTGAGTGCAGCTCTGAGTGATGGATTACTCTTCAAGTTCTTATAAATGCTGCTGCCATAGGTAAAGCTGGCTGACAACATATTAAAGACTATGCCGTCATTAAAACGTGTGAGACAAATGTTCAAAACGGTGGCCTTCTGCTTGGGCACATTCGTGGGTTTACATATACTTGTGTATGTGTGAGTGCACATCTAGAGGTCAGAGGACAACCTGCTGTGTGAGTTCTCGCCTTCTACCTCGTTCAAGACAGGATTTCTTGTTGTTTATCACCGTGTATGCCAGGCTGTCTGGCTCATGAGCGTCTGACTATTCTAATGTCTCTGCTTCCATCTAGCTGTAGGAGCATTGGGATAACAGATGGATGCTACTGCGTCCAGCTTTGTGTGCGTTCTGGGGATCCCAGCTCAGGTCCTTAGATGTGTGCTTTACCCACCACACCATTTCTCTAGCCTCCTTTTGGATATTTTCTTATTTTCAAGTCACAATACCTCTCTTTATCAGCAGATAACTTGACATCAGCTAAAGAATCTAGAACAAGGGACTGGAGGACTATTAAGACCACTTGTTCCATAATTGTGAAGACTGGAGTTCAGGTCCCAGGATCTTGTAGCTTGCTAAATTTGTAGGCATTCCCACAAACATCTTTAATCATGGCTCCAATGTGGGCGAAGACACAAGGATTACTGGGGCTTGCTGGTCTCCAGCCTAGCTCAAGGAGAGACCCTGCCTCAAAGGAATAGGCAGAAAACGATAGAGGAGGATACTGGATGCCCTCTTTGGCTTCTGTGCACAAACGTACTCACACACACATGCATATACTCAAACAGATATAAATAAATAAATAAAAACAAAAAATTAAAGCACCTAAAATAGCATTTTTGTGTTGTTTTTAAAGTAGAGAGATAGTGGGGTAGGGGAAAAGGGGAGATACAGGAAGTCAGATGGGTATGGAGGATGGGGAGGGTGGGTCTAGTCAGCCTGCCCACTGTTCCCCAAAGTGGACAGGTGGAGATTCCAGAGCATTCTTTTAGAGTAAGTTGGTCTCCACCTGTCCTTGAATCCTCTGTGTGTTGTGTGTGTAGTGTGTGCATTGTGTGTGTTGTATGTGTGTGTCCCTGAGCTTTGCCTCCAACATCCAGTCTGTTGGAGAAGTGCCCAAGGGAGCACACATAGAAGATCAAAGAGCTCTGTGTCCCCAGGGTGCCCCCCCACCAGTCCCTAGCAGGCTGGCATTGTGGAGGCTGGCGTTCTAACTCTGACTTGCCTTAGATTCTAGAGCAGTGTGTGGGGGTGAGATGCAAGCAACCCTCCAAAGGGCCTTTGCTGACCAAGGCTCTTCTGCCTCTTCCAAGCAGCCTACCGGGTCCTCCCCAGAGACCTTGTAGGAAGTCACACGCAAATTCTGATTCCAGGATCCACTTCTGGAAAATAGGTCCTAAGACTGCATTCCTCCAAGGAGTCTTGGAAACACACTCTCCCAGCACTCCTAAGACTCCAGTGTGGGCTGCTGTCCAAGAATTTGAGGTCTCTGCACTTGGCCACAAACACAGCGTGTTTGTTTGCAATGGCTAGGGGCCAGGCTATATTTTCAGGAGCACGGAGGCCAGGACTAGGCAGATGAAGAAAAGGACATCAGGCAGAAAGGAGGACCTACTTCTGATCCTAACTAGCAGGATGGACTAGTCACTAGTAAGCTAGCTATGGCAGGGAATGGTACGGAAATGGAAACTCAGAAGAGTTAAGGTCTTGGTGAAGACTCCCTAGAACCAAGAACACGCAAGTGTATTTGGCACTAAAGCCAGTATTCTTCCTACAATGCCATTTTATCTTCTCCTTGAACATTAATAAGAACAACAACCACATATTTGGCAAGGTGGGAGTAAGAACTCAACTTTCAGAAGCGTGAGTCCTTATCAGTGATACGGGGATAATTATCGCACCCACCTCAGGAGCAGTGTGGGGATTAGGCATGTCGTGTGAGGAACCCGAGAGATGGGTCAGTGGGTAAGAGTGCTTGCTGCTCTCATAGAGCATCGGAATTCAGTGCCTAGCACCCTTTCCGGTGGCTCACAGTTGCCTGTAACTCCAGCTCCAGGGGATCCTGTGACCTTTTCAGGCACCTGCACTCACAGGCACATACACCTACACAAACACATAATTTGAAAAAGAGTAATAAAAAAGAAGGCTGGACAGATGGTTCGGTGGTTAAGAGCACTGCTTGCTCTTACAGAGAACCCAGATTCAATTCCTAGCACCGGCATGGCAGCTCACAACCATCGGTAACTCCAGTCCCAGGAGAAGCAATGCCCTCTTCTGTCCTTCCTGGGTACTGCACACATGTGGTATACAGAAATGCAGGCATAAGACCCGTACATTAACTATATCTAACAAGAGGGAGGAGGAGGAGGAGGAGGAGGAGGAGGAGGAGGAGGAGGAGGAGGAGGAGGAGGAGGAGGAGGAATAAAGCCGGAAAATCCCTTAGCATTGCCTGTGAGACGCACATATAGAAACATCCAGGAACAAAAGAGCCCCATACGGAAAAGTAAGGCTTGAAGGTTTTAATGTTCTGTGGTTGGTAACAGCATTCTTGAAGGGATCCTCAGAGAAACCCCTCTGACTTTAGAAGCATTTCCTGTGGACAATGGAGGGGCCAGCCTCGTCATACTCCGGCTTGCTGATCCACATCTGCTGGAAGGTGGAGAGAGAGGCCAGGATGGAGCCCCCAATCCAGACTGAATACTTCCTCTCGGGAGGAGCAATGATCTGCAAAGAGAAAATGTGGCAAATTATAACCAGCCCCCAAGAGAGTGGGTAAGAAGTGGGGTACAGTGTTGGATGCTGTGGTCTCAGATACTGGGAAGCTTCAAAACCAGGTGCTCACAGGAGCCCAAGATTCTAAACCATCTAGATCAATACAAATCTCATCTCAAAAATAAAAATACAAAATTAAATATAAGCAAGGGGGATCAAAAATCAGAAATTTTCTCAGCCCACTCCAGAAAAGGGTAGCCTCCGTGGTCAGAAACGAACAGGCTAGGCACTGGAGAGGTGGCTCAGTAGTTAAGAGCACTTGTTGCTCCTGCAGAGGACCTGGATTCTGTTCCCAGCACCCCACATGGCAGCTCACAACTATATGTAACCCCAGTTCCAGGGGCATCTGAAGCCTTTGGCCTCCACATGGTGCACATACACACACACAGGCAAAATACTCTCTCTCTCTCTCTCTCTCTCTCTCTCTCTCTCTCTCTCTCTCTCTCTCTCACACACACACACACACACACACACACACACACACACACACTAATTAAATCTAAAACTAAATCAATGAGATAGAAATGGGAGATGAAAGCCGGGCGGTGGTGGCGCACGCCTTTAATCCCAGCACTCGGGAGGCAGAGCCAGGCGGATCTCTGTGAGTTCGAGGCCAGCCTGGGCTACCAAGTGAGTCCCAGGAAAAGCGCAAAGCTACACAGAGAAACCCTGTCTCGAAAAACCACAAAAAAAAAAAAAAAGAAATGGGAGATGATTAGATTGTTGGTCAAAATGATCCCTACCCTGCCACTCCCCATCTCCTCCATAGAAAGAGTGGGTTCCTCTATCCTGTGACTTAGGGCTGGGCCTTGTGTCACCTTGTCCAGTAGATACTAGCAACCATGACACAAACAGGAACGGAAATGTACTTGTGTAGTTGGCCATACTCTCTGTGCCTCTTCCCTCTTCGTGAGAAGAATTTCTCTGTAGGAGCTGCAGGTCCCTTATCCTCAGCCTTGGATTTGAGATGCAGAACTTGACCTGAGATGAACAGACCCATCCAGCTGCCTAGCCAGAGCTGACCTGGATTAGCTGACTTTCTGCTGACCCACAGCTTCATAAGTAAATATGCTCTTCCTTACGTGCTTCTGAGATTTTGTAGGTGGTTGTTACTCAGCAATAGCTGACCATTACCAAAATCAATAGGGAGAGCTTTGTTTGGTCCTTGCCTGGAGTTTGGATTCATGGATACTTTGGGCTGAGCTGATTCTGTTTTCTTTTACTTTTTTTTTTTTTTGAGACAGGGTTTCTCTGTATAACAGAGCCCTGTCTGTCCTGGAACTTGCTTTGTAGAGCAGATTGGCCTCAAATTCACAGAGATCCTCCTGCCTCTGCCTCCGGAGTACTGGGTTTAAAGGTGTGCGCCACCATGCCTGGCTGTTGATTCTATTCTCAGCTCTATGCTAGTCTGTTTAAACCCTGCTCTGAACTTTACTTGGCAATGGCCGCTTAAATGTGGGAGGCTCTCAAGTTTATGCACACTTTGTTAATCCTGTCCATGTGCCAGAAAGCTTGGAACTCCAACTCATTTTCCAGTTTTTGAAGCATTGGAAGTGTTTTGTTGTTGTTTGTTTGTTTTTGTTAATTGTTTGTTTGTTTGTTTGAGATAGGGTCTCACATAGCCTTAGCTGGCCTTGAGTTCTTTGCATAGCCAAGGATAACCTTGAATTCCTGGTCCTGCAGCCTCTACCTTTCTAGTGTTGAAATTATTAGTGTACACCACCAATGCATCCTTCAACTCTGTCTGTCTGTCTGTCTGTCTGTCTGTCTATCTGTCTATTGTGGGGGATGCAGTGTGTGGTGCAGGTGTCCACATGCCATGGTACTTCCGTTGAAGTCAGAGGACAACCTTCCGCAGTCAGTTCTCTCCTTTCACCATGGGAGTCCTGGGGAATACACTCTGCCTTCAGGCCTGGTGGCAGGCACCTTTGCCTGCAGAGCCATTTCTCAAAACAGGGCCTAACTATGTAGGCCTGGCTGTGCTGGAACTCACTGTGGAGACCAGGCTGGCTTTGAACTCACAAAGATCTGCCTGCCTCTGCCTCAGTGCTGGGACTAAAGCACTATGTACCACTATGCCTGGTTTTTTAAAAAAGTTTTGAAGCCCTCAATTCTTCCACCCCCCCCCCAAGACAGGGTTTCTCTGTGTAGCCCTGGCTGTCCTAAAACTCGCTCTGTAGACCAGGCTGGCCTTGAACTCAGAGATCCACCTGCTTCTGCCTCCTGAGCGCTGGGATTAAAGGCATGTATCACTGCCTGGCAAGCCCCCAATTCTTTAAAAAAAATCTATTAACAGTATAGTCTCCAGAAATCCTTGAGAGAGTGGCATGATTGTTTGGAGACCAGAAGCCAGGGATGTCACCAGACAAACGTGATTCCTTTCTATCAAGACCCCTGAGACCAGGCACCATCAAGAGAAGAATCGTGGGGACACGGCCGTCACAATGTTCAGTAGATCAGAGCTGCCTAGCTAAGGTTAGAGAATGTCTCTGGGAATTTGAAGTGACAGCCAGCCCTGTAGCCACACATTTCCTCTCTAGAAGTTTCCATCTCTTCTTCAAGTCATGTGTGTGTTGTTGTATACATGTATACGTGTGTGCTTGCATGTATGTGGATGTCACAGGCTAATATCTGGTATCTTCCTCAATCTCTCTCCACCTTATTTTCTGAGACATGTCTCTTGATGAATCCAGAGTTTATTGATTCTGTTAGGTTGACCAGGCTTTGAGCTCTAGGGATCTGCCTGTCTCTGCTTCCCTAGTGCTGGAATTATAGATGTGCTCCATCCGCTTTTGTATGTGGGTGCCAGGGACTCAAGCTCATGGCAAGTACTCTGCTGACTGAGCCATTTCCAAATCTCTCTTCAAGCCATTTTTAAAGTTGAATGATTCTTTAGTATTGCCACTTTCTTTTTTTTTTTTTTTTTTTTTTTTTGGTTTTTCGAGACAGGGTTTCTCTGTGTAGCTTTGCGCCTTTCCTGGAACTCACTTGGTAGCCCAGGCTGGCCTCGAACTCACAGAGATCCGCCTGGCTCTGCCTCCCGAGTGCTGGGATTAAAGGCGTGCGCCACCACCGCCCGGCTAGTATTGCCACTTTCTTTTCTTAAATTTTTTTTTTGGGGGGGCCAGGCGGTGGTGGCGCATGCCTTTAATCCCAGCACTCAGGAGGCAGAGCCAGGTGGATCTCTGTGAGTTTGAGGCCAGTCTGGTCTACAGAGTGAGTTCCAGAACAGGCTCCAAAAGCTAAACAGAGAAATTCTGTCTTGAAAAAAATTTTTTTTTTGTATGAGGTGGACATGGTGGCACAAACCTCTAATTCTAGCACTTAGGTGGCAGAGTCAGGCAGATCATAATGATCTTAAACATAATGTTTAAGGCTAGTCTGGTCTACATAGTGAATTCCAGATCAGCCAGGGCTAAATAATGAGACCATTCCAAAAAAGAAAAGGAAAGAAAGGAAGGAAGGAAGGAAGGAAGGAAGGAAGGAAGGAAGGAAGGAAGGAAGGAAGAAAAAAGAAAGGAAGAAAGAAAGAGAAAATCATATGTATGTGTCTCTCTCTGTGTGTTTGCACATGCAAGTATCCATGGAGGCCAGGAGAGCACCAGCTCTTATAAGCTGTAAATTATAAGTACTGGGAACCAAACTTATTTGTTTTGTTTTGTGAGATAGCGTCTCACTGTGTATCCCTGTCTGATCTGGAACTCAGTCTGTAGACCAGGCTATTCTGGAGCTCACAGAGATCCACCTGCCTCTGCCTCACAAATTCTGGGACCAAAGGTGTGCGCCACCATGCTTGACTGACCCAGCAATAAGTGCTCTTAATGGCAGAGTATCTCTCTGACTCCCATTGCTCTCTCTTTCTATCTCCTTCCTCCTAATTTCCCCCTCAAATTCCCTCAATATTGTAATCACCTCAAATTCTTTCAGTATCTTCTCATATGATGCCCATGTGGTTATGGACTGAGCCATGCTAAGAATATCTTTATCCTATCATTGCCCCAAGGGACATAATCCTCCATGATGTGATTGACTGCAGCCCAGGAGGAGAACGATGAGACCAGAAGACCACCAAGCGGCCAGGCCCAGCGACATCTCCCATACAGGCAGGTATTTGTATGTAGAGCATCAAAAGGGAAGTAGGGCAAGACCCAACCCACCTTGATCTTCATGGTGCTGGGAGCCAGGGCTGTGATCTCCTTCTGCATCCTGTCAGCAATGCCGGGGTACATGGTGGTACCTCCAGAGAGGACATTGTTAGCATACAAATCCTTGCGGATGTCAATGTCACACTTCATGATGGAATTGTATGTTGTCTCATGAATTCCAGCTGACTCCATGCCTAGGGGAGGTTACAGAGTTTAGTCAATTTCCATGTCTTCAGAAATGTAGCTCATATCGGGCATGGTGGCTCCTGCTTGTAAGCCCAGGCACTTGGGAGGCTGAGGTAGGAGGGTCAATGAATTCAAGGCTAGCCTGGGTTACAGGGTGAGACACTGTTTCAAAACCAGACGAAACACCACCAGAAGTCTAGTTTCAGCTCTTTAAAGGACCCTCCCCATTGCAGCGGCCTGGTTCAGACCCTTGATCAACTGGATCACAAGCTTAGATCCCCCTTACTGGTCGTGGCCCTGCCTTTAGCTTCTTCATGCCTCAGCTGATCTTTCTCACTGTTGCCCAAGGCACATTTCTGAAACAACACACTTCTTTCCCTGGTTTTAAGGAGATGTAATTCATATACTATAAAGTTAACCCTTTTAAAGTGTACAGCTCATTGGTAATTAGCATATTCACAGAGCTGGGCAATTGTCACCACAATATTATTTTTTTTTAAGACAAGCTGGCTTTGAATTCACTGTGCAGCCGAGGATGACCTTGAACTCCTGACCTTCCCAGTTCCACAGCTCAAGCACTGGGATTACATGGATTCACTACCATACCCAGCTCTAGAGCATTTTAATGGCTTCAGAGAAACTCCAAAGCTATGAGTAGCCACTCCCCATTTCCCCCTTAAACACTCTTCAAGAAAGTGTTTCCCTTATCAAGTATTATCTCTTAGTCCTTGTCATAGCACTATCTGGTAAGTACATGTCACTATTTCCATTTTTAAAAAGTTTGTTATTAATCTTATTGTTTCATTTATGTGTCTGAATATGGGTTTGTGCATGTGAATACAGTGCCCGTGGAGGTCAGAAGAGGGTGTCAGATTCCCTGGAACTAGAGTTATAGGCTGTTAGGAAGCATGAAGGTGCTGAGAATTGAGTTTGGGCTCTCTGGAAGGATCAGTGAGTGCCCATAAATAGTGAGCCATCTCTCTATAATGGCCATTATCTCCATTTTTAAAGATGAGAAGGCTACAGATTGAAGGAGATGGTACGTCAGTGTGACAGTGCTCAGAGGTAGAGAGGTACAGGATCAGCACTGAAAATCAAGTCTGATTCCAGTTCACTGTCCGCACCACTGTCTAAATACAGGGCTCTGTGACCTAAATGCTAAGTGATGCAGAAGCGGTTTGGATTGACCTTTAACCTCATTATTAGTTTCATACTATATCACCTGTCATGTTTTTCCTTATAAAAAATATGTAATTGTGTATGTGTGTGCCCACATGAGTTTATGTGCACCATGCTCATCCAAGTGCCCATGAAGGCCAGAAGAGGGTATTGGATCCCCAGGACCTGGAATTACAATCAGTTGTGAGGCACCGTGTGGGTGCTGGGAACTGAACCCAGGTCCTCTGCAAGAATAGTAAATGCTCTTAACCACTAAGCTATTACTCCAACCCCATCCTGTTTTTTCCTTTATCTTGATTTCCTTAGTCTTCTATTCAAAATTATGGTTTTATTTACTTGTTTACGCAATACTGTCCCTTCTTGGGAAAACTTAGGTCAGATAAAAGTAACAAAGTTTCCTTGACTCTAGGTGTTTCTCTTTCCAAATCTCCTCCTCTGCCCTGCACCCTCCCACTCCGTCTCCTCCATCCTACACCCTCTGCTCTATATCCACACACCCTGCGCTCTATCTTGTAACTGTCTGCCTCGGCCCCTCCCCCCTGAATTGTTGAAACAGCTTTTTCTGAAAATATCTCTTACCTTTAGAAAGTGAGCTTTTGCTAGGCCGTGCAACCAAGCTAATGATATGCATTGAGACCTCTTAAAACTATGTACTCGATCTGCTGTCCTGAAGTGTACTCAGCCTGTTTAACTTGCCTTTAAGAAAACAATGTCATCAGCCTTACTATACTTTGGACTTCCTACATAATCTCCTTTTACAACCTAAGCTGACTGCATAGCTTTAATCTTAAACTATGTATGCTTCCATGTCCTGATGCAGAATAGTGTGTGTGTGTGTGTGTGTGTGTGTGTGTGTGTGTGTGTGTGTTGTGGTAACCATTTGCTGAAAACAGTCAATAGGTTGAAAGCAAACTTAAAGAAAATAAACATTACTGGGTGGTGGTGGTGGCGGCGGCGGTGGTGGCGCACGCCTTTAATCCCAACACTTGGGAAGCAGAGACAGGTGGATCTCTGTGAGTTTGAGGCTAGCCTGGTCTGCAGAGTGAGTTCCAGGATAGGCACCAAAGCTACACACAGAAACCCTGTCTTGAAAAAAAAAAAAAAGAAAAAGAAAAAAAAATCCCAGAAACGTTGGAAGCAACATGAGGATTTAGGTGGACAGCATATGTGTCTGGTTCTGAGTGCTGTTCTGGGTTATTTGGGGTCGGTAAAATAACTTCTTCTCCTTAGTAAACTCTGTTAAGGATTTCTGTAAAGAATTCCTCATTTCTTTCCCCATGCTATGTATTAAGTGCTGTTCAGCAAATACAGAGCAAAGCTTTTTGCCAGGCACTGGCACCAGACAGGTACCAGATACATACAACAGACAGATGACAGAGGACACGGGCTACAGACACTAGACAGATGGAGGAGGCGGGGAGGATTCAAATTTAGGCCCGTTTTTGGTCTAAACTAGCCAAGAGAAAGATCCTTTCCGTCCTTTAGTGTGGAACCGAATCATTGTACCCCTCTACCCTGCACCCTCACCCTGCACTCTCTACCCTGCACTCTCTACCCTGCACCCTGCACCCTCTACCCTGCAGCCCCTGCACCCTGCACCCTGCACCCTCTACCCTGCACCCTCACCCTGCACCCTCTACCCTGAACCCTCTACCCTGCACCCTCTACCCTCCACCCTCTACCCTGCACCCTCACCCTGCACCCTCACCCTGCAGCCCTCACCCTGCACCCTCACCCTGCACCCTCTACCCTGCACCCTCTACCCTGTACCCTCTACCCTGCACCCTCTACCCTGCACCCTCTACCCTGCACCCTCACCCTGCACCCTCACCCTGCAGCCCTCACCCTGCACCCTCACCCTGCACCCTCTACCCTCCACCCTCTACCCTGCACCCTCACCCTGCACCCTCACCCTGCAGCCCTCACCCTGCACCCTCACCCTGCACCCTCTACCCTGCACCCTCACCCTGCAGCTCTCACCCTGCACCCTCTACCCTGCACCCTCTACCCTGCACCCTCACCCTGCACCCTCTACCCTGCACCCTCACCCTGCACCCTCACCCTGCACCCTCACCCTGCACCCTCTACCCTGCACCCTCACCCTGCACCCTCACCCTGCACCCTCACCCTGCACCCTCACCCTGCACCCTCACCCTGCAGCCCTCACCCTGCACCCTCACCCTGCACCCTCTACCCTGCACCCTCACCCTGCAGCCCCTGCACCCTCACCCTGCAGCCCCTGCACCCTGCACTTTCCTGTGCTCTCCCAGCTTGTACCCTCCACCCTGCCTCTGAGTGCCGAGCAGGGCCCACAGGCAGCACCTCACCGATGAAGGAAGGCTGGAAGAGGGTCTCAGGGCAGCGGAAGCGCTCATTGCCAATAGTGATGACCTGCCCATCAGGCAGCTCGTAGCTCTTCTCCAGGGAGGAAGATGAGGCTGCTGTGGCCATCTCATTCTCAAAATCCAAGGCCACATAGCACAGCTTCTCCTTGATGTCTCGTACAATTTCTCTCTCAGCTGGAGAGTGTAGAAATGGTAAAGTGGTCACTGGGCTCTCCAAGCTCGGCTGTACCATGTACTCTCCAGGAAACTCTCAGTCTACTTTGAATCCAGCCTTAGGAAGAGGACAGAGCTGCCCCAAAGAGAGTCAAGGCTCTCTTCCATGCTGGGTTAAATGCCCCATCACTCAAAAGGGTTTGATTCTCAAGCAGGAACCCAAGGGATAGTCTTCTTGCTCTGTCACTCTGTCTTGACAATACCACAGATGCTACTGGGAGCCTTACAGGGCACATTATGGGGTAGACTTAGACTTACCCCTCGTGACTTGGCAGAATCTAAAAAAGTTACTACCCAACACTCTCACCCAGGTGGGCTTCATGACTATCTCTCCTCTCAGATTGTTTTTTATATCACTTGTTCTTATAGAAACCACAGACACCTCCAAGGAGAAAAATTTATCACCGGACAGCCAAGCCTTGTTGAAACCACTGGGACTGAGGTGACAGGAACATAGGCAGTGTGTGCTGGGGGATGGGAATGTGGAGATGGCTCTGAGGATGGCTTGGCAGGGCACTGCAGAAGGAAGCTAGCTGTAAGCCTTGTCCTCCTCCCCAAAGCATCTCCTTGGGAAACCTTCATCCTCCAATGAGGCTGTCTTAACACTGCAGGGGTTCCCAGTCCACCCCAAGACAGCTTGAGGTCAGAGCCACAGAATTCTCATCATTCCTAAGAACTTCTGGTACTAGATGAGACTGGGTTTGAGCTCAAGTCTGAATGAGGAAAGGGGTGGGTACCTGTGGTCACAAAGGAATAGCCTCTTTCTGTGAGGATCTTCATGAGGTAGTCCGTGAGGTCCCGTCCAGCCAGGTCAAGACGCATGATAGCATGGGGCAGTGCATAGCCCTCATAGATGGGGACGTTGTGGGTCACGCCATCCCCTGAATCCAGAACGATGCCTGTGGACAGGGAAGACAAACCTCATTTCCATCTTCCATCTGTTTCTGGAGTCTGTTACTGAATGATCTTCCATTATCACATTTTCCTTCAGGGTGTGTGTGTGTGTGTGTGTGTGTGTGTGTGTGTGTGTGTGTGTGTGTGCTCCTAAATGAGAAGATTGGGTTCTAGAAGGCAAGTGTTATGTCTCAATTTCTTGAAATACATACATGAAAATGGACACTTGTCAATTTTTCTCTAAGTCTGGACTCTACATTCTGTTATTTGTTATTTTTAGACTGCACACTCTCTATGAGGGTGTCAGGTCCCCTGGAGTTGGAGCTGCCTAATGTGGGTGCTGGGAGCTGAACTTAGGTCCTCTGCAAAAGCAGTATGTGCTCCTAACTGTTGAGCCATCTCTGCAGCCAGGCATGCCTATTGTTTGATACAGGCTTTGTGAAAACCCCCGGAAGGATGAATGCTCAGGTAAGCAGCAAACATATGCAAGAGTACATTTTTTTTTTTTTTTTTGAGACAGGCTTTCTCTGTGTAGTTTTGGTGCCTGTCCTAGATCTCACTCTGTAGACCAGGCTGGCCTTGAACTCACAGAGATCCACCTGGCTCTGCCTCCGGAGTGCTGGGATTAAAGGTGTGCACTACCACTGCCTGGCTGAAAGAATACATTTTAAAAAGCATTTATGATAGTGCTCAAGTCCCTCTTGAGGATCACAGATTCTCTGCTTCCTGGGCATCCTTCTATATCTAGGCACATACTATGTGCAAAGTCACTGCTGGGAAGGTGTGGGGGATAAGCCCCTGGCATGCCGATAATAAGGAAACAGCCCTTGTGCCCGTTATCAATTCATGTATCAGTTGTAGCTTGTTTATGTAAATTTGTTCCATGGGCACTCTCAGTTGTTACTTCCCTGGACACTGGCTGTTCCTCTTGTTCTAAGCATGAACCTTTGTAGGAGTCCAACTTGACTCTGCTTCCCCTGTCGCAGTGCGCATCGTATTGGCAAATTGTCATATGCTGTTTGAGCTCCCTGGGACACTGACTCTGGAAATGGAGTTTCCATTTCAGACCCAAGCATGTTTGTCTCAAAGTGCCCTCCAAGGCCCTGTCTGCGGCCGGGCCGGGCCCCCTGACTCTGTGGCGGGGAGGGAAGAGAGAGTAAAGTAAGTGCGGACGGCTGGAAGCTAAACCATTTCCAACAAAGGTCACTACTGTTTAGACCATGGTATAAAAAGTGCCTGTAATGGGAAAGGGGAGCCACAAGTTCAGCCACGGAGAGAAACTCAGTCAGGAACTGTGGCTCACTGCCTCAGCTCCCCCAGTCAGTGTCTGTTGTAAGTCCCCAGTTCGATGACATCACCTATCTGCTGTTATTTGTTCTTTTCCTTGGAGGGGACACTCTCCCTGCCCAGGACTCTCTCCCCCAGCTACGGCCTCAGTGGGGCATCCCCAGCTGATTTCTACTGGATGTTTTTTTTTGAGTAACCAATCTGATGATGTTCTGCTATCTATGGATTTGTCATCCGTCTCTTGCTACTTATTCTTTTTCTTTGGCTTGCGCTAAACTCGCTGCAGATGCTGTCATTCAAAAACCAAAAGGAAGACCACCACAGGTCATTTTCAGGACTGCGAAGGAAGCCTGGAGCCAGAAACTCCACTGACCTGTGGTGCGGCCAGATGCATAGAGGGAGAGCACAGCTTGAATGGCGACATACATGGCCGGGACGTTGAAGGTTTCGAACATGATCTGCAAGGACAGCAAGGAGGAAAGGACTGTCTCACAAACATCACAGCGTCTCCCGGCCCACAGGATGCTCTGTAATCTTCTCAAGGGAAAGAACTAGGCCAGCTCAGCGGTCCTTCTTTATCCCACTTCCCCCGGGACTCGCCTAGGCGGCCCACACATACAGCGCATCTGTAAAGACGTTTGGCTGCGCGGGTACATGATGGAGAAGAAGGACCTGGCCAGGCTGCTTCCCTGTGCACAGTGCTCTTACCTGGGTCATCTTCTCCCTGTTGGCCTTGGGGTTCAGCGGGGCCTCTGTGAGCAGGGTGGGGTGCTCTTCTGGTGCTACCCGCAGCTCATTGTAGAAGGAGTGGTGCCAGATCTGGTTGGGACAAAAGCCAGAGAAGCCGCGCAGGCTTCAGACCGTGAACAAAATCTGACTGGTCCGTGCGTACTGGAGGAGGACAGCCGAGAGCTGCACGGGACAGTGAATCTGGAGAGACTGCTCATCCCGGGGAATCGGGGAATCTCTGATGGACGTGGAGAGAATCTATTCCTCCTCCCCCAGCATGCCAGACAGAGAGCCATGTCTGTGCTCATGTCTACCGGTTGACCCTCCTCTCCCTCCCTCCTCATACTTCCTCCTGTTGCCTTCGAGGAGGCAGGCGGCACTGTGTGCTTGTTGGTTTCCGGCTCCTGGTTGTGTGTAGCTGATGAGTGATATTGGCAAGAGGTTGGGCAGTGGGGGGAGAGAAAGGCCAGGGCATGGCTGTGGTGTGGCCTGCCATAGACACACCTTCAGCTGATGGACCCTCTTTCAGCACTCCAGGTCTTGCTGCGTTCCGAGGACACTGCCTATCTACTCAAAGTTTCCGCAGGGGACTCTGGAGATCACAAGAGCACCTGTGGTAACTAGTCCTCATCCTTCTCTGGTTGCCTTAATCTTGCTCACACCCCTGTAAGTATGCGTTGTTGTCAGCCTCATCAAAAGTGTATACTGCCTCCTGCTGTGATCCTGATACATATACGTGGACCCAGTTCTCAGTGTTTACTGGTGACCAGGCTGGTGCTTTGAGCAGGGCCTCTCTACGTCAGCACCCTGTCTTCTTAGATCGGCTCAGTCAGTGCTGTGTGGGACAGACCTGTGCATCATGGGAGGTTTAGTGGCATTCCTAGTCTCCTCACTGGAGAGCGCCATTTGGCTCTAGCACAAAGTTGGTTCTGTCTCCAGACATAACTACGCATCTGTCCGTGTGTGTGTGTGTGTGTGTGTGTGTGTGTGTGTGTGTGTGTGTAAGCATGTGCATGTGTGTGCCCACACATGCAAACCTATCCTAGACAAGAATCCCTGCCGTAGAGGAAGTTTCCTGAGCCCATGACTAGCTCCTTATCCAGTGCTTCAAGATGATCAGATGGGGGGCTTTACCTCAGAGGGGTTTGGCAAACAGTGTCAGGGACATGAGGTTTCAGTTTCTTTAGCAACAGGGCTAAATCATACCACAGTATTAGTGGGTTTGCTGGAATGCTAATAAATGTGACAAGAGCCTCTATGATTGGACATGATGTCTGCTTCTTAGTCTGGATGAGAGAAAGGCCAAAAGACAGAAATACTAAGAAGAAGCTAAATGAATGGAAGAGAGAGAAATGATCACTGTCTGGGTGACTGGGATGGGCTGGGAAGCAGAGAGGGCCCCCAAAGGCTTCAGAGGGCCTCTGAGACACAGGGACGCCACTAACAGAGACCTTGGACTTGGACGTTTCACAGAGATAAGGGACGGGGACTGGCCTCAGGGGAGTAGAGTGGGTTTGAAAACCTGTCCCATGGGCTGGAGAGATGGCTCAGAGGTTAAGAACACCGACTGCTCTTCCAGAGGTCCTGAGTTCAATTCCCAACAACCACATGGCAGCTCAAAACTGTCTGTAATGCCAGTTCCAGGGGACCTGACACCCATGGCAAAAGTGCCAACGCACATTAAAATAAATAAATTAAAAAACTAAACTTTCCGCAGTTGCTCTGGGGAAATTCTCAGCCTCACCTGGGCCTGTGAATGTAGGCACAGCTGACTTAGCTCTGCCCAGACCTGCCAATCAGCACCATCAGGAGTGGGCCAAGCACTGGACTTCATTTTAGGAATGTTGCCAAATCAAAACATTTGGAAAATATCTTCATCCCATCTGTTGTTTATAGTTCACATTTTGACAACTTTCCCTTGTGACTCTTGTCTTTATGTTATTTGTAATTTACTTCCTTCCCTTTTCCCCTTTTTTTTGGGGGGGGGGTTGAGACAGGGTTTCTCTTTGTAACAGCTCTGACTGTTCTGGAAACTTGCTCTGTAGACCAGGCTGGCCTCAAATTCACAGAAATCTGCCTGCCTCTGCTTCCCAAGCACTGGGATTAAATAAAGGTGTGCACCACCACCACCTGGCTATTATTTCTTATTCACTTCATATCCATTACTGTTATTGTTTTTATTATTATTATTATTATCATTACATGTTGAAATTTGTTTTTAATTAATTAATTAAATATTCTTGAGACAGTGTTTTTCTATGTAGCCCTGACTTACCTAGAACTTGCTCTGTAGACCAGACTGGCTTCAAACTCTCAGAGATCTGCCTGCTGCTTCCCCAGGGCTGGGATTAAAAGCGTGTGTCACTACACTTGGTTGCTTTTATTTTATTTGAAGTGTGGATTTTTTTATTTTTTTATTTTTTATTTTTTTTGGTTTTTCGAGACAAGGTTTCTCTTTGTAGCTTTGCGCCTTTCCTGGAACTCACTTGGTAGCCCAGGCTGGCCTCGAACTCACAGAGATCCTCCTGCCTCTGCCTCACGAGTGCTGGGATTAAAGGCGTGCGCCACCACCGCCTGGCTGAAGTGTGGATTTTTTTAAAAGAGGGTAATTTTCTTTTCTTAAAAGGGGGATTTTAAAAATTATATGTATTTGTGTGTGTGTGTGTGTGTGTGTGTGTGTGTGTGTGTGTGATGCACATGAGTATAGGTGTCCTCAGAGGCCAGAAGATGGCATTGGATGCCCTGGTGCTGGAGTTGCAGGTGGCTGTAAGGCAGACTTGGGTCCTCTGCGAGAGCAGCCATGCTCATCTCTCCAACGCTAGCACTTTGTATTTTTAATGATCAATCTATGCTGCCTGTCTAATGATCTTTCAGTATGCTTGCTGTAATATTTTTTTTTTAAAGATTTATTTATTTATTTATTATGTATACAATATTCTGCCTGCATGTATCCCTGCAGGCCGGAAGAGGGCGCCAGATCTCATTACAGATGGTTGTGAGCCACCATGTGGTTGCTGGAAATTGAACTCAGGACCTTTGGAAGACTAAGCAGTGCTCTTAACCTCTGAGCCATCTCTCCAGCCCGCTTGCTGTAATATTTTTACAATATGTTGTTTGACTTTCAGACTTTCTTTTCGGACATATACACTAGAAGTTATGACTTTTAGGAAATCAAACCTATATATTTTTTCCCCTATGACTACTTTCACCAGAAAGCTGACTAAATGTTTACATCCACCTTACTGTATCTTCAGTCTTTGAGTTTTTATATTTAACTTTTTTAGGTTCAGTTGATATTTCAGAGAAATGGTATGAGGTAAGATTCTGCATCCCTGAATAACTAAGTTGTTATTTCAGAACAATCCATCCAATTCCTATTCAGCTTTTCTTTTAAGATGCATAATGTATACCTAGGGCTTTCTTTAAAGAGTTCATGCACTGTCCCTACTGTGAGAAAATATTTTGTTTCTTATGTTTTCAAATTAAGTTTTCAGAGATGTGTGTAAATAATGAGTGTCATTTCTAAAGCTCCAATCCATATGTTGGGATCACAATAAATCAGTGTCTAATTTCATTGCCAAAGCCCTCTAGTGGAAAAGGAAGTTGCGTGATCTGAGATGGGGTCTCATTCTGTGACCCAGACTGGCCTTGAATTCACAGCAAGGTGGCAATCCTCCTGCCTCAGCCTCCCAAGCTCTGGCATTATAGGTATGAACCACTGCACCTCACAGGAAAGTTGTCTTTTAATCTCCAGCTCAGAAATGAAGACACTAAGGCTGGGTGTACGGTTTGTACACACGTTTCTTTGCTGTTCACTCCAGCGCCTTGCCTGCACCTCTCTGGAATGAGAAGGCTTTGACACACCTGAAGGCTAGTTCACACCCGAAGATGCAAAGGAACTAAGTGGATTACATACTACAGATCAACCATTCAGCCCCCATTGCCACCTGCTCAGGAAGCTCTCTGTTGCATTTTAGAAGACAGTCATAGCTGAAGCAGGGGTTCGGAGACAATGGCCGGCTGTATTCTAGAAGAACACTAGAAAGGTGCTGCTGACATTTCCACTTGTGATGTCATCATTGCCCCGCCTTCTGCATGTTCTTATACAAAACAACAAAAAACTTGCAGAAACTCCTAGCTTAGTCCTAAAGTTTTCCATTGGAGAATACTATACCAGCACTGCCCTGAGCTGAATGTATGTCAGGGCAAACAAATAGGAGAGAGAGCTGGACTGCAGAGAGCTGTGAGCTACCTGATGCGGGTCCTCTACAGGAGCATCAAGCTGAGATGTCCGACATTTTAAACACGGGCCCGTGCCTAGCCAGATGGAGTCATGCAGGAGAGACAGGAGCTGGAAATTAGGTCTGACCGGATCCTCAAAGGGTGCTACGGAGAGTTAGGAATGTAGAGAAGTGTATGGATGAATAAGGGCACAGGAAAAGGGACACTGCGGGAAGCCATTGTCCAAGGGGAGAGGTTGGGGGCTCAGGCTGGAAATCATCTAGGGAGTGGAAAGGGAAGGAGGAAAGCTGTGGGAAGCGTTCCTGAGGAAGACTGTAGGATAGGAGAGTCAGGAGGAGATGTCACCATTAAAATAGCCACACTGGGGGGTTCAGATACCTTTTCCATGTCGTCCCAGTTGGTGATGATGCCGTGCTCAATGGGGTACTTGAGGGTCAGGATCCCACGTTTACTCTGAGCCTCGTCCCCCACATAGCTGTCTTTCTGGCCCATGCCGACCATTACACCCTGTGACGTGACAGAAAGGGAGAGAAAAGTGAGTTGGCTTAGGGGTCCACACACAAGAGATTCAGTCCCTGGAATGTCCCTGGAAAGGAAAGAGATGAGGAAAGGAAGCAGGAAATGAAGGTGGGCAGAGACAGGAAGAGGAGGTGGGGGGTTTCTCATGGGCTGATCCTTTTCTCTTACAGAAGACTATGTGGTTTTCTGAGAGAGAACAAAGACCATAGATGAATGTATCCCCTTATCTTATTTTATACTCTCTGCAGAGAGAGAGAGAGAGAAAGAGAGAGAGAGAGAGAGAGAGAGAGAGAGAGAGAGAGAGAGAGAGAGAGAGAGAGAGAGAGAGAGCTCAGGATAGTTCTTTCCGGTGCTATAGGGCTCACTCCCAGTGGCTCCGTCTGGGACCCAGAGGGAACCCACCTGATGACGCGGGCGGCCCACAATGGAGGGGAAGACAGCCCTGGGGGCATCATCTCCGGCGAAGCCTGCCTTGCACAGGCCAGAGCCGTTGTCACACACGAGGGCGGTGGTCTCTTCTTCACACATGGTGGGGGTGGCTGAGTGAGCTGGGGGCTGGAGCACCTTTGGGGTGGAAGAGAAGAGAACAGTTAGCCACCTGTCGGGTAATACAGGAGACGGTCTTTGTGGCTCTGGAGTCTGAGCAACTGGGGTCCTGTTCTAGGAGAGACAGACATAGGATTGGCTTCCTTGCTTCTCGAAGCTGTGGCTCATACCTCCCTTCAGCTGCTAAGCACTGAATTATGCGACCCTAAATTCATATATGGAATGTACATCAGCATCCTCACACCTCACAATATGACTGGATTTAGAGCCAGGTCTTTACAGAGGGAAACGAGTTTATAATGAGGTTATAAATCCAATATGGCTGGTCTCCAATAGGGCTGCTCTCATAGGGTAGTATCTGTGTAAGAAAAGAAAGTTAGAATACAGATATATGGAGAGTGTGGACTATGTGAAGACATGGCCAGAAGGCTGCCATCTATAAGCCAGGGGAGGGTCCTGAGGAGAAGCCAACGCTGATGACATCTTGACCCTCAGATTCCTAGTGTCCAGGATTGTCAGAAAACAAATTTCTATCCTTAAAGGCCTTTGTCTGTGGTTGTGTGGTATGGCAATCAGCCAAGAAATACATTTTATTTTTATTTATTTAATTTTAGTTTTTGAGATAGGGTCTTACTATGTGCACCGTGTGTGTGTGTGTGTGTGTGTGTGTGTGTGTGTGTGTGTGTGTGTGTGAAGACCAGAAGAGGGTTTCTTATTCCCTAGAATTGGAGTTCAGAATGGTTATGAACTGTTATGTGGGAGCTGGGATCTGAACTCAGGTCCTCTGCAAAAGCAGCAAGTCCTCTTAACCACTAGGCCATCTCTCCATTCCTGAGGTCTTACTGTGTAGCCTTGACTGGCCTGGAACTCACTATGTAGACCAAGGTGGTCTCAAACTCACAGAGATCGGCCTCTCTCTGCCTCTTAAGTGCTGGGATTAAAGGTGTGCGCCACAGTACCCAGTTTATTACACTTGATTTTAAGGATGAAATAGCCTAGCCATACAACTTTCATTCAGTGGAGAGAATCATGAGAGCACTTACCGGTTGTTAAACAGGTTGAGAAGTTTTACAATATACCTGAGGCAGGATTAGTATTTACAAGAAGAAAGACCTCTTACAAACCAGAAAGCAGACAGCCCAAAAGAAAAAGAAAGACTGCGAGAAGACGGTTGACAAAGAAGGGAAGCAAAACCGTCCCAACGAGAGACACCCAGCCTCCCTGACAAATAAAGCCACCTTCCACCTAGCACACACACACACACACACACACACACACACACACACACACACACACACACACACGTATATTTGGTATGTTTGTATATGTGTGTATGTGTTCATCTATGTGTCCATGTATGTGCATGTGTGTTGTAGGTCAGGAGACAAAACTTCCCTTTCTCCCTCCTTCCTTCTCTATCTCTTAAAAATTTATTTATTAGACAATTTCATGCAAAAGAGAGGCAGAGAAGAAGGAATAGAGAAACTCTCTGGGAAGGAGGGGCTCTAACGTGTCATTTGGTGTGTGTGACCACAGCTCGCCCTCTCATGGCTGGAAGGAGAGAGGTGCTCCAGACAGCTGTGACTGATCCCAAACAGCCTGTGCTGAAGCCAGGCAGTGAAGACCATGAGCCAGGCAAAGAGATTGTGTTTTGGGATTTTGATCAGGAGATCATGAAGGCTAGACAGAGTCAGGGCAGAAGTTTGTTAACACTGGGGCTGGAAGGATGGCTCAGAGGTTAAGAGCCCAGGCTGCTCTTATGGAGGACCTGGGTTTGATTCCCAGCACCTTCACTGTGGCTCACAATCAACTGTAACTCCAGTTCCAGAGGATCTGATGCCCTCTCTGGCCTCCTGAGAACCAGGTATGAATGTGGTACATGCAGGCAAAACACCCCCACACATAAAATAAAATAACAACTAGAAAATACATTATTGTATGTGTGGACAGTGTGTGTGTGTTTTGGGGGGTGAGGGCACATGCTCCTTGGCATGAGGTGGAGCTCAGGAAACTATGGAGCTTCAACCTTTACCTGGGTGCTGAGGATTGAACTCGGGCCATCAGGCTTGGGCAGCAAATGCTTTACCCAGTGAGCCATTCTGTGAGCACAGCGTTGTTTAAAACAATCAGAATTGGGGGAGCTGGAGAGATGGCTCAGCAGTTAAGAGCACTGGCTGTTCTTCTAGAGGACCCAGGTTCTATTCCCAGCACCTGCATGGCAGCTCAAGACTATCTGTAACTCTAGTTCTAGGGGACCCAACACCCTCTCACAGACATGCATGCAGAGAAAACACCAGTGCACATAAAATAAAAATAAATTAAGAACAATCAGAGCTGGGCGACAGTGGCAGCACTCGGGAGGCAGCGCCAGGTGGATCTCTGTGAGTTGGAGGCCAGCCTGGTCTACAGAGTGAGATCCAGGACAGGCACCAAAACTACACAGAGAAACCCTGTCTCAAAAAAAGGACCATGAACCATTTTAATAATGAAAAGAAGTTATTGAAAAAGTTAGTTGGCGCTGAATTGCTAGAAGCCTCCGCCCGACCACCCAATGGAGAAAGCAGAGTATGTGATGTAACAAGAAAGGGGCCACGTTACTTCCATCACACTGCGGCCAGTGCTTCCGAGTTGGGTGACATAGCATGTGTTTATATATAAGGCAGGAGAGCTCTGTGTAGCCCATGCTGGCCCAAACTTAGGGCAATTCTCCTGCCTCTACTTCCCAACTGCTGAGATTATAGCCACCATGTTTGGCAAAAAAAAAAAAAAAAAAAAAAAAAAAAAAAATTACCTCAATTTTACAATTTACAATTTATAGTATTATCTAGTTAAACTTCAAAATTTCCCCTGAGACAATATATTTTTAAATCCCATTCTATTGACTTGCACATCAAGACTCAGAAAAGTTAAAGAACTCAGCTAGAGACCTCCTAGCCAGAAGAAGGGGAGCAGCCAGGCCAGGCATCGATCCAGGCCAGGTGTGGACAGTGCCAGAGCCTGGGTTGTGTTGTCCTTGCCATGGCCGAGACACGGTCAGAACTTCTCCTTGTATGGCGGTGTTCTTTGCCCTGCTTTCCAAGAGCACACAAAGGGACCCCTGTTTCTTCTCCCTGGGCATCCTCTGAGCTCTTTCTACACCAGGACCAGGTTTACCCTAACACACAACTCAATGTCGGGTACACAGGAGGTGCTCAATAAATGTTGACATAGTGGGCCCCCTCCCAGGCCTGTCTGCTCTGTTCCTGGGCTCTCACGCCCTTGGCTCTCTCTCCTCTAGCTAGTCCTCAGCGGCGCTGACAAAGTGAATATCCTCCTGAGGGGAAACCGGCGCGAAGAGCCAGGAGGCCAGGAGGCCGGGAACCACACTTCTTTTCGTGTGATTTATTCAGACTTCAGGTGCCTATGGCTTTCCCCCTTTTTAATTTTGCTTTCGTTGTTTTGAGTCAGAGTTCTTTGTCTACGGCAGGTTGCCTCTTTTAACTCACAGCAATACTCCTGCTCTTAGTTTCCCAAATGCTGGGATTATAGGTGTTTTGCCTCAAGCCTAGTTTCTCTTGGGTACCTCTCCCAACCCCCTCCTTCTTTTGACAGGCTCTCATGTACCCTAGGCTGGCCTTGAACTCCCAGTGTAGTCAAGGATAACCTTGAACTTCTGATCCTCTTCCCAGCCAGTACTAGATTAAAGGTACTTAGTACTTACACTCTTGCAATGCTGGGGATCAAACCCCAGAACTTGGTGCATGCTTGGGTAAGCACTCTGCCGACTGAGCTACATCCCAGGGTGACTCCCATTTGACTTTTCTTCTCTCTCTCTCTCTCTTTGTTTTGTTTTGTTTTTTTTGAGACAGGGTTTTCTGTGTAATAGTCCTGGCTGTCCTGGAACTCGCTTTGTAGACCAGGCTGGCCTCGAACTCACAAAGATCTGCCTGCCTCTGCCTCCCAAGTGCTGGGATTAAAGTCATGCACCACCATTGCCCAGTCCCTTTGACTTTTCAATGACTCATCTCTCTGGTTTCACTGAACCCTACCCTACTCCAACTCAGCCCCACAAAGAATCACAGGCTTGCACTTTCTTTTCCAGGTTGCATGGCCACTGAGGCATCCACTGAGCAACTTCAAATTGTCACCAGTTCCCACCAGAGTATTTCAGGGACTTAGAATCACTTTCCCTCTTGAAAATTTTTTCTTCTGATTTATTTATGTTTATGTGAGTGTTTTGCCTGCATGTATGGATGTGTACCACATGGGAACAGTGCCTACTGATGTCAGAAGAAGGCATCAGAACCCCTGAACCTGTAGTTACAGATGGTTGGGAGCCACCGTGTGGGTACTGGAAACTGAGCCTGGATCCTCTGCAAGAGCAGCCAGTGTCTTCAACCACTGAGTCACCTCTCCAACCCCAGAAACATTTTTTTTGTGGCAGAGCCAGAGCTGAGGTAGGGCGCTGAAGGCTGAGAGAGCTAGAGGCCGGAAGGCATCTCTGGCACTGGAAAGGGACTGGGCTGGCCCTGGTGGCTCATCTCTCCTTCAGTGTCCCTTTATTCTTCCTGGGACCCTCTCCCCACAGTCCCTCCATTTCCCTCCCCGGCTCCCAGTTTCTTCCACTACAAAATTGAAATGAGAACATCGATCTCACAAGGAAAAGATTAGGGGCTGGAGAGATGGTCCAGTGGTAAAGAGCACTTGCTGTTCTTACGGAGGACCTGAGTTCAGTTCCCAGCACCCACACAGTGGCTCACAATCATCCATAACTACAGTTTCAGAGGATCTGATGCCTTCTTCTGACCTCTGAGGACACCAGGCACACACATGGTATACATACATACATGCAGGCAAACACTCATGTGCATAAAATAAAATAAATAAACCTAAAAAGAAAAACCCTAAAAATACTTTTAAAAGAAGAAAATGGGTTAAACAGACACAGGGATCTGAAAGGGTTGCGCAGACTGTAACCCAGGGTAGGCAAACTCTGGCCTACTTTCTTATAGACTGAATGTTGATGGTTTTTACGTTTGTTAAGTGGCTGAAGACAGGCTTGGTAGATGGCTCAGTGGGTGAAGCACTTGCTGTGCAAGTGTGAGGACCTGAGTTCAAATCCCTGCTCCACAGAAAGTCCAGGGGTCACTGCTGGCTCCTCTGTCATCCCAGTTCTGGGCAGATGGAGAGAGAAGAACCACCAGAGCAGAGCTTACTGGCCAGTTGGCCAAGCTAGCTGAGTCAGTGAGCTCCAGTTCAGTGAGAGATCCAGCCTCAAAAATAAGATGGAGAGTGATAAGGAGGACACCCAATGTCAGCTGCTGGCCACCACAGACACCCATGTGGACGAGGGCATATTCACACACACCTGTACACACACACACACCTGCACATGCACACACACACCTGCACACACACACACCTGCACACACACACACCTGCACATGCACACACACACCTGCACACACACACACACACACATACCTGCACTCATGCACACACATCTGCACACACACACACCTGTACACAACACACCCACAAATACAAAGTTTTTAAAAAGCATATTTAACCAGGTGTGGTGGTGCAGACTTTTAATCCCAGCACTCGGGAGGCAGAGGCAGGTGGATCTCTATGAGTCTGAGGCCAGCCTGGTCTACAGAGCAAGTTCCAGGTCAGTCACAGCTACATAGAGAAACTTTGTCTCAAAAAGCCAAAAAGAAGAAAAAAAAATTTCTTTTTAAAAATGGTAGAAGACTAATAGTTCATGACCTGTGAAAATTATGTATGATTCAGTTTTAGTGTATGTATTTATTTTATTCTCGAGACAGGCTGGCTCTGAGATCACTCTGCAGCTGAGGACAGCCTTGAATTCCTGCTCCTCTGCCTCCACTTCTGAGTGCTGAAATCACAGGCTTCGGAATCCTAACTGGCCTCTGTAAATTGTTTTATTGGGACCCAGGCACACCTACTCATGCCCACATTGCCTGCGATTGCTCTTGTTATAGCTGTGGAGTTGAAGGTGGTTATGATAGACCTCAGTGCCGAAAGCCTGAACAACAACCTGTGTCGCTGGGATGAACTTGACCTCCTGGGTCTCCTTCCTCCGGTCCCCAGTGCTGGGATTACCAGGTGTCTTAATCACATGCAAGGTGGTTCCTCATTTTTTCTGTTCCTCAAGAATCTACCCATATCACCCACTCTTCTGGCCTTCACCCAGCCTCCCATCCAGGGTCCCAGCTCAGCTCTTGACCAGACCCTTCCCCTGAGCTCCAGACCTGCAGAGAAAGCTGTGTGAGGTGTGTGCAGTCCAAGGTATCCCAATCCGGTACCGTCAAGCTGGCTGACAACATTAGCTTCTAGCTGGAGCTATACCCAGAGAGGTGTACCAACCACCCCAGAACCCAGAGCCAGCACCTTGTACTCTCTCTTCCCTCCTAACCAATCATAGCCCTTTGGGATTCTGCCTCCACGGCACCACACAGGTGGTGGCACTTGTGCCCTGTGCCCAGTCCTTTCGCCCTCCAGAGCAGTCCTTCCGAGGATACAGCTCTGGCTGTTTGTTATCCTTTAGGCTTGGCTCCTTCCACGCTGCCCACTGCTCAGTCCTTCAGTTTAGCATCTGGAAACCAAACGACTGACCCACCCACCCTTCTAAAGTTACTGGGCCTGCTCCTTGCCTTGAAATCTAAATGGGGTGGAGCTGAGTCCTTTGCTGTCCCAAAGACCACCATGCTTCCTCCGCCCCCCCCAGGACTGTCCTTCTCGGGGCTCAGCTCAAGTATTCTTCCTCCAGTAAGCCATCCCTGCTTGTACCTTAACCAGGAGCTTCTCTTGGGCTTCCCTCAATTCGTACACTTAGATACTCCACTGTGATTCTATTTTTAATTTCATTTTATTCTGATACAGTGTTTTTGTAAAGCCTGGGCTAGCCTTAAACTTACTACATAGACAAAGGCGACCTTGAACTTCTGATCTGCTAGCCTCCACCTCCCAAGCGCTAGGAACGTAGGCTTCCACCACCACATTCTCCATAGTGCTTATTAAACTTGAGAATGCAAGGCTAGATAGACCCTAGCCACACTGGGCCGGGAGCTATACTATACACATTTGCTCCCCACTCTGAGTCACTCTGAGAGGTGTTCTGGGTGCCCGGGTTATGGGTGAGGACATGGAGGTCACTCATAACACTGGGTACCAGCATCCTGACCCCAGCCTGCTCCACTTGGATGCAACTCACAAAGGTGGTAGAGCCCTTTGGACCGTGTGTGTGTGTGTGTGTGTGTGTGTGTGTGTGTGTGTGTGTGTCTGTTGCAGAGATGGTGGCCTTGGCATATTACTCCACAGATGGTGTGAGATGTTTTGTTTTGTTTGAGCCAGAGTCTCACACTGAGGCCCAGGTTGTCCTGGAACTCAGTATGTACACCAGACTGGCCTTGAGCTTTGGGCAATCGGCCCGCCCTAGGCTCCCATGTACTTAGAATAAAAGCATGGGCCACCATGACCAGCGAGGGCGCATCTTCTGGAAAGGTTGCTTAATTGCCCTGGAAGGGCCTCGGCGACTTCCTCAGAGGAGAACAAGTTAGCTGCCTTCTAGCCCCTCAACATCATGAAGCCGTGAGCCATTTGTTCCTCCCTCATGTCTCCCTTTCCACATCCCACAGTGACCTTACAGCCTTCGGATACTGTGAAAACTCTCCACTCATCTCAGCCAAGCTCAAGCTGGAAGGCAGAGAGACCAGCCAAGGCCAACAGAAGGCAGTCCCTTCCTATTCTAATACAGGTAGCTCATGGGTAACAGGGCCACCCTTGGCTGTGACCCAAATACCCAGGGGAAGCTGCTTTTCTGCAGTGACACAGTGACCCAAGGCAAGGAGAAGAGAACAGGTGTAGACTACAGGAGTTGTGCCCTGGGCGGTCCCCAAACTGTTCCGTCTCCAGGGTGCTCCCTGATCAGAAACGCCTTTTCCCAGCAGGCGGCAACGTGTTCCAGGCACCACAACCACTAAGGTGTGACCTGGGCCACAGAAACCAAGCAGATCTCGAGTTGCACAGATAAACAGGAGGCCTGACAGCCCCAGAAACGAAGAGGCTGCAGAAGCCAGGCAGTACTCACCGAGGGTGTGAGAAGTCCTTCTCCCAGGGACTGAGGGCCGTGGAGTCTTTGGCAGAAACACCAGAGCAATATAAAACCCCTGAGGCGGATCTTCTTTAAACAGAGTCCCTAAAAAGGCCAGCTGACGGTGTGGTAACACTATTACCATATAAGGTGGTTTTTTTTCAATAAACCAGCCTTGGGGGGCGTGGATGGAGGGTGGGTAGAGTGAATTATCATTTGAAAAATGTATGCAAAAGGATTCGAATGGTAACAGTCTCTGGGCTGTGGATTTGTTCCTTTTAGGCCATACTCTCGTAAACAAAAAAAATCACACCAGGCCTTATAAGCTGCCCAGAGTGAGGCCTGATAGGGCTGTGCTCCTGGAGAGGGAACCATACCAAGAATGGCAGTGGCCGCCTCTGTCCCCGCCTCTTTCCTCAGGCCCTCTGCCTGCTGCCCCAGGGTCTGCCTGGGACATGCATGCTGTAGCCACAGAATGAGTGCCATTGTGCTTTGTCAGGTGCAAGTCCAGGACAGCAGAGGGCTGAGGGGGAAATTCCATCTGCGTTGGGCAAAGTATCCCATGTGCCCTACTGGTTTTGCTGCCCTGGAACCTCCAGTGTCCTTAAAACTTCCTTCAGGACGCCAAACTCTTCAGTTCTCCCTCCTGGAGTTGCTCTGCCAGTCTCCCAGTCCTGGGAAATGCAGAATGAGGGGCCTGCCTCAAGACTGAGCACACCTAGCAAGACCCACGGGCCGGCACAAGTGTCCAGAGTCCTGTGACCGTGGATTTTCTTACATAATGCATTCTCTCCCTCGTCAGCTGTTCCACGTCCTACAGTGTCCACCACCAGCTCTGTGGCAGTTAGTTCCCACTTCGCCACACTTCACACAAAATGTCCAGTTGTGGGCTGGAGAACTGCATCCAGGTGACTGTGGGTTTTTCAAGCTCAGCTGTCTAAAACCTGTCTCCCCCACCCCTAAAACTGTCACACCCCCTGATTCCCTCCCCCAGAGTCTTTCTTCTCACTCTGTCCTTCAGGAAAGCCAGTCAGTCTAGAAGCTTCTCTTTCTCCATCTCCAGGTACCTGGGCACAGTTCCATGAATTCTAGACCAGCCTAGGCACAACAATTTTAAGGTAAGAAGCAGTTATAAAGGTAGAGACATTTTATAAAAAGTGTCAGAGGGGTACATGGGAAGGATAGGAAAAGGAGGGAGGAAATGATGTGATTATATTTTAATTAAAGAAATATGAACATGCACTCATACACACACACACACACACACACACAGTCAAAACAAGACAAGGCGGCCTTCTGAGTACTGGGATTATAGAGAGGCTTGCCTCACCACAGCCTACTTCACACTCAGAGGTTTTTTTTTTTAAACATCTTTTCAGCAATGGGTGAACAAGGGAGAAGAGAAAAACAAGAAAGAATACAGTGTTTCAGCAACAGGATTGAATCTCCCTTAGGTAGCCCATTGTCAGACGTCAGATTGCCACTATGCCCCACCCCCAGCTGTAATAACAGGCTCTGGATGGCCCTGAAGAGAACTCCTCCCCGCTCTGGGGTTACTCACCCCCACTTAGAGCTCCCACTGTCCCAGCTGCAGCTTCCTGCTGTCTCCCAGGCTGTGGAGAAAGATGGAAAGAGCGTCTTGGGCTTGTGAGGACAGAGTGTGAACAAGGGGACCTCTCCTGTTTCTGTGGGAAGGGGAGTGAGGAGCATTCCGGGAGAGTGGCATTTCGGGAGAGTGGCCATGAGACTTTGTTCTTGTCTGGGTGCCGTGCCCACCTGAGTGGGGAGGAGAAGAGAGTGTGGACGGCAGCCGGGCTGCCAGCTTTGTCAAATGGGCACAGGACAGGTGGTTGAGCCTTCTTGTCAGCCCCACTCCAGGGGACAGCCAGTCCACCTGGGACTCCTTCGATAAAAGGCTGTGGGTCCCTCTGGAAGGGGGTGGGGTGGGCAGATGGAAGCCTTTGGACTAGACTGATTTCTCTACAAATGACTATGTGGCCGGCCAGAACTTCTAGGAATTCCCCCTGTGAACACTGGCTCGGAGCCACAATTTGGACTTCAGCACTAAAGGGAAAAGCTTAACATTCAGAGGTCTAAAGTGAAAAAAATTGAAACCTGCCAATCATGTAGGTGAAAAGACGTTTGTTTCTCCCATCATCCCATGAGATGGGAACCTAGAAGAGCTAGGAACAGACTGTATTCCTTCTATTTTCCAAGAGTCCTAAGCCTTGAGCTGGCCTGGGAGTTGCCTCAGGATCTGGGTCTCCATAATCCTGTTCCCCCACTAATTATCAGTTTTCTCATTCCCACACCCGCATTCATCTTCTGGCAAACCACTTGAGTTATCCTAGCCTCGGCCTAGAGCTAAGTAAAACTATAATTCCAGCAGCCAGGAGGACCATAAAGTCAAGGCTAACCTGGGCTACAAACAAACAAACAAACAAAAACCCCAAAACAGCAGTCAAAGAAAACAAAAATACATCAAACTCTTCCCATGAAACTCAGGCCTGTCACCAGAAAGATGGCTTTCAGTGGAAGCAGGACCCTCCCTTCTGTTTTTGATCAATATTGCGGTTTCCGTAGGAAGAGCAGGGAACCTATAGGGACTCAACAAAATCTGGACTGTTAGGACCCTCAGCCTACCCGGTTAGGCAAGACCAGAATGTTCTAGAACATCAGAGTCTCCAAGGGTGAATTTGAATAAGTGACTGACACAGGTTCATACTTTCTTGTTGTTATCAGAGCTGCCATTTATTGATTTGTGTCTACATGCTATATATTATACATAATCCTCTGTACATTCAGTCATATATTTAAATTTATTATTATTGTGTGCTTATGAATGTGTGAGTATGATGTATATGAGCAAGTTTGTGTGCCACAGTGCACGTATGGAGATCATAGGACAACTGTAGGGCTTATTTTCTCTTTCCATGGGTTCAAATGAACTCAGGTCGCAGGCTTGCTATACAAAGTTCCTCTGATCATTGAGCCATCTTGCTGACCCCTGAGTAATCATATTAAATCTTCATATTATGGACTTAAGAAAAAAAGAGTTGGAGACTCTGAGGTCCAGGGAGATGAAGCCTCTTATAGAAATCAGGAATCCACCTGTTCTGGGTTGATCTGGCACCAGGTCCTGTCTTTGAACCTGAACGTGACTCTCCTCCCAGTGTTGAGAGAGCCTGGTGTTTGCCAAGAACTTTTGGAGTGGTCACTTGCGATGCTGTAAGGATGAGCGTCTCACAACATAATGCAAATCATTTCAGATTCATTTTCTTTCTTTTGTAAAGATTTATTTATTTATTTTGTACACAGTGTTCTGCATACATGTATGCCTGCAGGCCAGAAGAGGATACCAGATCTCATTTTAGATGGTTGTGAGCCTTGTGGTTGCTGGGAATTGAACTCAGGATCTTCGGAAGAACAGCCAGTGCTCTGAACCTCTGAGCCATCTCTCCAGCCCCAGATTCATTTTCTTACCAGTTTCTTTTCTGTTGCCGTGATTGAATATCATGACTCAAGTAGCGTATTGAAGGAAGAGGTTATTTGGGCTTCTCGTGGCGGGAAGAGGTAGCAGCGAGCAAGTGGCCGCTGTGGCAGGAGAGCTCTCACCTCTAACCACAGACACAAAGCAGAAGGCTAACGGGAAGCTGGGGAAGACTATAAACACTCAAAGCCCGCCTCAGATGACATACTTCCCCCAACAAGGCTCCACCTCCCTCAGGTTCCAGAACTTTCCCCGAACAGTGCCACCAACGGGGACCAAGTATCCAAATACCCAAGACTATGGGGGAATATTCTCATTTAAACCAACACACTTTTCATTTGAAAACATATCTGCAAATGAGTCCCGATTTTTAAACACAAACACACACACACACACACACACACACACACACACACACACACACACACACACACACACACAGGAGCACATGTGTCTGAGGAGACAAAAAATGGGTACCAGAGGAGCTGGAGGTACAGGAGGTTGTGATTTGCCTGCCATAGATGCTGGGCAGTGAATTTCGGGCCTCTGTAAGAGCAGCAAGGGTCCTTAACTATTGAGCCATGGCTCCTGCCCTGAGTCCTCCTTTTCTTACACTTGGATTAAGAGCCCTTAGTTAGGGGGCTGGAGAGGTGGCTCAGAGGTTAAGAGCACTGGCTATTCTTCCTGAGGTCCTGAGTTCAATTCCCAGCAACCACATGGTGGCTCACAACCATCTGTAATTTGATCTGGTGCCCTCTTCTGGTGTGTAAGCAGAATACTGTATACATAATAAATAAATAAATCTTTAAAAAAAAAAAAAAGAACCCTTAGTTAGGCAAAATAACCTTTAACAAGTCAAATGAAGAAGTTAAAAGAAACAATAAAGGGAAAGTTTATAATGTACTTTTCAGTGGCTTAAAAATACTTCAGTAACTGCATAGTTTGGTATTTTGATGTCTAGTTTCTTGAACTTTTTATATATTCTGGAGATCAGCCCTCTGTCAGATGTAGGGTTGGTGAAGATTTTTTTCCCATTCTGTAGGCTGTTATTTTTTTCTTATTTACCACAGTAAATATTTGCCTTATAGAAGCTTCTCAGTTTCAGAAGGTCCCATTTATTAATTGTTGCTCTCAGTGTCTGTGCTACTGGTGTTATATTTAGGAAGTGGTCTCTTGTGCCAATGCATTTTAGGCTACTTCCTACTTTCTCTTCTATCAGGTTCAGTGTAGCTGAATTTATGTTGAGCTCTTTGATCCACTTGGACTTGAGTTTTGTGCATGGAGATAGATATGGATCTATTTGCATTCTTCTATATGTTGACATCCAGTTATGCCAGGACCATTTGTTGAAGATGCTTTCTTTTTTCTGTTGTACAGTTTTGGCTTCTTTGTCAAAAATCAGGTGTTCATAGGTATGTGGATAAATGTCAGGGTTTTTAATTCAATTCCATTGATCCACATGTCAGTTTTTATGCCAATACCAAGCTGTTTTTATTGCTATAACTCTATAGTAGAGCTTGAAGTCAGAGATGGTGATGACTCCAGAAGTTACTATATCGTAAAGGATTGTTTTAGCTATCCTAGGTTTTTTGTTTTTCCATATAACGTTGAGTATTGGTCTTTCGAAGTCTGTGAAGAATTGTGTTGGGATTTTGATGGGGATTGCATTGAATCTGTAGATTGATTTTGGTAAATTGCAATTTTTATTATGTTGGTTCTACCTATCCATGAACATAGGAGATCTTTCCATTTTCTGATATCTTCTTCAATTTCTTTCTTCAAGGACTTAAAGTTCTTGTCATACAGGTCCTTCACTTGTTTGGTTAGAGTTACCACAAGGGAGGGCAATGAAAGAGATATCTTGATAAAGGGAGACATTATGGGGTTAGGGAGAAATCTGGTGCTAGGGAGGTTCCCAGAAATCCACAAGGATGATCCCAGCTTAGACTACTAGCAGTAGTGGAGAGGGTGCCTGAACTGGCCTACCCCAGTGTAACCAGATTGGTGACTACCCTAACTGTCATCATAGAGCCTTCATTCAGTACCTGATGGAAGTAGATGCAGAGATCCACAGCCAAGCATCAGGCCAATCTCTGGGGGTCGAGTCGAAGAGAGGGAAGAGGGATTCTATGAACAAGGGGGGTTAAGTTCATACTGGGGAAATCTATGGAGACAATTGAGCCAAGCTTGTATGAACTCAAAAACTTTAGACTGACAGCTGTGGAGCCTGCATGGGACTGGACTAAGCCCTCTGCATACAGGAGACAGTGTGTAGCTTGGTCTGCTTGAAGGGCCCCTGGCAGTGGGACCAGGATCTATCCCTGGTGCATGAACTGGCTTTCTGCAGCCCATTACCTATGGTGGGACGCCTTGCTCACCCTTGATACAGGGGGGAGGGGCTTGGATCTGCCTCAACTGAATGTACCAGGCTTTGGTGACTCCCCATGGGAGGCCTTACCCTTTTGGAGGAGAGGATGGGAGTTGGGGAGGGTGGAGGCTGGGGATGGGAGTGGGAGGAGAGATGAGAGGGGGATCTGTGGTTGGTATGTAGAATGAATAAAGACAAATTTTTAAATAAAAAAAATACTTCAGTAAGGCAACTGCCTGCAGAACATCCACCAGGCTGCACCGCAGAGGAGTGACTACTTCTGTCTGAGCTCTAACTCAGAACATTTAACTTTTCCTTCTCTCTCTCTTTTTTCCCCCCGATACTGTCCAAACATTGAGCATCATGTCCTGGGTGCTCTGGCTCTCTCATTCTTTCTCTGAAACCCACCCACCCACCCCTTCCTCCAGGCTGCTGCACACATGCTTTTACAGAGCCACACATGTGTGTATGCAAGCCCACACCCTCTTGCCTCACATGTGGTGCACATAAATTCACACCAGCACACATCACACACACACACCCCTAAATAAACCTAAAAATAAAATCTAAAGGCAAAACATATAGTAAATGTGGGGCATGATGGTATGCATCTGTAATCCCAACACCAAGGAGGTCAAGGCAGAAGGATCAAGGAGGTCAAGTCCACCCTTGACTGCATAGTTAATGAGGCCAATCTGGGTCACCTGAGACCCTATCAAGAAATCACCACCACTATCATCAACAACAACATAATAATGATGACCTCCACTACTGTGCCACCCCAAAAAGAAAATTCCAAGAAATACATCAAAGCTTCCAGGTGTGACAGAGTTCATCCCTACACTAAGCCAGTCACAGAATCCAGAGTGTCTCAGTTGTGACCTACAGTGCCCATCCCAGTACCAGCAGAGTTATTTTTCTTCTATATGTGCTTTAGTGAGATGCCGTAATTTATATTGGAAGACAGATCCTGTCTACCAGAAGATGCTGGGTTTATGTTATTATACAGATGATTATGACATACCTCATCTAAAGTGATTGTAGTTCACACTTAAATTTGTGTATGAGTGTTTGCCTTTATGCATGTCTGGGTACCACATATGTTTGGTGTCTGCAGAGGCTAGAAGAGGGTGTTGAGTCCCCTGGATCTGGAGTTACTGGTTATAAGCTTCCATGTGGATGTTGGGAACCAAACCAGGGACCTCTGCAAGAGCAGGCGGTGCTCTTAGCCACTGAGCCATCTCTCTAGCCCATGGTTGATGACCCCTTTAAAAACCATTACTGAATCCACTTGTCTGTTCTTGATTTTTCCCTTCCCCTCCATATCCAACCAGTTCTTCTTTGCAATGGTTTATATATCCCAGATCTGTCTGAAATCTTCCCTGGAAGTTCTCCAGAGCCTGCCTCTATCAAATCCCGTGGGACTTGGTGTTTAGTAGATGTATGGTAAACATTTGCTGAATGAACGGAAAGTGGAATACATTAACTACAATGAAAACATGTTTCTCTCTTTAGGGTCTCCCAGTCACTGTCCTGTGTACATTTGTCAATTGTGAGGAAATTGATCTCATGCTATCACAGGAGTATGGCTCTGGAGGGCAGAGGGCAGAGCATCTGTTTTTTTGTTTTTGTTTTTCTTCATATTTTAAACAGTGCTCTTCACACTGTTGGTACTCTTGAATGAACCATGGTCTGGATGTATGACTCATGTTTTGGGGGAGTGAGTCAGCACCCCCCTAGTCTAGCTGTTATTACCTAAGTTCCACAGGACTTGGTAAGTGGAACCACTTTTGGGACCACTGCCATTGGCAGACTTAGATTCCCATCCTTGGCATCTGTTGGAGATAGCTGCTGCCTCCCCTTGCTCACCATCCGCTTCTGCTTCTAATGCTATCATGATATCCTTTGAAAAAGAATGCTCCCTAACCTCTGACCATGCAGCTCAGATGGGATATAGGCTTTCAGTGCAGGCCTGACCAACCAGAACATTCCATCCTTCTAGGCACAGTGGTCCCAGGATGAATTGTGGCCAAAGCTATGACCCAATAACTCAATTACAGTTGTGTTGAAACCCAGAAGTTCATTTTCAGCTAGATTTATCAGGACAATAGGTTATTAAACTACAGCTGTCTTCATTACTTTAATGGAATAACTCACTTAAATAACCAAACACTGAACCAAGGGAATTGTGGTCACAGTGGACACTGGATCCAGTTTTGTCTGACCATCAGCTGAATTTTCTGTTAATACAATGAAAAGTATTTGAACTAACATAATTCCTTTCTTTCTCTGTGGTCTCTTTCTGGGCCAGCTGAAGCTTCAAGTGTCATAGTTCTCAGAGATGGTGTGCTTTCAAAGCCATGATGCCACCGGGAAGGAAAATACTTGTGTGACCATATCCTGGGTCTACCATGAATCAATTAAAGGTAATTCTAAGCTCCAAGTCTCAGAAAAGGGGCAGAAGCACTAGGCTGGGTCAGAGATGCTCTGGACTCAGAGGCCGCGTGTGCTGAACAGGGACTAAGGGCTGTTCAAGGTGGTCGCGTGGCCAATGCTTAGACAGCGTGGATGGCACAACAGGATGGACCTTTGCTCTAGTGCAATGGCGTTGACATTTTAAAGACGGGTTCACCGTGTAGTTCAGGCTGAGCCTCCTGCCTCAGCCTCCACAGTTCTGGGGGTGACAGGCATGTATCACCATGCCCAGAATCATCAACTTTTTCCAAGGCAAAATGAGGTGAACGTAGACTGCTGGGGGTGGCGAAGCTGTGATGGCAGGGAGCAGGCAGAGGAGTAGCTAAGAACGGCCTCGCTTCCTTTTGTGTAGGAGATGGTTCCACTTCCGTCACCCACCAGCAATCATTGTAGTGTTCAAGTTAAGCAACAGCCTGTGTGCTCGCCAAGCTCAGAAGTCAGAAACAGTGGTGGGCCATTGCAGCAGCTCCTCTCAGGAGGAGGGTGACAGGAAAAGCAGTCCTCCTCAGGGACTGACCAGCAGCAATAGCCCAGACTTCAGGCATAGCACTAGCGATTCACTCCTTAGGCAGTTTTCAGCTCTGCATCCACCAGGCTTTGTCCAAAGATCTCAAGGCAAGGTTTATGTTGAACAAGTTCCAGCAGTGAGGTCAGCCTCGTGGAAGGTCCCCATATATGACATACGCCTGCTGCGTTGCCGGAGTGTTACCGAGGCCCCCTCACCGAGGCTGTTCAGAGAAGCAGGTCTTGGCTGCGTTCCCACATTAAGGGGGCAGCGGAGCTTTGGTTTCTGGGAAACAGGAGGCACTGTTCTTTTTGTCCAGTTAGAATGCAGTATATGTTCTAGTTGGGAAAAATTGAAAAAGGAGAGAGGGGAAAATAAAGAATCATCTCATAATCCTACCCCTTGATACAAATCCATCCTTTTCTGAACGCACGTGCCCATGTTTATTTCAGGAAGGCAGCATTGTGGTATGGTTGGGAGCATCAATTTGGGAGCCAGAGAGATGGCTCAGCAGTCAAAAGCACTGTCTGCTTTTGCAGGGCTTCTGGGTTCTATTCCCAGCATTCTTCACGGCAGCTCACAACTGTCTGTAACTTCAGCTCTAGAGAATCCACAGCTCTGTTTTGGATTTGCAGGCACCTGTACGCACATGGTGCACACCACACACACACACACACACACACACACACACACACACACACACAAATAATAATAATAATAATAATAATAATAATAATAATAATAATAATAATTTTGCTATCCAACATATTTACTCTCCTTTCATGTTGGGGTCACAGATTTCTAGGCCACCTTTAACACCTGCTCAGTTCGTGAAGAGAAGTGAGTTATCACCCACAGTCTCACACACCATCCTAGACATTCCAAAGATGACGAAGCCAGCTTAGCAGGGTGGGTGGCTAGGCAACCGCTCCATTTGCTGGGACTCTGAAAGGCTCAGTGCCTTGGCTGTGAGACTTGAGGAGAAAGTGGGAGGACCCACCTGAAACAACACCGGCACAAGAGACGGCTTCCTGCCCGTGGAGGGGACAGTGGGCAGGCAAACCACACTGACCACAAGTGAACTGCCACACAGTGTGCTGCAGGACGCACCAACCCATGTGCCCGAAATCAGACAGAAAACTCTAGAGCACAACACAAGTGAGCTGTTTTATTACAGAAGAAAATAACATCCTAACCTTTTAAATAATATACTTCTGTTTGTTTTTTTTTAAACAAAATCAACTTATAGGGGCCTGCGAGCTCCTCATGCACTTCCCTCCAGAGTGATACACTCCCTTAGTAATGCCACAAACAAGAAAAGGCCAAATCCTTCAAAATGGCTTTCACAGTTTTGCATAGACGCCCTTATTTAGTCCAAAGGTAGAGATGAACAAGTTGGCAGATAAATCACCAGAGGGACAAAGGCCAGCGGTTGGCTCTAGAGAGATGCTTTCTCTTGCATCCTAATTTTTGAGTTAGTTGCTTGGTGTGATTTGCTCATTTTTCAGATTTGCCTTAAAAAAAATAAAATGGCTTATTTTCAAATAACAAATTAAAAAGATCAACAGTCTCCCATTGGTGTTGACCCTTTCATATTCTGTCTTAAAAGCTTAATTCCATGGCGGGGTGGGGTGGGGGGTGGGGTGGATGGGTAGTAAACTGATCAGGGTGCGTAACTCAGGAGGAGGGTAAATTACATCTATTTATTTATTTATTTATTTATTTATTTAGTGTGAGTGTGTGTGTGTGTGTGTGTGTGTAAGTGTGTGTGTGTGCACATGCCCACACACATACCACAGCGCACAAGTGGAGGTCAGAGGACAACTTGGGGGAAGTTGATGCTTTCCTTCCATCATGTGGGTCCCAGGAATTGAACTTGGGCTGCTGGGCTTGGGGACAAGTGCCTTTACCCAATGAGCCAACTCCCTGGATCACGACTGAGATTTATCGAAGGTCTGTGATGGTCACAATCCTGTCCTTGACAGTGACATGACTGCAGTCCTGGAGCAGGGAGAAAGGAAGGACAATGAACTTGTGGAAAATCCTCAGAGGCATTAAAAACATAAACATTTGTTTATCTTTGAAATGAGCCTGGCTTCTGTGAATGGCGTCACACTCCCTAGATAGCCCAGGACGGCCTTGCTCCTCCAGCCGCTCCGCCCGTGTTGATGTTACAGATATACACACTACTCTGCTCTGTTCATTAGGACGGGGGACTGGAGCCAGGGGCTGGGGCTTGTGCAGAAAGAGCTCCACCAGCTGAGCTACACCCCCAGCCCTAAACCTCTCATTTAAAATGCCCACTCCAGTGGTAACCCAGATCCAGGAAGACAAACGCCAAGCATTAGCTCTTATCTGTGGAGCCCAGCTCTGGACGTTTACATTTGAGTCTATACCCTAGTGTCTCAGAAGAAGCCAGGAAAGCAGAAAGGGGCCACGGCAGCGAGGCTGGTCGCGAGGCTCCAGAGAGGAGAGTTGTAGGAGTCAAGTGCTACGGAGGGGTTTGAGAGAATAATGGGGGCTGGAGAGATGGCTCAGAGGTTAAGAACACCGGCTCTTCTTCCAGAGGTCCTGAGTTCAATTCCCAGCACCCACATGGTGGCTCACAACCATCTGTAATGAGACCTGGCTCCCTCTTCTGGCCTGCAGGGATACATGCAGACAGAACACTGTATACATAATAAATAAATAAAAAAAGAGAATAATGGGGGGTTTTCTGGGGAGGGGGAGGAAGGATAATACAGGGAGAGAGGGAAGAAGAGATAAGTAACACTAAGGGTGCCTGAAAACATAGGTTCCCCATATACATAATATGTGTGTGTATATGCATATACATATACATATATATATATATATATACATATATATATATAAGTTTACTTTAAAAATACTTACAATATGCTAAGTGCAGTGGCATACATACTTAATCCAAGCACTTGGGAGGCAGGAGGCAAGTGGATCTCTGAGTTTAAGGCTGCCTGGTCTACACAATGAGTAGCTGGCTACTGAGACACTGACCCTCCCAATATATATTGTTGGGCATTGGTTGGAGGATTAGAAGTCTCCCCAAACAATATGAGCTATTGTCATTGACCTTGGTTGCCCCCCAGAACTTGAAGTAAGACTTGCTGAAGATACCACACTCTTTTTGGACACAGTACTTGGAGGACTCAAGCTGGAACTGACCTGGAACTGGCTCTCAGAGTATTGAAAGGTACTACGTAAGGTGCTACGGAAGAGGAGCAATTGGATGTCCTACCCAGCTGTAAACCTACGACTCACAATAACGACCAGATAGGTCAACTATCCACAGTGGCGCAACAGTGGCATTTTTATCTTGGGGGTGACTAACAGTTGTCTAGCTGGACTTAAGGCCTTCTCGGTGGGAGCGAATTTGTATTTGGTACTGTAAACGCAGCCATGGCTGGAGAGGTCACAGTCCTGAGAGAAGAACCTACTAGTGCCGTTTTCCTAAACTAATAGAGTTTCTGACTGTATTCTAAACACCCTTTTACCTAGGGACACATGGAGCTCTCACCCTGCACCAATAAAGCTTCCCTTTGCAACAGATGAAGACAATTAGAGAGCAGCAACTGATCAAAGTACCAGAAATAAGTGACACATCTATAGTGCAACCAGGAAACCCATGGCTTCGGGGAGAATCTCAGAAGAGGGGAGCAGGAAGAGTGTGCGAGCCAGAGGCCCAGGACGCCTGCTGTGAGACTGTGACCCCTAGACTTGACAGGGAAAATGCATCCATGAAATATCAACAATACGGCTGCATACACAAGACAGGATATTTTGGCAACACCAGTTTAACCTGCCAACATGGATGGGAGCAAGTTCACACGGCCCCACCCCTAGGTGAAAGCTCCAGGTCATTGTTTGCGGAGAGGGGGAGAATTAGTTTCCTCGAGGGATGAGCTCCTGCCGACATTGTCCAATCCCAAGTGGCCATCGCAGAACACGTGTGTATATGAGCAGAGCTAAATGGACTCGGTAGGCTGTATAAACGTGTGTACGTGTGCATGTAATAATAATTAGTCATGAATTTGGGAGGGGGAAGAGGGGACCCAGGAGGAGCTGGAGGGGGAAGGGAGGTGTAGGGGTGATGTAGATGCAGCACTCTCGTGAAGTTCTGGAAAATAAGTAAGTGAGTAAATAAAGAAAACGCTGGCTCAAGGTCAGCGATTCCTAGACTGGGAGCCAGACCATGATGTCAGTGGTAATTACAGTAACAGGCCGGGGAATCATCATTCCCACCAAGCTCCACTCATGGTCTGAATCAGCATCTTCCCAGAGATTTTCTAGAGTCACTTGTTACATATTCCTTTATTCAGAAGAATTAGTAGGTTTCTGGCAGTGTTGGGGGCATTATATCATCCAGAAAATAAAGGCCACCTATCACCACCTGGCATAAAAAGGCTTGCTTATTGATCGAATGATTGATTGATTGGAGTCAACAGGGTCTGGCTATGTAGCTCAGGCTGGCCTCAAACTGGTGATTCTCCTGTTGCAGCCTCCTGAGTGCTAGCATTACAGGTATGTTGCACCATGAGCAACTTCAGAAAGAGCCTTTAGAACTAGAAACCTGGGTACTGGTGTCCCAGGCCTATTTGATGGTGCAATCTTTATTTCAACATTCTGGCATCTAAACATTACTATATCCCAAGGTAGACCAATAATATATATATACTTTTTGAGACAGAGCTTGCCTAGAACACACTGTGTAGATCAGGCTGGCTTCAAACCTACACAGATCTGTCTGTCTCTGCCTCCTGAGTCAGCACTCCTGGCCCTGTTTGTTTTTAAAGATTTATATTTTCTTCCTCACTTTCAGCTGAAACGTATTATCTGAGTTTGATCCACAAGACTGAAAATAAAGTTCAATAAAAAACATAAAAATAATAAATCAATAATACATATATGTTTTTAGAAGCTATTATTCTATGAAGCTTAAGTTTTTGTGCTTGGAAAAGTATGAAGTATACCAACATACACACTATATATATAGTGTGTGTACATATATGTGTATATATATATATATATATATATATATATATATATAATAACTGTTCTATCATACAAAATCAGCTCTCAGACCCCATGATCCTAGCCTTCTGTGGTTCTCTTTGATACATTCCCTGCTCTTTCATGCTTTATGGCATAGGACTCTGGCTCCTTCCTCTATGTTACTTGCTTTTCTCCCTCCCCAGCTCCCCAAAAAGGAAAAGGGAAAACACCAAGCTGGTGTGGAGTCAGTACCAGAATCTCATTGACCTGAGGCTTTTCTGACACCCTGAGATCTGTGATCAGCTAAGCCTGTTGTCATGGACACAAGCTGGGAGAAGAAACCACTTCCTTGGGGGAGGGGCATGGGGTGAGAACTCTATTTTCTATGCAAAATGAGTGCACAGAATGAAATACGCTTAGTTTACCTAGCTTACATGGCTTTTCCCTTTGTATTCAGGTCACTCACTGAAATTTAGTAACAGACACTGACCAAAGTAACATTTAATAAGTAGATAATGCATTGGGTATTTTCTGTTATTACTTCCTTATCCAGTGATGCTGCGGATTGAACCCAGGGCCTCATGCACGCTGAACACACATTCTGTCTGGGCTATACCCGTGTCCCACTTACTTCATCCTCTCAATGACCCTGTAAAGTAAGTACTATTAGCCCACATATCAGATGAAAGACCCAGGAAGGGTCAGAGCCTCACAGACAGAAATGAATGGGGTGACCGAGCTGAGATCCAAACCTATCTCCACCGCCCACTGCTTCCTGTGTCCGTGCTGACTGTGGAACTCTGGAAAGGTGAGGAGTGCCGGGGCTGAACTCAGGTGGTTAGAAAGGAGCATGCACTGCACGGCTTCTGACTTTCATAGATACGTACGCAGAACAGAGGGGGGTCTCTGCCGTGAGGGTGAAAGCCTTTCTGCCGGCAGGTTGAAATCTCTTGAAGGCCATAATCAGTTAACTTAAAGAATCCAGTTCTGAAATAAGAAAGGGCAGGCTCAGAGTCAAGAGTCAAGGTATCCCCTCAGAGGCCTCCCCTCAGTCCCGACACTGTCTCTTATACTCACACATTCCAGGCAAGCACACTGACTCAGCAGGGCAGAGGAATTTTGAGACAGCTTTCACAGAATACTGGCCTATAGCTCTCTTCTCTGGGGAATGGGTCATAGTTAAAGAATAAATTATCTGGTGATTATAAATAGGAATCAGGAATTTTTTTTTAGACTTATTCACTCTATTTTATGAGTGCTTTGCCTACATGCCTGGTACACAGTGAGGTCAGAAGAGGGTGTTAGAAGCCTCGGAGTTACAGATGATTGTGAACCACCGAGTGGGTGCTGGGAATTGAACCCATGTCCTCTGCACAAGCAACAAGTGCTCTAACAAAACATTTTCCCAGTCTCCAAAGAGGAATTCTCTAGTTGAAAATTAAAACTAAAAGTGAGAAATTCCTTTGAGCAAATCAACAACAGGTTTAAGTAGGAATAAAAAAGGACCAATGAACAATGACTTGGGTGAATTAAGAGTCCTCCTCGGTCTGAGGAATGGAGGGGGAATGTTAAGAACAGAGTCACAAAGCCCTTGGGATGACACCAAGTTCACAAAAGTGAAACCTGAAAACAATGAAAAACAAGAAGGCTACTTCACAACTGTCCCATTATTAGCTCTGCTGGAGAATTCAGAGTAAAGACGACATTTGGAATGAAAAAAATTAACCCTAGGAGATAGTGTCCAATGTGGGAATTCTTTAACCTTTAACCTCAGGCTCTTGAGATCTTATCACTGTAAGTCAAATAGCTCAAATTTCTTGAAGGTTTTTCTTAGAAAACCGACATTATTAATATATTTTTTAAAGAGTAGGTTGTGTTTATCAGAATATGGACCTTAAAGGAAGCCTTCTAGAGTAGTCAATTAAGACAGTTTATGAATTTTATTTTTAAAAGGTCTAGGGGCCTGGAGGATGGCTCAGCCAGTAAAAATGCTTGACATATGAACCCGAGAACCCGAGACTGTACCCCCGGCATCTACAAAAGAGCCTGGTGTGATGGTATATATCTAAAATCCCCAAGCTAGGAAGACAGAGAGTGGCGCTCTCCGGCCTAACCAGTGATCTCCAGTTCAGCCAGAGACCTTGCGTCAAAAACAATAAGGTAGAAAAGCAACAGAGAAGGGTATCCTATGCCAACTCTAGTCTCTATACATATGTGAACACTTGTGCACAGGCACCCTCCTATACTCATGTACACATGTAAGCAAACACATGCAAACACACACACATGGTTGGTTTCAATAATAGAGAACTTTGGTTCCTTGGAAGACCCAGAACCACATCCTTGGTACTCACTCTTGGAACTTGGGGGAGCAGACAATTGCTATGGATTCCGGTAACATCATTTGATAGGAGCAGTGAGTGTGCAGATCCACACTGGACAGAAAGGCCGTTTGGGTTGGGTGAGTCTGAAAAGACGAAACAGGTCAGCCAGTTTCCAGTGGCCCAGCTGCCATGCCAGGCCCTCTCAGGACGGCAGTTCCAAGGAGCTCCCAACAGCTGGCCCCAACCCCTTCTTCAAGCACAGAGCTATTTGCAGCCCTAAGGAACACACTTGACCCTCAGAGTGAGTTCCTTCCCAGCACTGTAAACACACGGAGCCCAACACCAGTGTGTGGAAAGATCTTCAGCTCTCTTACCCCAATCCTGCCTCTGAGGGCTGTGTGCTCTCTCCCTGTGCAAATACGAGTCCCTTGTGCTCTTCTGATAGACTGTCCTGCTGGCACATTGTCTTGCCCAGCCTGCCTATTCACCCCTCCTCCACTGCTCACCAGATGCAAACACACACACACACACACACACACACACACACACACACACACACACACACACCCCAGACAGCTGCATACCAGAGTGTGGATAAATCTTGAAGGGTTAAGCAGAGGAAGCCGGATGTAAAAATTACATATCTTACAATTGCAGTTCGAGGTTAGAACCAAGCAGGGCAGAAGGACAGCAAGTAGGGGGTCAGACCTAGGGGGTGAACTCTAAAGAAAGTTAGGACAGGGTGATGGAAGCAGAGGGGGAGCACTCTTGGAGACAGGAAGTGGGAGGGGTGGAGCAGGCTGCTGGCAGGGTCTGGTTTCCTTATTTAGGTAGTGTGTGCACAAAGATGCTGGCATAATGATCCATTGAACTGCAGGGTTAGTCTGGGTACAGACACAACATGAGGCTACATTTTCACATACAATGCTTTAGGATAATCAAAGCCAAATCAAAACAAAACATGATCAAGCCGTTCCACATTCAGCAAACAGGAAATCAGTCTGTCAGCCCAGCTCTGCCAAGAGCTACCTCATCTCTCTCCATTCCCTCTACCATCCCTACCTAAATTCATGCTATGACTTCCTGTTTCGTTTTCTGGAGACAGGGGCTTGCTATGTAGCCCAGGTTGGCCACAATTCATAACCCTCCTTGCTGAGTGCTAGGGTTACAGGCTGTACCACCACACCCGGCTTCCCATGACTTGAAAATCTTACAGCCTTTGCTCCACCACTGCAACAGTGGGTTTCACTGGATTAATTAAGATTAATTAATTAATTAATTAATGTTAATATCTTCAGTGAGCTCCCAACCCTAGCAGGTGATCTGAGTCTTTTTCATGCTGGTGCCCAAGGCAGGTGAGCATCCCGGATCCCCTTTTAACGTCCCTGCTCTGTGGCTTACACTTTCCCTGGCTCCCCACATCTTCGCTTCCTTTTCTCACTCACTGCATTTTCTGCTCCCTTAGTAGCCTGCCTCCAGGCTGCCGGCAAGTAACTTCTTCCTGACAACTCTCCCCACTTTCAGGGATGCCTGGGCCAGTTGAATACAAAAGCCTCCCAGATCACTCTCCTGCTTTGACCTTGCATCATTTTCTGAGGAAAACCCACAAATTCCAGCCCACAGGACCACTCACTGATGCAGGAGCACAGTGTACCCATCCAATGCTGACCCCTCCCCCACGAAACTCTCCTTTGGCCCCTCGTTACAAGTCATCATAAGTCACCTCGATTGTGAGGACCGCCCTGCTCTGAAACCCATAGTGCCCTGTGTTCACCTGCTGAGGAATATAATGCATTCTGCCTCATATAATGAGGAGCTGGTTTTCTGCGTGATCCTCTATTGTGTCCCCAGGCAGCACGACAGGGCAAGTTTTCTATCTGCCATCTCATGTCCTTGCTCAATTATTTATATAATTGAACTGAAAAGGATGAAAGGGCGGGAGACTGCCCCACACGTCAGCACTTCCCTAGTTCTGAGTACAAGTGTGCATGACTCCCCAAATCTAGAAATAAACCACCTGAGTGTAGCTTACACCTGCCATATGCCAAGGAAAGCAGCTTGCTCAGTTGAGTCAGAGGCCTTAAAAACGAGAGAAACCCCAGCACTTGGAAGGCAGAGGCAGGCAGATCTTTGTAAGTTCAAGGCCAGCCTGGTCTACATAGTGAGTTCCAGGACAGCCAAGGATACACAGAGAAACCCTGTCTTAAAAACAAAAACAAAGCAAACAAACAAAAACAACCCCAAAACAAAACAACAAAAACAAAACAAAAAAAATGAGAGAAACATTCAGAAGCACTCTTTAGGAAAGGAACTGTGTTTCCTTGGACATCATCAAAAGTGTGCATGAGTGTGCAAACACTTGAAAACTGTGCATGCAAAAGCAAGTGCTGCTTCATAACGACAGAGTGCAACCATCAGAATGAATTCCCTTGGCTATTTAAAACAGTTTCATTTATACAGCTTTCAGGTACACGGTCTCTATGCCATGTCCACAAACATCCCAGGTCAGCTTCCCTTCACCACTGATACCAGAACATCAAAGAATTAGTTTTAGTAAAAGATACAGTTGAGAAAAACTTCAAAAGCTCTTGGCAATGCTCTGAGTCAAGACTGGATCACCGGTAGTCATGTGTGCAGAGAAACAAAGGGTTTGGATAGGCTTCCCTCGGCTCAGGGAGTGAAGCAGGCAGCATGCCTCTAACAGATAAGAGGAACCCTGTGGAAGTCAGATCTTACATGGATCCAGCCAAGAGTGAGGAGTCCGAGATCATCCTGCATAAAGAAAATTTCTTCTTCATTCTCTGTGTGACAATAATCAGGCCCACCATTTTGTCTGGGGATGAGAACATGTGTAATTGTGAATTCATTTCTCATCTGCAAAGGAGAAAACAACAGGTCATAATTCCCTGGGGCTCTCAACCGCACCCCCTCGCGACGGAGGAAATGGAAGCCTCTCCACCCTGAGCAAGACACCCACTCTTCCTCCCTGAATCCCCCCCCCCCAAGCGCCTCACAGCAGGGGGTGTGCTTGTCCTCTTTCTAGGTACTCAGTAAAGCCACAGGCGCTGAGACAAACCCCAGATCTCCCGCTGAGCACAGGCTGGGCCAGCCTGGGGGCTTTCTTGTAGCAGTCAACAGGTCTGCTCAGCGTTCTTGAGGTGTTCTGGAAAGAGCCCCACCTCTCTGCTGCCTAGAAGAGCTTCCCTGCTCTGGCCTCCTCATTAAGGTCTAGGTGAGGTTCCCTTCAAAGCTACCCATCACTCCTTGACTTGTTTGGAAATGAGGTATGGGTTCAAGCGCTCCCTCAGTGGCCCTGCCGTCCTCACAGTCCCTACATCTTCTGGTGAACACACTGCTCAGCACTCTCTCTCTCCAGGGTTCCTTCCGTCTCTGCAAAGGACTGCACACTTTATGGACACACACGAAGACCTTAGATAATTTATGTCCCCAGGCCACCCTTCAGGAGGAGCTCAAAAGAGGAGAAGAGAAAATAAGTAAGCCTTCCTCCTCAGTTTAGAATTAAGCCTTCTTTCCTTCCTTTCTTGAGACAAAGTCTTATTTCCATAGTCAATACTGGCCAGATCTCACTATGTAGTTTAAGCTGACCTTAAACTTGTGGAAAGCCTTCTGTCTCAGGTTCCCAAGGGGTAAGATTATAGGCGTGAGGCCCCAGGCACCACGCCTGCCTAGTATTACAGTGTGTGTGTGTGTGTGTGTGTGTGTGTGTGTGCGTAGGCCAGAGGAACATCTTGTATGTTGTTCTTCGCATTCAATTAATTTGTTCTGAAGACGTGGCCTCTTATCGGCCGGGGAATTGTAAAGCAGGCTGTCTCTCTGACCCCTAAACTTCAGGGACCTGCCTCTCTCTCCACCTCCCCAGTCGCCATACCATACACTCTGTGGAGGGCTTGGTGCCGAGTCAGACCCTGGATATCCTGTCTGAGAGTTACAGGAGGCCACAGAGGAGACAGTTCCAGCCTCGCCAAGTGCCACTTCCTTACCAGTTTTCCACAGAGGACTCCACAAGTTTCAATGCCTTTGGCGGTATTGGCACTGGCAAGCTGGAGAAATTCCGAGCACAAATTGCGGGGCACCACAATGTGGCGCAGGCCTTCGATGGTGGGAACTGAAATGGACAAGAGGGAAAAGTCTGAGGCCATAGGGACAGGAGTCCCTGAGCAGAAATCAGAGCTGGCAGCATGGAGCAGAAACGCTACGTCACTGGGTTTCCCTCCATGGGCCCCTCTCCCCTCAGTGGCACCACAGAGGGACAGAAAGTCTCTTCTCCAACATCTGGCCACAGCTGACTGGGAGCTGTGACCACATACATACTTTAGTATCAACCAGACTGGATGGAGCACTATTTCTGAATATGACCATGAGGGATTTCTAAGGAAACTGGCATTTTAGCGCCTGGGCTCTGTGGGCAAGGTCCACTCTCAACATGGGTAGACAGCATGCAGCCAGCCGGGAGCTGCAGGGGACAGAGAAAAGATTTCCTGTGCATCTCTCCTAGGACATGCATGCTCTTCTTCTGTCCCTAGACTCCAGGTCTGCTGGGCTCTGGACCCTGGGTTGTGGACGTGTGCTGAATCCTCAGATCTCTGGCCTCAGACAGAGGCTCACACAAGTGGCTTCCTTGATCTGTGCCTTTCACACATGGACTGAGCCAAACTACCAGTATTCCAGAGCTTCCACCTGCAAAGTCTGTTGTGGGAATGCTCAGCCATGCGGGCCGATTCCCCGAAGAGCTGTGCGACCGTGGGAGACTCCACTTGGACTTTAAAGGACATTACAGACTGCCTGGTGGCATACAAAGAGACTTGTCTCAAGGACAGAGTTCCACAGAGATTCCCCCTATAGGGCAGTGTGGTAGGAAACGGGGCAGTGTCTTGGGACCCCGGAGCTGTGGGCAACTAGTGTGCACCTCAGCCTGGGAACGCTGCATCCCGAGACCCCAACTGTGAGTACAGCTGGTGATCGAGCCCAGCAGAGCCATAAGGACACGATTCTGGACTGAGTTGGGACCAGTCACCCCTCTCCTGCCCTTTCCTCCTTCTGAATGGTGCAATCTCACTTCCGCCTCCCCACTGTATTTTAGAAATGTGAATTCGAGGCTGCACAAGCTCACAGATGGAGAAGGCTGACTGCCTCATCCAGATGTGATTTAGATGGGACTTTGGATTCTTCTTTTATGATCCCGATCCTTCAAGAAGAGGAGGTTTTGATCTTTCATGGTAAGGGTCACCTTCTGCTTTTTAAAGGTTTTTGAAAAGAAAGGTATGACGGCAAAAGGCACACAATAGTCATCTCGGCACTCGGAATCTTGAGGCAGGGGAATCGCAGGTCTGGGGCTAGTCAGTCTATACAGTCAGGCTCAGAAAACAAAACAACAAAAAGGGACTGAGGAGCTGATGGCTCCATGGTTACAGAGGCTGCTGGACCTGAGCTCAAATGAGGACCTGAGTTCAAATCCCCAGAAGCCACATAAAACACAGGAACAGTAGGGCGCATCTACAGGCCCGGTGCTCCCATGGGAAGATGAATGAATGGCAGGAACAGAAGGATCATCAGAAGCTCATGGCGGACAACAGAGAGGCCCTGTTTCAAACAGGGTGGGAGCTGAGGACTGACCCTTACGGTTGTCGTCTGACCACCTGGTGCCCTCTGGAACACCTGCTAGAACAACGTTTAGCTGGGTGGTGGTGGCACACGCCTTTAATCCCAGCACTCGGGAGGCAGAGCCAGGTGGATCTCTGAGTTCGAGGCCAGCCTGGTCTACAGATCGAGATCCAGGGGAGGCTCCAAAGCTACACAGAGAAACCCTGTCTCGAAAAACAAAACAAAACAAAACGCCACTCAGAGTTGCATGTGGTACTAAATGTTTTAAAACTGCTTCCAGGAAGTGCCACCTGTGCCCTCTAGTTCACTGAACACCTCACATTTCTGCAGAACCCTTAAAAAAAAGTTGAGGGCCTGTCTTCCAGGAAGTTTTTAGAAAACTGACGCAGATTAGCCCAAGTTAAAGGCCATTTTACAGGACAGACAGGATGGCGGGACAGAAAAAGACAGCGCTCACCACATGAGGTTCTATTAACAGAGCCAAGGACGCGGGACATGGAAGCCAGAGAGACAGCCTCAGCGGGGGACTCACCGTTTTCTATGACGCTTAGTGCCCCAGGCTTCAGGGACCTGTCCACCAAGGGCGGCTTAGCTGGCCTCACTGTTCGGTTACAGTCTGAAGTCTGCGTGGGTGAGGTGGGGACCACATCTACACAAGGCTTTTCCAGATCAGGGAGCAGAGGCCCACCCGGGCCAGGGTCCACCTTCCTGAACTCTTGGACAATTTTTAGCCGCTCTTTTTCCAGCTCCTGCTTCTGGATCATCTCCTCAAAGGCATGGAATTGCTCCTGCTCCAGCTGCTTCTGTTTCTGCTGGGCAACTCTCTGTCTCTCTTTTTCCAGCTCTTGCTGGATGGCGATATTCCGGGCAAGTTCCTCCTCTTCCTTTTTCTACAGAAGAAGAAAAAAGGGTCTTGGCTAACACTTCACCTCTCCGAAGGAAAGCCTTCCCGGCACAGAGATGTCCAAACTACAGTTTGGCTCTGGCCTGATTTCCCAGTTCAGAATTTGTGCTTTGCTCGATACCTCTAAAGCCATGGAGGAGTCACGGCCCTGTTCTACCAAGCCGCCATATACCTATTTTCAGGGATAGCTAGAGTTCCTGTCTTCAAGGTACCTTGGTGTGACAGCTAGTGTTCATTGCCAACTTGACAGACTCTAGAACCATCTTGGGAACAAGGCTCCGGACATGTCTGCAGGGGATGATCTTGACCCATCTTAATTGCAGATGGGACCATTCCCTGTGCAGGGGATCCCGGAGTGTGTAACAAAGGGAGCCGAACTCCAGTGTGCAAGCATTCGTGCTGTCTGTTTTATTTTTAATTTCCAAAATTACACTTACTTATATGTTTACTAGAGTGGGGACATGGGCCAAGGCCTATATGTGGATGGAGGTCAGAGGGACAACTTGTGGAAGTCTCCAAACTTTTTCTAAATTATTGAAATACGGTGACATTTAAACTAATGAATATCAATTAACAACCCCCTGTAATGCATTAGAAATGTATGGCTCAGAGCTGTTACTCCCTCCGCTGATTGTCAGCACCAGTGCGCGGAACAGCTCGGCAGACGGCTACACACTGGCATGCGGGTACCCACCCCTCCGGAGTGTATTCTTGCTCTACCAGGGAGCACTGTAGGGCCCTGTGTGTTTCTCCACAAGCTGAAACTATTCTAAACAAGACCCACTGCCCACCACTGGGAAGATGAATGGCTACACAAAGCTTTAGGGACCAAGCACAGGATCTCAACTTCTCACACCCGAGATCTGAAACACCTTCTGCTTTGTCGAGAATGTTCACTGCGGTCAGGTCTCTTGCTGTAGGTAAGACAGAAAGGTCACAGGTGTCTGTCCTCAAGTCACCCCCTTGGACACATAGACTGAATCTGTGAGAATCCTGCATCTCACCACTCATTAGTGGCTCTGTTGAGTCACTGGCCTTCGTGCCCTCTCACCCTACACAGACCAGCCCATTCAAAATCAGACTCCATTTGCCATGGCACAGCACAGCCCTGGGGCTGGCTGAGAAGCAAGCGCACCATCCTCCCAGCTCTTCAAGGCTGCTCACACTGACCTTTTGTTCTTTATACTGCTCATATTCTTTGGTGTATCTTTTCAAGAGTTCCGTCTTAAGTTCTTCTGCTTTAGGGAAAGCAACGTTCTTTAATTTCTGAAATACAAAACCGAACCTGAGAATCAGAACATGCTAATGTCAGTCAAGAAAGCGAGAAAGAGGACTAGAGTGACAGCATTGTCCCTCCTACACGTGGTTCGAACCCCTCACCCCGCCATCCCGCTACCCCTCCCTGCACTGGAGAGGCAGCCCAGTTCTTCTCTCTGGCTCTGATGAATGCACCGAGGCTGCATGTCAGTTGCTCTGTGCTGCTCTGGAGCTTAGGACAGACACCAGTGAAAACCGGGACCCACCTTGACCGCATCTTTCTTCTCAGGAATGATGGCTGATTTGTAGTCTCGGTGTTTTGGAAGTTTTTCAATGAACAGCCTACGGAAACAGACTGGATTGATTAGGGTATACAGAAAATGCCACATGAGACCCCGAGACAATGCAGCCACGCAACAAGAGTTTCTAGGGGTGCCGGGGAGAGCAGGCACAGCATACAGGCCTTGTCCTCTACCAGCTTTGTTCCTACATAGGAGTTTTGATCTCTTCTCCCCAAACACAAGATCCCTACATCAAAAAGGAGAGCCTCAGGGTGAGCGAGCCGGCTCAGTGGGTAAAGGCACGTGGAGCCAAGGCTGGGGACCAGAGTTTAACCCTTATTATTCACATGGTGGAGGAAGAGAACTGAGCCAGCCAAGTAGTTTACCAACCCCCATGAATGCCACGTTGCAGGCACCCCCACCCCAACAACAAATATAGAAAGGTAAATTTAAAGAAATGGCCAAGAAGGATGTAGCATCCACTGATGCCTATAGTTCCAGCCCTAAGGAGGCACTGTGAGTTTTAAACTAGAATGAACTACTTAGTGAGAAGGTCTTAAAACAGAAAACAAGCCCCTCCCCCCTCAATTCCAAACCAAACTTAAATAAAAGCCTGTGATATGCCCCAATTGTAACTCCAAAGAAAAAGGTCTTTTCCTTGAGATATGACAGAAGGGCCTCTGTCATAAAACACGCCTCATTCTGTGCTGGCTGATCTTGTCTACTTGACATACCTGGAAGGAGGGACCCTCAACCGAGGAACTGCCTCCATCGGATTGGCCTGTGGGCCTGTCTGTGGGACTCTGTGTTGACTGCTAATTGATGAAGGAGGGCCTAGTCCACTGTGAGTGGTGGTAACCCTAGGCAGGTGGGCCTGGGCAGTATAAAAAGGTAGATAAACATGAGCCAGGGAGCAAGCCAGTAAGCAGCATCCTCTGTTGCTTTCCTCTTCAAATTCCTGCCTTGATTTCCCATCAGCTAAGTGAGTCCTTTGCTTTCCAAGCTGCTTTCGGTCAGAGTGGTCTGTCACAGCAGCAAAGATGGTAAGCAGAACAGAGGCCATCGGCAGCCAGGGGTAGGAGGCGAAGAGAAAACCATGACCGTCATTGCTCTTGTGACCTTGAGCACTAGAAGTTTTTCCTGGGACTCATAATCCTTCAGAGAAGAGTATTTTGCAGTAAACCAAGTGTGGGAATGCTTCCGGGCATGTGCAGCCTGAGGTCCACAGGCAGATGCAACTGAGGGTAACTATGAAGGCAGCCAACACAGAATCGTAGACTTATTTAAAGGTAACGTGCACAGGCCAACAAGACACAAGGTAGCTCCGTGGGTAAAGTCACATGCGTGCAAGCCAGTCAGGCCAAGGGAAGTGACTCTCGAAAGTTGTCCTCTGTCCTCTGTGTGTGCACATGGCAAGCGATCCATATACCTCTCCATACTACTACTACTAAATAATAATAAATATAAATTAAAAAACAAAAAATTAAAGGACTGCATTCATAGCCAATATCTGCCAGGTGTGGATATGATTATAGTCAGTAACAGACACAGGAATAAAAGATGGGGGTGAGAATTATCACAGAGGAGATCTAACACCAGGGCTGGAAACTTCCGAGGTGCCAACACAACACGGCAGTGGCCAGATGGATGCTTCTGTCTGGGGTTATATCTGGTTGCAGACTAGAGAAAAGGAAATCCATCAAAACAAAGACACGTCAGCCAACACACAAAAACCACCTCACAGAGCAACTGAGGAGGAGGCAAAAGTGGGAAGGGACAGGCAGTGGACGCACAGGAGAACAGTTTTCAGCTTCATCTCAGATGAAGGAAATGCTAAGGAAAGGTGACGTAGCAGTTTTGCCATCAGATTGGCAAAGGCTTCAAGGTAGAATGTGCCTGGCATGGGTGCAGGTGTAGGAAATGTGTGCTCTCCTCTCGTGTGTTGGCAAGATGGCAAGCAGAGATCTAACCTTTCTTTCTTATTGGAAGGAAAACGTGGGAGATGATTATTGAGATGTACATAGCCAAGAAACTCACAGTTTGGCCTCAAGGAACTTACGGAGGAGATCAATATACAACATCTATGCATACACTGAGATATGCACACCAGAAGATTCAATATGGAATTATAAAAGCAGGGGAGACAACAATGTCAATTGAGGCAGGATCATTGAATAAATCATTACATATCCAACTGTGAAACAATGTCAATCACTCATTCATTTAGAGACTACTTACTGGGCATTTCTATAAGGTGCTGAGCTGGGTTCTGATGGCTGGGGATATACCATAAATGATCCACTCAAGCTTTCCCCTCATTATGGAGTGCCCATTACAACGGAGAAAAGACATTAAAAAAGGAAGTATGTCAGCATATCAGTGCTATTAGGGCTGGAGAGATGGCTCGAAGGTTAAGAGCACTGGCAGATCTTCCAGAGGACCTGAGATTGATTTCCAGCACCCACATGGCCGCTCACAGCTGTCTAATTCCAGTCTCTTCTGGCCTCCTCTGGCACCAGGCATACATGTGGTTCACGGACATACAGGCAGACAAAACACTCCCCAGTGTATAACAGAAATACGTAAAAAAGGCATCAGTGCCAGGAAGGTCATTATCAACGGGAAAGGAGGACGGGCAGTGGCTGGAGAACAGGTTTGAGGTGGAGTAGTTCAGGGAGGCATACGAGATGGCGTCTGAGTAGGGATTGGAAGAGAACTGGCCATGAAGAGACCCAGGAGACTGCTCAGGTAGAAAGAGAAGGCTTCATGTGGCCCCAAGTGGAAAAACAGTATCACTAAGAGAACGAGCATAGAACAGAATACAGACTGCGGCCACATTCGTGCTTCAAGGACAAGTCCATAAGTGTTATAGGTGCCGGATGGGACGTTGTTATTGTTATTATTATTATTATTATTATTATTATTTTATTATTATTGTGTGTGTGTTCATATGTGGAGGTCAGAGGACAGCTTGTGGAGTCCGTTCTCTCCTCTACCTTTACATGGACTCCAGGGATTGAACACCAACTTCCATGGCAAGTGCTTTACCCACTGAAACATGTCACCAATCTGCATCTAATTTTTTTGTTTTAACTTGAATTCCTCCCTTCTAACATTTGAGGGAAAATTATCATGAACGGGTATTTTGTATGAAAACAACTCATTCAAAAAGCACGCCTTTAATCCTAGCACTGGGGAGGCAGAGCCAGGCAGATCTCTGTCAGTTTGAGGCCAGCCTAATCTACAGAGCGAGAAGATCCAGGACAGGCACCAAAACTATATGGAGAAACCCTGTCTCGAAAAACCAAAAGAAAAAGAAAAAAAAAAAAAAAGAAAGAAAGAAAAAAGAAAAAAGAAAAGAAAAGAAAAAGAAGCAGACTTCTAATAGAAGGTTGCATTAAGGATCTTTATTTCATAGTTTCCAGTTTCCAAAGTTAATTGTCGAAGTGAACCTAAGAACGGGAGACCCTTTCTCTGGTCTATAAACCCCAGTCCCAGTAAATGCCTTCAGTACAGGTGATGGTTCACTTGCAGCAAGCGAATTTGTATCAGGGAAAGCTCACACAGCACAGCAGACCGGAACTGCTTGAATATTCTAAGTCCCTTCTGTGCAGCCTTCTGATGCCCATAAAAAGCTGTGAAGGAATCCACGGCCTGGCTTATTGTCTGTGCTCATCATGAAAGTATGTACTGATCCCACATGCTCAAGATCTTTCTTCTATACTGGGGTCTGCAAAAGGCAACGCATTCCTTTAGCAGGAAAATTACTACCAACGGGGGGAGATATGCCTGAGATCATTAAGATGCCTGAACTGCTCAGGGAGGAAAGACAGACATGCCTTTTAAACCCTGAACTAAAGCATCCATGAAAGAGCCGGAACAATACTCTTACGAGTCGGGGAGGCAGAAGGGTGGTGAGGTCGATGTCTGCCCATGCCCTCTCCAGTTGAAGTAACTGGTAGAGTGAGCCACTCGGTGTAAAGTGGCAGGAACTCACCAAGTGAAAACCAGTCTCCCAGTCACTGGGTTACCACTTTTCTGCACCACCCACCCGTCAGTTCACAGACTCAGAATCAGGGTCTGGAAAGCAGGTACCAGAACAGTGAAGGAGCCTGTATCTATTGCTTCAGGCCTAGTCCACCCAAAGCAGTCCCAAATTAAATTCCAAATCCAACAAGTCAAGCAAATGAAGTGCAAACCCCTATCCGTAACTCTGCCCCGGGCCTAGCTCACTGTGTATAGGGCAGACACCCCACCCCATGTCAGTCTCGCCACTAACTTAACATTTGCCATTCAGTGTAACACTGGGTCACATCCAAAAAGGACAAAATCCAATTCCTTCTACATCCATTAGCATTATTGTTGTTGTTGTTACTGGTGCTGGGGACCAAACCCAGGGTCTCCCACATTCCAGACAAGCTCTGTACCACTGAGCTGTATCTGCAGCCCTGCATGGACTCCCCCCCCCCCCACACACACACACAAGACAGGGTTTCTCTGTGTAGTTTTGGTGCCTGTCCTGGATCTCACTCTGTAGACTAGGCTGGCCTCAAACTCACAGAGATCCTTCTGGCTCTGCCTCCCGAGTGCTTGGATTAAAGGCATGCGCCACTACCGCCCGGCCCCTTGCATGGACTCTTGACAGCATTAATACATTTGATTCTATTTCTCAGGAGCTTGTTACAGTCAACACTCTCTCTTGGACCATTAGCCTCTCCTTTTTCATAAGACCTTTTCTTTATGGGAAAAAAACAAACCCACGCTCTAGAATTTCCCATCTTAAAATAGAGAGAAGTACATTCACACTTCTCATCTCCATTCAATGACTTTCTCATTATTCTACCTTGTATCTTACCCAAGTTTCTACAACAAGCTGTCTAAGCTGGTCGTGGTGGTTCACACTTTTAATCCTAGCACTCAGGGGCAGGAGAATCTGTGAGTTTAAGGTCAGCCTGGTCTATGTAGTGAGTTCCAGGACAGCCAGGGACATGTAAATGAGACCCTGTCTCAAAAAAATTAAAACAATCAAACAAAAATCAAACAAACCAAAATCCCCAGCTCACCCAAACCCCCCTGCCCCCGCCAAGAAAACACTCCAAAACACAAAAATCAACCTGTCTACACCAGGGTTTGGCAAAATAAAACTAGTGGGCCAAATCCAGCTAGCTATCTCTTCTTGTAAACAAAGAAAAAACAACAACCAGGAAAAATCCAGACACTGGGGTTGGCCAGAGTGAGGAGAGGGATGATACTGGCACCTAGTGGGCACAAACTAGGGATGCTGCCACCCTTCACCACCCAGCTCAGTCACAGAACCCGGGGAAATGCTACCCTTCACCACCCAGCTCAGTCATAGAACCCAAAAGTAGTCCCTACTGCGTCAGAAACCATGCTTGAAAAGACTGATAAACTCAGTGTGTCATGACTGATGGACTGATAAGAGACTCAGTGTGATGACTGATGTCTATCTGTCTGTCTGGGAGGACACATGCGGACCTGGTTAGAGTGGGTGTCTTAGGGAGGGAGGAATGGAGAGGGAGGTTTACTATGATCTCAAGGGACTGCTGTCTGTAAGTCTAGACGGAAAACAAAAAGAACCCATGCTCTGGAATGAAGCCTGAAATAGGAGGTGTCAGTACAAACAGAAACCCAAGCTCCTTCTCGACCCCGAAACTGCTCCTCTGAGAACAGAACTGGAAGGTGATGTGCCTACTTAGTAAACACTGCCCTGTGAAGATCAAGGAAACAAGGCCAGGGAAACCCCCCCTGAGCCCCAGAGTTCCCCCGAGTCACGGGAAACTCTATAGATCCTATTGTACTAAACTTCAGACTAGCAATGACAAGTAAGACCTTTCCCATCGTCCCCTTCCTCAGTCATCCAGTGCTCTTGTCCCCGGGGCTTTAGGAGTCATTCCCTGGTGACAGCCTTGAGACCTTGTGTTTGCGCTGCCTGCCCAGCTATCATGAACAAACAGTCTGGGAAATGTCTTACTGTGATAAGTCAGACGGCAAGTGGTCCACAGTTATCTGGTGACTGTGTAGAGTGACAGCTAAGAAGGGAACGTCTTTTCTAGACTGCTCAATAGGCTACAGGAGGAGTACAGGAGTCTGGGCTCGGCCCCACACCAGCAACAGCCCCGTGACTGGCTGCCTGGGCAGAGAAAGTGCAGTCAAAACACTCACCAATGCAGATGCAGCCAGCTTACCTGCCAGCGGGGACAGGTGGGCGCAGACCGAGGACCAAGACTCCTACCCTGGACATTTCTGAGTCAAATAATGCCACCTTTGGTCCTCGGTCCTTGAACGGCAAGGGCAACTCAAAGGTGAAAGCTGCCTGGAACCTGATTAGTGGCTGACGTTGTCAAATTCCCTACTGTTAGCAACTGTGAGAACCACAGGTGAGCCCTGGGGCAGATGCAAGGGGCGTCATTCCCAGGAACGAAAAAAGGAGAACTACGGGCGTCTTACGTGATGTACTTGTTGTAGAGGATAAAGGCATGCTCAATGTTGCCTTCTTCAGAGTAAATGGATGCCATGCGGATGATCTCAACACCAGAACGGAAGTAGCGGCGGGGTGGAATGTCTTCATTTAATTCAACTGCACTCCCAAGTTGGGACAGAATCCTCACCCGGTCTTGGGGTGGGAGACTCACATCCCCATGGTCAGACATTGGACCAGTAAGTTCTGGGGGAAAAAAAAAACACCAGATAACATCAAAGCCAGGATCATATCTTCCCAGAGGTCTAGCACAGGATGAGTGTATCACAAATCTCTCAAAAAAATTATAGAAAGACCTGGGCATGGTTAAGCACACCTTTAATTCCAGCCTCTGAATTCAAGGCCAGTCTAATCTACATAGCAAGTTCCAGGACAGCCAAGGCTACAGAGAGAGACCCTGTCTCAAAACAAAAACAAAGCATAAAACAAACAAAAATTAGAGAAAAATAAAACACTACACACAGTGATTCTGATCAATAAATTATCCCTCATGCCCCCAAGAATACTCAAATCCTGATTTGAGAACTGACAGTCAAAAAAAAATTGTCCCACAATTTGATGCTACAAGGAATATAGGCATCAATAGGCCACTGTGGGCTGGGTCTGTTGTTCCCTTAATCACTCATCAGGGGAAGGCGTGCCTAGAGCACATTGGAGGTAAGGAAGCACCAGCTATTTTTTCTGTCCTCTATCCAGATTCCTATTTCCATTTCCCCAATACCTGGCAGAGTGGGTTCAGTAAACCTTCGTGAAGACTGCTCAGTTAATTCATGCTGACCATTTCATTTTTCCAGAGCATAAGTGATATTTAACACAATACACTTCCTCAGTTTTGAATACAAGGTCATTGTGTGTGTGTGTGTGTGTGTGTGTGTGTGTGTGTGTGTGTGTGTGTGTGTAGGCTTCTTTCTGGGGCAAATGTTCCTAACTCTGCTCACTAAACCACTATTTGATTCTGTCCATCACATTTACCATTCCGGGCCAGGCAGGTAGCGCTCAGAAGCATCAGTGTATACTTGTCTCCACAAGGCAAGCAAGGCTTGAACAGCAATGGGACAGTTACCTCACGTGGAGTGGGAGACTCTAGGAGTTCTTACTCATTGCAATCCAAACTACATTCTTTCTAGATGTCGCTTCCCTTCGACTCAGGTCCTGGGCTCCACACACCATCATTCCACAGAATTTCGAGTAGAATCCGGGTTGTTGTGCACTGGATCCCAGCACACCCCAGCCAGCCTATTCTAGAATACACTCATCTTCTGCTTGAGCAGTCCCACTTTTCCACCTCCGTACCCTATTCCTCCGTCAGGATTCCCACCTACCCAGGAACTGCAGATTACAGTCTCCTTTGAACTTCAGCCTTTGTTTTTCTGAGTTCTACTCACCCGTCCTGTTTTCTCTAGGCCAATTCTACTTTAGCTTGCTTCAACCTCTGGGTGGCATTTCTTCCATGAGGTTTCCCCACTAAAGCTCCTTATTTCCTAGCAAAAGCTAGGGGCTGCTAGGAACGTGGAGGCATTGCAAATATAACACATCTCCTCCTGTGAGTGTAAAACCCGCCCAAGTCCCTAACTGCTGGACTGGGCAGAGCCCAGCAGAGCTCACTGGAATGGGATGCTGGGGGGGCAGTTAACAGGGGGTGGGGGAGGGGGGGAGGCACTTGTGGGTAGAGAAGGGACCCTCCTCCGGAAGCCATCGAGTGGCTTGGGTCAACATGGGGTTCAGCAACCATGCAGAGGAAAGACAGTGTCCGAAAAGAAGGGGGAGGGACCAGAAGGGGCTCTGGAGGAGGCGAAAGGAAGGAGCAGAGGGGCGTGTGCATCGGAGAGGGATCCAGCTGTAGCAGCCGGCAGCGCCCTCCAGAAGGCACTCAGGCAGGTTTCTCCAAAATGCAAGGAGTGTTGAGACCGGGCCTGGCTGGTCAGGAGCCAGCTCTGGGGACAGGGCTATCCCGGAGCTCGCGCGCGGCGGGCCGGAGTCAGGGGTACGGGTCCCACACTCGTGGGCTTCTCCCCGCGGGGCCCCACCGCACCAGGATCCCCCGTCCCGCAGCATTCCCGGGACCCTTCCCACCTTTCCTGAAGGATGACAGTCGGAGCTTCCGGAAACGTCACCTCCGATGACACGCCCACTCTCGCCACTCCTTCAATTACACTCCAAGGATTTAAGACCTGGTGCGGAGACTGGGTGGGTGGGGCTGGAATCTTCCACCAATGAGAACGAGCTCTGCAGCTGTCCTCACCGTAGAGGAAAATGAACCAGGAAGAAAAGGAAACCAAGTGAAGGAGGGAACGGAACTGCCGACCGAACCAGTATGTTTTAAAACTTGTTTGAAGCAGCAGTTTCCTGCTAATGGCGCCTCCACTGGAACAATAGCAATTTAACATTTCATGAGGGATAGCTGTCTAGCTTGATGTTCACGGCTCAGATGACAGCACCGCTTCAAACAAAGCGACTACCCAGCTAAGCAGCCACCCAGCCACCCTGTCAGTGGGTCCTGCTTTTGTTTTTGTTTTTTTTTTTCAACTTACATTCATTTTTGTCATGTGTGTGTGTGCGCGCGCGCATGCGTGTGTGTGTGTGTGTGTGTGTGTGTGTGTGTGTGTGTGTGTGTTCGTTCGCCGCCTGTGCGTGGGAGCATGCTGCAAGGGATGGAGGACAATTTGTGGGACAGTTTCTTTCCTACCATATGGGTTGTGGGGACTGAACTCAGGTCATCAGGCCTGGCGGCAAGTGCATCTACCCACTGACCCATCTCACCAGCCCATGCTGGTTTTATTTTAATTCTCTTCATAGTCCCCTCCACTATGATTCGCCTAAACTATAATTACTTGAAAGAAGGGAGATTTTTCTAACTTATGGCTCTATCCCCAGTGCTCACAACGGCTTGTGGTTCCAAACTCAATACATATTCTTGCATGTGCAGGTGTTATTGAGATTACATGGATGGACTAACCGATTGTGAAAGGACAGGCTGGCCATTGTGTTCTTGGGACCAAATCTTCTCTACAAAACAATCAGAACGAGGAGAAGGCAGTGTGTTGCACGAATCCTAAATGGTCTTATAATCAAAACCCGGAGCCAGATATTGGAATAAATGCTGAAAGATCAGAGGAAACAAACCACAGCCACTTCTCACCTCGCCAACTCCTCAGCCGAAAAGAGAAGATCCTGTCTCCATGAATCCTCAGACCGAATGCCTCTGAGTCCTCTCATCTGAAAGGGCCTAATTCCCATCTCCTGCCTTACATTCCTTTCCCTGCCCAGCCATATCACTTCCTGCCTCAACCTTCCTAGTGCTGGGATTAAAGGTATGTGCCACCACAGCCTGGCTGTTTCTCTTTTAAACTGGATTAATCTCATGTAGTCCAGGGTAGCTTTGACCTCACAGAGATCTAGACCAATCTCTGCCTCCTGAGTGCTAAGATTTAAGATGTGTGCCACCACTGCCTGACCTCTGTAGCGAAGATCTAGTTTTATTAGAGTCCAGCAAAATATCACCACAGCAGTGGGATGGGGCGCCCTTGTTAATTAATAAGTATCTGTGATTCTAAGTCTGCAGGGACGCTTGAGGACAAGTTCCTGCTGTGAGGGCTGCCAGGAACTAGGGTGAGATGCAGGAGGGGGAAATCCACTAGCATGAGCTGTGAGCTCAATGCACCACAGCACTGCACATGCCTGTCTTACACTTTGCTGAGGAGTGAGGGTGTTCGTGAAGAGATATGTGATGCACTCTAAAGACAGACTGGTCACAGTATTGGCCTCTTTGTTGTGAGCTCACTGGGATTGAAAAAGACAGGTGAGCCATGAACACTTAGGGGGAAAGATGCGGTTTTATGGGTTCAAACGCAGGAAAAGGCACCAAGACCTTGAATTTGTGCACTATTATTGTAGGCAAATTATATACTTGACACTTATCTCCAGCTAAAGAACACACCTCAATTAGCTGCCTCAAATTTCCCAGTGCAGAACTCATAGCAGCATTGGGATGGACTTGTGGTTCTGAGCTCCATTTTGTTTGAAGGCAGGCGTTTCCTGTCACCGAGAACAAAGTAGTTAGGGAAATAAGTTCTCATATCATTGGGAAATTCTTCAATGTGTATTTGTGTTTTTAAAATGAATGCTTAAATCAGACATGAATGTGAAAGCCTGTAAAATAGACATGACAGTCCCTCTTCCCTCAGGCTCTTAGGTTAGGGAGATCATTTCAATGTTTCTTTTAAATGTACTTGCATAAGATTCCCTCATTCTAACAGATGACATTTGTATATGTTATATGGATAGAATCTATTCTTGGGGAGAAAGGAAAACCTCTAGATTGAATTAATCTGATCCATGAACTTCTGGCAGCTTTCAGGGAACAAACAATGGGATTAAAGATTTTTTTTTTATGTCTTTAATTTGGGTCAGGAGTAGGGTGAAGTCCATCGGGTGCACCTCTCAGGGGATGATGTGGCCCAAAGTTCTGATCTTTCACTTTCTTCGTAACAGCTGCCTTCCTTGTGATGGGCTAGGTTAGACTGGGCATACATCTATGCATGCTCTTTCTACTTTCATCCCCCTCCCTTTATTGTGGAAAATAGTTGTTGGAAAAAGCCTTTGTTTTGCATTCTTAAACTCAGATTTTACTTCTGGTCACCTTCCAGAAGTAGGGCTCTCCTCAGTATCTAGGTGCTCTGAAAATGGACTCCACCCACTAGAAGCAAGCAGCAGAGAGGCAGAAGCAGCTGACTGCAAGCTTCCCTTCTACTGGGTTGAATCCTGCCCATACTCTGCTGCTTTTTCTTCCTTAGACCATGTAGACAGCCCACTGTGTGGGTCTTTCATGCTTGAAAAGCATCAAAGATGCTTTCCTTCCTTCCTTTTTTGTTTGTTTGACACAGGGTCTCACTGTGCAGCCCAACCTGATCTGGCACTCACCAGGTAGCCTGAGCAGGCATCAAACACACAGGAGATTCTCCTGCATCAGCCTCAGAAGTGCTAGGATCGCAGGTGTGAGCCACCCGCCCAGCTCCATTCTCTCTTCTTTCGTGGCGCAGCCAGTGTGGCAGTTATAACTGGCTTGCTTCCGCCTGCAAACGGCCAGTATAGAATCTTGACCCTCCAGCGTTCTCTATCAACCTTGGGTGCAGGACCACACAAGAAACGGAAGAGTGGGAGGAAGAAGACATTAGTGAATGCCAGGTAAAGTACAAGTCCAGAAAAAGGGGATTTGTGTGGATTTTTTTGTTGTTGTTATTTTACTGTGGGAAATGAGCCAGCACATCTTGCCTCCTTTCATATTTTCAGAACTGGCAATTCAATGTTTTTATATATCAAGAGAGTCCAGAAATGGTCATGAAATCTGCACACTGAAAAGAGAAATTTCAACATGTTTTCTCATGTTATATCTCCCATTGGCATGCATGTAAATGGTAGGTCACTTTTCACGGCTCACAAAGGCATTTACACACAGTTCATATTTAGTGGCCTAAAAAAAAAAACCACAAACATACTGCCTTATTTTAACTGTACTCACTTAATTATACAATTATTATTCAATTAACTATTATTAATTAATTATCATTCAATTAACTGTATCCTTCAATACTTTTTGAGGTGTTAGACATTGAACCCAGGGCCTCATGCACACTAGACTAGTCCTTTACCACTAAGCTACATTCCCAGCTCAACAAAATCTTTTTGTTGTTTGTTTGAGACAGGGTTTCTCTGTGTAACCCTGGCCATCCTGAGACTCGCTCTGTAGACCAGGCTGGCTTCCATCTCAGAGATTTGCCAACCTCTGCCTTCCAAGTGCTGGGGTTAAAGGCGTGCACCACCATGCCTGGCCAAAAAAAAAAAAAAAAAAAAAAAAAACTCCTTTACATACAAATATTTTCATCTTGAGTAGTGCTGGGTAAAACACTATAGGAGGAACGTCTGCTTCACAGAAAGCCTGGATTGCGTTTCTGGTTCACCTAACCAGATTCTTTCATGGCCCAAGGCAAATCTATTCATGAAGGATGCTGTATCAGTCAGTTTTCATCACTGTGACAAAATACCAGAGGGGACAATCCAAAGGAGGAGAAGTTTACTGTGTCTCACAGTTGCAGCTGTTTCAGAGCATCATTGTCCTCATCACTGTGGACCGGTGGTGAGGCAGAGCATCATTGTCCTCATCACTGTGGACCAGTGGTGGGGCAGAGCATCATTGTCCTCATCACTGTGGACCAGTGGTGAGGCAGAGCATCATTGTCCTCATCACTGTGGACCAGTGGTGAGGCAGAGCATCATTGTCCTCATCACTGTGGACCAGTGGTGAGGCAGAGCATCATTGTCCTCATGACTGTGGACCAGTGGTGAGGCAGAGCATCAGCAGGAGTCAGAGAAGGAGACTGATGCAGAGACTGGGGGGTGGGGGGGGACAGGCATAAGATCCAAGTTTCGAAGCACATCCCTTGCAGCACACTGCCTTTAACAAGGCCCCACGTGCTAGTTTCTGTCACTTCCCAGTAGTGCCATCACAGTATGACCCCACCAAAGGGTCAATACATTGATTGGGTCAGAGTCCTTGTGAGCCCATTATTTAAAAAACCTTATAGCTGGTTTTTAAAGATGCTGCTTTCTGCTGATATTTTACTACATGTATGTTTTCCTATTTGTACTCTATTACTATGTTTAAAGAAAGCAACATGAGGAGGCATACCGTATGCTTTCTCATGATATTTCAAAGCAGCATGAGCCAGCTTGCCCTGATGGACTTTACGGGAAACAGTAAAGAAAAGCACTTGAGAAATGCCGTAGGGTAAGTTACGCCATGACTCAAACGCAAGGTCAGGTATTTGCAGCCCAGCTTGCTGTGAGCTCCTTTTGCTTTTAAGTCCCTGATTAGTGCTTCTGCTGTGACTTCTGAGCGATTCTCACCAGCCTCTTGTGTCAGTGATAAAGGGAGTCAGGGCCGAGTTGCTAATGATTTACCCTTGGAGTGGTAGTGGTAGGAAATCTATGGATATAAGCCATGTCAGGGCCACTAAGGTTTCAAGGGTAGTGGTAGGAAATCTATATAATCCATGTCGGGGCCACTAAGGTTTCAGGGGTGCCTGCCTGAATCTGTCTAGGAACTTTAGAATGAGTGACTAGGCGATATATGGCACAAGATTTCAAGGGCCACAAGCCATAGGGACATGGGATGGGCCTCTACAGATAAATACTGCACGTATAGTCCTTTTAAAAGTGTGTGTTCTTGCCATGATCATGCATGGAAAATTTGGGAGTGTGGAATACGGCTTTAAATATGGGAAGTTTTCATGGTGTTGTTTTCTTTCCAGTTCAATGTCCTATTTCATAAAACCTCTTCCCACGGTGCTCCTGCGTGCTTTGTGAAAGGTCTTGGGTTTGGGGCTCAAGGGGTTCACTGAGGTGGACTGGCCTTCTAGCTAAGGGATCTGTTAGCCAAGTCATTAATGCCATAAACAGACAGAGAGCGACATGACCGAGGCTCTGAAGAGAGTTCAGGGCATGTAGGCATGTCACAGAAGTTAACTTTTATTGTAGAATTAAATAGCACATTTTAGAAATTACAAATCCTCTTAAAAATACACTTACATGAAATAAAATGCGAGTTTCTGTGAACTTCATGGAGAAGGACTGTGTGTTCTGGGTTGCTTCCCTTCTAGGCAGGGCCAACATGAGCAGAAGCAGTGAAGAGAGCGTGTATCCAGTCAGAGCTCAGAGTCTGCCACTGACAGTGTGTCTGTCCTCTTGTCCCCTCGCAGGACTCATTTCGTTGGAGGACAGAAGCAAGCACTACCTTCAGTGATGAGGTCATTACAACTTCAGAGCAATTCCAGCCTTCAAGGAAACACGTTCAGGCAAGCAGACCTCTCTAGGCTAGACAGACTTTTGTGTTGTGTTGTATTTGATGGCCACAGTACAGTCAGGAGGAAGTCATCAGGACGACATTGCTGCAGGACTGGACAATCTGGAGGGACTCAAATGAGGATGAGGCAGAGAGGAAGGCTACCCCATGCTGTTGTACATGGACAACTATGACACAGTCCACAGAGCTGCAGCCATCTTTTCTTGTCTCTCGGAGCTTGTGAGGTGGTCCCGCTTTGTTCCAGAAGTCCTTATCCCACGTGTGACATTCTGCAGATCATAAAAACCCAAAGGATCAAGGCGTGAAGAGTTCAAGCCCCAAACAGCACCCTCTAGGGTTCTGGTGGGAGCCCAGCCAGTGCCATCACTAGGATATTCTCCTGGGAGCTCTGACCTGGTTTCCATGGTGCTGGGGTACCAGGCTGTAGTCAAGCGCCTCACTTGGGGAGACACCGTGCTGTCTGCATCAGGAACCTCAGTGTCTACTTGAGACTGCACATTGGTGGAAAGCCTAATCTGGGCTTCCAGTCAGTCCAAACGCAAGCTCACCTGAGTCAGAAACTTCACTTTACACATGATCAGTCAGGTTCCAGTCTGTGCCTTACTTCTCTAACAAGCCTTCGTCTCTCACAGAAGCCCTCTGAGCAGTCAGACATGTAGGCTGGGACCCTCTGAGACCTTCATTCTTCTTCAGTTGGCTAATGAGTGTTGACATTGCCACCCGCCCTCTAGGCACTCCAAGGCAGGCCAGCAGTGGGTGTGCCGACCCCTTACAGCCATACTGGTTCCTGGCCAGAAAATATCCTCTTAACCTGTTAACAAATATACCATCTAACAGAATCAATTTCTAGTCTCCATGAACTCCTGATGTACTACTGTTCTACCCTGAAATAAGCTTCATTAACAGACGACACATCAGTGTCTTCCTCTGGGCTCTGTGAATGAGCATAGTGTGCCATCCATACACATAAGTGAACATATATGACACAGGCTGAAAATTTACACAGATAGATACACACACCACACTCATATATAGAAAAGTACACATGTACACACATACACACGTGTACACACACACACACACACACACACACACACACACACACACACACACACAGAGGAGTTCCACCTCTTGGAATGCGCACTTTGATCCCAGAATCTTAGCCTTTCCTGGGTCTCTGTGGCTGTGTCCCTGGCTCTTGTATGTTTTATGGGGCAGAGTTTCTCACTGTTATTGCATTTCCTCTGACTCCAAACTCAACAAAAAAGTCCAGGCTGATGTGGAGTAACGTGCCAGAATCTCATTGATCTGAGGCTGATCTGACACCCTGAGATCTGATCACACTAAGTGTGTTATCATGGACACAACCTGGGAGAAGAGACCACTTCCTAGGCAGGTGAGAACCTTACTTTCTAGGCAAAATTTCAGAATCAAATATGCTTAATTTCCCATCTTCCATGGTGTTCCCCCTTTGCATTCAGAGAGCTGACTGTTATGGTTTCAGTAAGAATGGCCCCCATAGGTCATAGACTTGAGTGCTTGGCCATCTGGGATTGGTACTACTTGAGAAGGAATTGGAGGTGTGGCCTTTTGGAGAAAGTGTGTAACTAGCAGTGGACTTGGAGGTCTCAAAAGCCCATGCCAAGCCCAGCGGCTCCCTTTTCCTGCGGCCTGCAGATCCAGCTGTAGAATTCTCAGCTGTTTCTCCAGCACAATGTCTGCCAGCCTGCTCCCCACAATGATGATAATGGACTCACCCCCTAAAACTGTAAGCAAGCCCCAACTAAATGTTCATTTATGACTTGCTATAAATTTACCTATTTTATATGACATTGATGAAGAACAAAGTAACATTTAATAAGCATTGAATAAGCTGATGGATTCCATTCTTTGTGCTGTTCCTTCTTTCCCCGTGTTCCTGGGGGCGGAGGCCAGGCCTCAAGCATGCTGAACACACACTCTGCCCACGAGCTACACCCAGTCCTGATCCTTCATCCTCTCAACAGCCTGTAAGGTACCAGTATTGGAATCCCCAGATATCAGGAAAAGGGAGCAGGAGGGGTCAGCATCCTCTCAGGTAGAAAGTGACCGGGTGGCAGATCTGAGAATCCGTTTCCAGTGTCCACTGCCTCCTGGACACACGGTCCTCACGGATTTCTAAAAGGAGAGTGCTGAGGCTGAACTCAAGTGGGTCAGAAGGGATGGGAATGATCAGCTCTGTGTTCTGCCTGCAAACATGGCTGTGATTTCTCATAATAGATCATACACAGAAGAGAGGTGTGTCCTGTTCATGGAGATGGAACCCCTCGGTGGGCAGACCGATATTTCTTCCACTCCAAAAGGTGTCAGTGTGAGAACTCCAGTTCTGAAATGAGAAAAAGCAGACTCAAGGTCAGCAGCTCCGCCCCCAGGTCTCCTCCCTGTCTCCATCTTCCTCTTCTCTTTCCCCTTCCTTCCATTTCCTCTCCTCCTCTCTCACCTCTCCTTTCCTAGATCCCTCTCCCTCCATCTCTTTCAGTCTCTCTCCTCTTCTCTCCTCCCATCTCTCCTCTGTATAATTCTTCCTCCCTCCTCTAGTACTTATGGACCTCCTCCTCTTCCTCCTCTTCCTCCTCCTCCTCCTCCTAGTCATCATTGTCATTATTGTCCTCCTCCTAGACCTTGTCCTCTTTGTCCTAATCCTAAACATCCTCATCCTCTTTTTTCTCTTCCTTCCTTCCTTCCTTCCTTCCTTCCTTCCTTCCTTCCTTCCTTCCTTCCTTCCTTCCTTCCTCCCTCCCTCCCTCCCTCCCTCCCTCCCTCCCTCCCTCCCTTCCTCTCTCTCTCTTTCTTTCTTTTTCTTACTCTTCCTCCTCCTCCTCTTCTTCCTCATCCTTCTCCTCCACCCCGCCCCCAGTCTCCCTCCATTTCTGTCTGTCTCCATCTCTCTGAATCCTTTTCTTGAACAATGACCTAACCTGGCAGAGGAAGTCAACAGTAGAAATGAGTAAGAAAAAGAATCAAGCAAAGAATGAGGTCTGTTAAGATCAATCAATGTGAGGAACAAGAGGGGGGAGAGTGCTAACACCAGAGTCCACTAGTCCCTGTGGGACATCTAGGGTACAGAAATTTTTACAAAAAAAAAAAAAAAGCAGGATGTTCATTGCTTTCCCAATAGTAGCTCTGCTGAGGAATTCAGAGTAAATATGACATTGGGAATGAAAAGAGATGACACTCACATACAGTGTCTGGATAAGGAAATTCTATAACCTCTGAGTCTTGAGGTCTCTGCTTGAGGGTTTGTCTTAGAAAACCTGCAGTCGTGTCCCAATATCTTTTAAGAGCAACTTATATTAATCAGAATATGTGCCTTAAAGGAAAGCTATTATAGCAACCAGTTGGGACACTTTGGGGATATTATTGAGTTTTAAAACACTTCTGAGACATCTAGCATTTTGCTCTTGTACCTTCTAGACCTGGATCCCACATACAGTTGATTCTGGAAGCATTCCTTGATAGCAAACATGTGTGTGTAAATTGACGCTGGACAAGGCTGTTCGAGTTGGATGGGTCTGAGAAGACAAAACAATCCAAGAATTCCCAGTGAGCCAGCCAGCCATATCTGATATACTCAGGTAGGCAGGCCCAAGGAGACTCAACAACTGGCCCCACCATGATTCCCAGATCATAGGGCGCAGAACTCTGATGCTCAGAACTGTGATGGACAAAAGGGAGTAGTCTGAGCCCACAGGACCCTGTGTCCCCAAACAAGACCAGGCATCCTGGGATAGAAATGCTAAGTCATTGGGATTCCCTGCATGAGCTCCTCTTCCTCTTATTATACCACACGTGGGCAGAAAATTTCTTCTCAAACGTCAGGCCAAGAATAACTGGGAGTTGTGACTATGGACTTTGCTCTCAGCTTGAGTGGATGGAGCAAAATTTCTGGATTTGACTATGAAGTGATTCTAAAGAAACTTATGTGGGGGTTCACTGGCTCAGCAGGCAAGGTCCAACCTCAACTCAGGTGTGCAATGTGAAGCCATCTGGGAGCCACAGGACAAATTGGTATAGAAAAAGACACTTCCTCTGTGCCTCTCCTGGGATAGGCATGCTTTCTTTGTCTTTAGTTCAGATCTCCCGGTCTGCTGGTCTCTGGCCTCTGGGGTGTAGACTTGTGTGTCCCTGTATCCTCAGGTCTCTCCCCTCAGACTGAAACTCACAAAAGGGGCTTCCCTGGTCTGTGCCTTTCAGACATGGACTGCACCAAACTGCTCTAAGTATTCCAGAGCTTCCACCTTGCAGAAATTCCCACCTGTTGAGGGAATGTTTAGGCATATAGACACAGAGTGTCCCCAATAAAGCATCGTTGTTGGGATGGGGCAGTGCCTTGAGACCCTGAACTGCAGGGCGATCAGTGTGCACATGCAGCCTGGAAAAGCTGAAGCCCAAGTCTCCAACTATGTGTGAGGACGGTGCACTAAGCCTAGCAAAGCCACAGTGACAGGGTCTTCAATCTAGCTGAGACCAGTCACCCCTTTCCCTTTCCCTTTCCCTTTCCCAGGTGACCAGGAACTGAACAGCTTACTCCTGCTCCTTCACTGCACTTTGCAAGTGTGTGGATTCCTGACTGCACAGGCTCACAGCTGGGGAAAACATCTGACTCTCTCACCTGCATCTGGAAGTGTAAGGATTCCTGACTGCACAGGCTCACAGCTGGGGAAGGCTGACTGACTCACCTGTGTCAGGAGGTGTCCTGGTCCCTGACTGCACAGGCTCACAGCTGGGGAAGGCTGACTGTCACATCTGTGTCAGGAAGTGTCCTGGTCTCTGACTGCACAGGCTCACAGCTGGGGAAGGCTGACTGTCACATCTGTGTCTAATTGTGACAGGGCATTGCAATTTGAAAATCTTCCTCATTCAAGAGGAAGCTTTGACTCATGAAAGGTAAGACAGGAATCAACCAATCATTTAGAAGCTTCCAAATAGTTCGGCCTGATGATATATACGTGGTGGCAAGATCTCAAGTCAGGCCTGCTCTGGCTAAGAAGTCAGACAGAACAAATGGAAAACAGATTCACTGAGATATTTGATAACTTTCTTTTTTTCTGAGACATTTGTAGGTTTTCTCTTTTAAATACTTTATGTGTGATCTGTGAGTATGTGTTGATGATCTGTGTCTATTTTGAAAATGTGCGTTCATGTGTGAGCAAGAACAGGCAGGTGCTTCAGCACACCTGCGGAGGTGAGCAGACGGCCTCGAGTGCTGTCCTTCCCTGATGTTTTGGTCAAACAGAGTCTCTTCTGTGCTGCTGTGTCTGCCCTGCTGGCTGTGCTGTCAGAAGCCAGGGCTTCTCCTCTCTCCACATCCCCTCACCTTGAGAGAACTTTGAATACAGAGGTGGCCAGTGCGCTTTCTGGAGGTTCTGTCCCAGGTCCTAACGCAGTCACCGCTAGTGCTTCATCCACGGAGTCACCATCTCCCTGGCTACACTTGAGGATTTCCTCTGAGGGTCTACCAAATGCTGAGAACGATCTCGTGCAACGGAAATTCTCTTACCTTCACATCTCTGTTATGTCCAAGAGTCTGGCTTTTGGAGAATAACAGTGCAGCGCCACACACTCCTTACGAAGGGAGATGATTTCAGTAGATATTTACTTGGGACTTTTTAAATCTCTACAGAGCCCATAAAAAGTTCTGACTTTCAACATGTTTGAAGAAATATGATCGGACTTAACCTATGTCAATGGCCATTTTTACAAGACAGGGTGGAAAGATACACATAGTACTCATCACACGAGGTTCTGTCCCCACAGCAGAGTCAGCGGATCACGGAGCAAAAGCCTGAGGACGTGGACAAGGGGACACAGCATTCTCTGTGGTGCTCAGTGCTCCAGACTCCAGACACCGTCCACCAGCACAGCCTCAGCTGACCAGTGAGCTCCAGGCTCACTCCTGTGTGGCTGACCCAGACGCAATGGGGACCACTTCTACACCAGTCTTTTCCAAGTCAGGGACCTGTGGTGACTAACCTGGCCTTGTCAGCATCACGCTTTCCCCGGGCTGAGTGGCTGATGCCGATGTGCTGGGCGCTAACTCATCAGAGGCTTCCTCTGGGCCACACCAGCGCTGGCTTGAAAAAGTGTGGTTTGTGCTGAAGAGGCCTCAGCCTTTGTAGATGACCATGCTGCACCAGGGTCCACCTCCCCACTGTTTTCTATTCCACCAATAATTGGCCCCATAGGAACATAGTCTCCCTTGGTAAACTATTTAGATGGTTTTTGTAGGTCCTTGATTTTTTTTCCCAGAAGGCAACAGTCTGTAACACTTCCTCTTCCTTTTTCTTCTATTAAAGGGAAATGGATATAGGCCACTACTTCACATCTCAGAAGAAAAAGCTTTGTCAGCATGGAGATGTCCAGAATGTAGTTCTATTCGGGTCTGACTTGCTAGCACAGAAACCATGCTTGCCTCAGTACCCGAGCCATGGAACAATGCCACCCCTCACTTCCTGGATCGCTAGCTGTCTTCAGTAACAGATAAATCTCAATCTTCTCAGGACTCTGTGTGTGTGTGTGTGTGTGTGTGTGTGTGTGTGTGTGTGTGTGTGTGTGTGTCTGTCTGTGTGTGTGTGTGTGTGTCTGTCTGTGTGTGTGTCTGTGTGTGTGTGTCTGTGTGTGTATCAATTGGCTTGTATGCATGCATATACAGGCGTGTGGAGGTTAGCCATAGATTTTTGGTGTCCTCTTCAGATATGGACGACCTTATTTTTCTGAGAAAGGGTCTCTAACTGGTCTGGAAACTCACACAGTTGGCCTGGCTGGCTGGCCAGTGAGCCCCAGGGGTCGACCTGTAGCTGCCTTCTTAGTGCTGGGGTTGCAAAGACTCCTCGCCCTGCATTATTTTTTATTTTTTATTATTATCATTATGAATGCTAGGTTCTTGGGCTAGGCTCAGGTCCTCAGGCTTGCCTGGCAGCACTTTATGGACTGAGACTCTCCAGCCTTCATTTTAGGCTTTGCTGTAACCTCGGTGCCCCTTCCTTATCTGTCCCCCGTAACCTGCCATCCACAGTTCCCTTCTGTAATCTCGGTGCCCCTTCCTTGTCTGTCCCCCGTAACCTGCCGTCTACAGTTCTTTTCTGTAATCTCGGTGCCCCTTCCTTGTCTGTCCCCCGTGACCTGCCATCCACAGTTCCCTTCTGTAACCTCGGTGCCCCTTCCTTGTCTGTCCCCCGTAACCTGCCGTCTACAGTTCCCTTCTGTAATCTCGGTGCCCCTTCCTTGTCTGTCCCCCGTAACCTGTCATCCACAGTTCCGTTCGTTCTGTAGCTACACCTATAGGTGCATTCTGTATCCCAAGCAATGCTGAACGGTTGAACCAGCTCCACAGTTACACTACCTGTCTTGGCGGTCTCAAGTGAATTTTTACTTCCGATTTTGCTCCTGAAGATCACTTGAATTCAGGGACAGATAAAAAACACAAAATGTCATTAATAAACCCCTTCTATTCAGTGCTGTAGGAACGTTTGGATCAGAGCCGCTCAGCCCTCGGCAGAACTTCAACACCAGACTAGGGAACAGTCCAGCAGACAGACACACAGCAGTCTGTGTGTGACTCCAGCGTGCACTCCGGCCCCACACCGGAGCACTGCAGAGCCCTGGACTCATCTCCATGAGCCAAAACTGACTCTCCCCAGCGAGACCCACTGCACACCACTGGGAAGATGAATGGCTACAAAAAAGCTTTAGGGACAAGCACAGGATCTCAACTTCTCACACCAGACATCTGAAACACCTATGCTCTGGTGAGAAAGTCCACTGTGGTCAGGTCTCTTGCTGTAGATACTGCAGGAAGCTCACAGATGTCTGTCCTCAAGTCACTCTCTTGGGCCCATAAGCTGAATGTGAGAATCCTCCACATCACCACTGGAGGTTGACTGTTTTGAGTCACTGGTCTTTACTCCCCCAAAATGAACTAGTCCGTTAAAATCACAGACTCCACTGGTGACCACAGCGCAGTCCCAGGGCACAGGCCGAGTAGCCTCTCATACCCTCTCCTCCTCCTGTCTGTCTGCTCTTCACACCAACCTTGTCTGCCAGGCGCTGTTTGTACTCCCTGGTGCACCTCTGTAGGAGGTGACGCTCCTGGCCTTGGGAAGATGATTTTTCAGTCTGAGATACAGCACTGAAACAGCAAATGAGAACAGTTCTAAAGTCAGAAAAGAGAGAAGCCAGGTCGGGAGAGGCAGCCATGTCTCACACATGACCTGACCCCGAACCTGCCATCCTGCTCTGGGGCCACCCTGCTCTGGGGCTCTGCAGCGCCAGCTCCCCTCCCCCCAGGGCTGGGGATCTGAGGCTTCTGTCTGCGCAGTTCTGTGCTGCTCTGGAGACTTTAGGTCCGCCACTGAGACAGGGAAGAGCCACCTTCTTTATCGTCCCAGTGCCGACAGTAATTCCATATTTAAGGTCTTTTTTCAGTTTCTCAACAAAGCATCTAAAGGAATAGAGCAGAGTGACTAAGATGTACATAAAATGTCCAAATGTCTAAACGAGGCCCTGAGGAAATGAGTTTCTGCACAAAGAGTTTCAGAGATGCCTGGAGGCACACCCTGAAATCCCGAATCCCTTCCATCCCAGTGCCTGAAGAGAGAGAGGCTCACGCTCTCAGTCAGCCAGCACACTCAGCAAACAGCAGCTATCGAGAAGTATGGCTAAGCTGACCTGGTGCTTGCTTGTCATCCCAGTGCTCAGGAGACTGAGGATTGAATTAGTGATCCCTAGAACTTCGAAGAAACAGGCCATACTGCTGAACTTCCAAACAGGAAATAAAGACAGCGGGCTCTTTCTTCCACTCCCAATAACAATATGGATCTTTGCTCATCCAGTACCTTAGTGTATTGTTTCTCATCAGGACACAGGCTCTCCTTAGAGATCATTAGGTAATGACAGGAGACAGAGGGGGTGCCCAGAGCTAGGAGGAACTATGCTGTGGAGACCTAATGGGATGCTGGACCCAGGGATGCTGCTAACCTGCTTCAACACTCACTCAGTCCAAGAACCAGGAAAGATTCACGGCTGTGTCATGAACTGCTTGAGAGGAGGCTGTGCTCAGGACCTCAGTGTGACAAACTGGTGTCTGGGAGGACACACGAGTCCCTGGTAAGACTGACTTGTCCTTGGAGCGGGAGGAAATGAGAGGGAGTTTTACTATGATCTTAAGAGACTGCCTTCCTCTTACAGAATACCAAAAATGGAAAACAAAAAGAACCCATCTTCTAGAATGAACCCTGATGTAGGAATTGCACAACTTGAGAAATGCTAACGGTGGAAGCTGAGCTCATCCTAAACCTGAGTAAACCTGTTTACTCCCAGGTGATGTGCCTACACAGCACACCCAGAGTTGTGAAGATCAATGAAGTCATGCCCAGGAAACCCCTCCTCAATGCCTGAGCTCCTGAGAGCCACACACATCTCCTTAGGTGGTCCACCATCCTCTGGTGACTGTGTAGCTACAGGGAAGGCTAACCTCTTTGCTGTATCACTCAGTAGGCTACAGGATGAAGAGAAGAAGAATCTGGGCTCTGCCACACACCAGTGATAAGCCTGGGACTGGCTGCCTGATCGGAGAAAAGGCAGTCAAAACACTCACCGATGTGGACACACCCTGCTTACCTGCCAGCTCGTCTAACAGCTGGGCCATGTGGGCACAGACAGAGCCACGTCTCCTACTCATAAAATTCCCGAGTCATGACAACACCACTTTGGGTCCCCACGTCTTTGAAAGGACAAGCATATGTGTGAGCGGCCAGAAACCTGACTGAAAGATGACAATGTCAAGTTCATACTGTCCGCAAAGGTGAGAAGCATGAAGGGGAGGGCAGGATGAGTGAGGGATCCGTCCCGGGAGAGGAGGTGGAAGCTGCACGTTCTCATGTTAAAAACCTGTGGTGCAGCATGAAGGCGACTTCTAGATGTCCGTGTTTATGGTGGGCTGCTGCCATCCCTAGGATGTTTTCCCCCATGTTGGCGTAGGAGACATAGGAAAATTTGCTGTTTGTTTCCACATTCTGGCTATGAGTACTTGAAATTCAGAGTCTCCCTCGTGGCAGGAGACTTGATACCTAAGAATGGAAAATTTCTAGGCCTGGCACACCCTTAATATGGCAGTAAAGTGGCAGTGTAGGGACTGGCAGTGTCTGTGCCCCTTGAAAACATAACGCGGAGGAGCTCTTGGGAAGCTTTACCTTAGGGAGCAGACCTTACACACTGCCCGTTTATTGAGAACAGCACTAGAAGACTTGAAGCAGCTGTTAGTGGTTGTGCACACGTCAGAGGGCTGTGCAAAAGCATAAACCCAGCAGTCACCACCCAGGCTCCCCCTGATATCACTAGTAAGGGGGGGCACCTAAGCCTGGGGGGGGAGCACAGCTCATGTCCTCCCCAGTGCGATCCCTGCTGGAAGCAGAAGGCGTGATGGGTGTGCTCATTAACTTAGTGTCTCCCACGCTCAAGTCTGCAGGCACACTTGAGGGACTACGAGGAAGGAAAACTCTCTCCCTGCTGTTTAAGGATATCTGGGTCCAGGGCTGAGAGGCAGGAGAAGGAAACCCTCCTTTGAGAGCCGTAAATGAGCTCCATGTACCAGAGCACTGCACAAGCCTGTCGTGAACGTTGCTCAGGAGTGAGGGTGTTTAATTGCAAACATGCGATGCACTCTAAAGACAAACTGGTCACACTATTGACCTGTTCTCTGTGATCCCACTGGCAAAGTAAGAAAAAGTGAGGCATGGCCCCTTGGACCAAACGATATAAAGTTAACTTTTAAACACAGAAAAAAAGGCCCTGGGACTTGTCAGTTTGCCACATATGATTGCATGCAAGTTACCTTTCTTTTCAAGTGCAGTGAGACTTACATCACTTGCATCTCCAGCTGTCCAACATTCTGTAGTACCTGGACGGCTCTGGTGGTCTGAGCTCCAGGTCTTAATATGGCTGCTTCCCGTCATCAGATAAGCAAGGAGTTATGGAAGCAAGTTCCTTTGTGCGTCTGGAAGGTTGTGAGCAAGTGCATTTCTGAAATAATGACCCCAGTGGGCACGGTGGCACAGGCTCGCAGTCCTTCACTTCAGTGGCAGAGGCAGGGCTGCAGCCACAAGCTTCATGGCAGAACGGCACACTCTAAAACAATTTTAATGAAAAAAAAATAGGATTAAATCAGTGCTTTTTTAAAACACAAGTTTACAATGAATTTTTACACAGGGACAAAATTCCTTTAAAACATGACAGGGTTTCACCTTTCACAAGACAGACCGGGCTTGCTAGAAGTTCATTAGGAAACAGAAGCTAGGCATGAACTAGCGGTGACTGTGGTGGTGTGAATGAAAATGGCCCCATAGGCTCATAGGGAGTGGCACCATTAGGAGGTGTGATCTTGTTGAGTAGGTGTGACCTTGTTGGAGGAAGTGTGTCACTAGGGGGTGGCTTTTGAGGTTCCAGAAGCTCAAGCCAGGCCCAGTGCCCTCCCCCTTCTGCCTGCTGATCCAGATATAGAACTCTGAGCTACCTCTCCAGCACCATGTCTGCCTGCATGCCACCATGCTTCTCTCTACTATAATAATGGACTAAACTGCTGAAACTGTAAGCCAGCCCCAATTAAATGCTTTCCTTTGTAAGAGTTGCCGTGGTCATGGTGTCTCTTCACAGCAATAGGACATTGAGTAAGACAGTGACCCAGCTACCTCAGCCCCTAAGTGTCGAGGTGACACACCGCAACAAGCAGTCCTGACACTTTTAGAGAGTTTGTTTGGAGGCTCACGGCAGGGATGCTCCTGTGCCCTAGACAGGAACACAGTCTCATTCTCTTTCCTGAAGGTCCGGTCCTAACTGTAAACCCCAGGTCCAGGAGAGTCGCACACTGAGCCCTGAGCAGGACACAGCTGCCTCTCCATGTCAGCCAAGGCGACCCTGCTCATGGAGGGGCAGCAGATGTGGCGGTCAATCCCCTCACATCCCAACGCGACTGCTGAACAGCACCAACATGGACATGCTAATGTGAAAACTGAGTGGAGGGCTGCTCCTGCAGGGAAGCATCCTGGCTCTGAGTGTGCCTGTCTGCACACCAGCGCTTTCTCTGCTTCTGTTGAAACACTGGGGACTCCCTGGTTTCCTTCCCTACTCTGTGCTCCTAAACGCTCGACACCCCAGTGAGCACAGAGAAGTCTGTCGGTTATTCCCTGGTGGAAGGTGATGTTATGGAGTTGGAGACCCTTGGGAAAAGATCACAGATCAGATCAGTTATAGTGAAATTGACTGAAGCTGCTAGCAGGACAATGGTCTTTGAGCCAAACTAGAGACTGCTGCATGAAATGCGCAAGGAGGAGATTCTGTTATTAGTAGTAATAGTCGTTGAATTTGTTTATGTTACATCCTAACCACAATTTCTCCTCCCTCCTGTAGCAAACTTCCTTGTCAGACTATCTTTGGACCACTAGCCCCCAAAAAACGACACAGAGACGTATTAATTATGAAAACTTGGCCTTTAGCTTAGGCTTGTCTCCAACTAGCTCTTACAACTCAAATGAACTTGCTTCTATTAATCTCCGTTCTGCCCTGTCGTTTTCAGTATGGTGTGTCCAGCTTGCTCTGAGTCTGCTTGTGAAATCCCCGCACCTAGGTTCCTCCTTCTCACTTCCTCCCTCTGCCCGGAAGTCCCGCCTATTCTCTCCCACCTAACTGTTGGCCATTCAGCTCTTTGTTAAAGCAGTCACAGGGACACATCTTCACACAGTGTAAACAAACATTCCCCAACACCCTCCTCTCCTCCCCTCCCTTCCTGCTCCCCACCCCCCAAGCCACTCCTCCTCCGTTTCTGTTCAGAAAGTGGCAGCCCCCCCCCCCCCCATGGATATCAACAAAATGTGACATATCAAGTTGTGGTAGGCCTAAGCATGTCCCCTTGTGTTAAGGCTGGGCAAGGCAATCCAGTATAAGGAATAGGTTCCCAAAAGCCAGCCAAAGCGTTACAGTCCCTGGTCCCACTGTTAGGAGTCCCACAAGTAGACCAAGTTACACAATGTTACACTGTCACATATATGTAGGGGGCCTAGGTTGGTTCCATGCAGTCTCCCTGGTTGTCAGTTCAGACTCTGTGAGCTCCTCTGAGCCCAGGTGAGTTGATTCTGTGATGTCCTTGACCCCTCTGGCTCATACAATCCTTACTGAGGGATTCTTAAGTTAGAAAACCACAAGAAGACCTGGAGTATCTACACAAGAAATCCAAGAGCTGTTCTGTCAAGATTAGGTAGTCAAGGCAACCTCAAAATAGTCCTTGAATGTCTACACAAGCAGGTTACAGAAGCCAAAAGAGCAGTCATATCACAACGAACAGATGGTCATGTGTACATTTCTGGGTGGGGGTTGTTGAGTCGGGGTTACTGGGAACTTTTCTTCCAGGGACAGGAGTCAGAGACAAAGGGCTAGTAGGAACCAAGGTAGATGCCGAGCATAAAGTGGGGTTTCTTTAGTTATCACATTCTCTATTGGCTCTAGATCATATGATTTGTTATTGATGGTGTTTATGTACAGGCTGGTACGGAGCCTCTAAAGCTAATATTTTACCAGAACTGATTTGTTTCTAATGTAAGTTAGTAACCAATTTAAAATGTGGAGGCTACCTTGCTCATTGCTTCAAGGGGCAAACTAGCCAAGGCAACGCAGGAGAGCTCCCCCTGGTGGTGAGGACAAGGGAGAGCAGGCAGGTTGACCAACCCTGCAACTACCCAGGCCCAGAACCAGGGTTGTTATGAGTTGGCCCACCCTAACAGCCACCCCATCTGTGATCTACTGGAGGATGTGAAGGGACCAGCCCGACAGACCCAAAGCTGCAGGATCTCCACAACAGGACAACAGGACAACAGCAGGATAACCAAGAGGAGTCCCAGTGAGGGCGCAGCACTGATGGTGCAGCAGAAACCAGACCAGTGACTCTGCAATGAACACTTGCAAGTAAAGATATACGAGCAAAAGGGTTTACTGTGTGACTCACTGTGTCACACTACAGCTTCCATGATAAAGTTTTTCCTTTTTTTTTTTCTCTTAAATTTTATTTAATTTTGGGGAAGGAGTTTGCAAGGGCAGAGGGTGGATACGAAGGGATGGGAAATGAATGGTACTGAGATATATGATGTGAAAGACACAAAGAGTAAAAGGAACTTTAATAAAATAAAAAAGATAAAAACAAATCTATGTGAGGGATGATGACAACCTCAAGGGGCAGTAAAATAACAGGCCCAGCTCTGGCAGTCAAGAGGATGGTAAGGCATAAACTGGTACCAACCAGAGGCCTCAGCATGCTCCTTTGCTCTTGTATCTAGGTTTTTCTGAACCATGTCTAATGCACCTTGTCTAACTCCCGATCTGGTGGCATTAAAACATCATTTCTCACCTAAAGCGGCACAGGGGCCTCATTCTTCTAGGAAAAACAAGTCTCACCTCTAACGTTTTTGTGAAGCCATCTATGCCAGGGGATCCATTTGTTTTCCAAGCTGGCCTGTGGAATCTGTCAGGCTCTGTATACTGGTATCCTTCATTACTTAGGGTTTTAAAATGCTGGTCTTGAATAATTAATGCTGCTGTCCCCAAGTCAGCCCATGCCTGTGATCTCTGTTGTCACGAGGGCCGGTAGAGCTGAAATTGCCATTGTTTTCCTTCTAACTATGGACCTCATAGTCAGAGGTTTTCCTGCAAGCAGTAGTTTTCTAGCCTCCTCTCAGTATGCGTGTCTACGTCGGGGGAGGATATGGGTTAGAATACAGAGGTTTCCTTCCTGTGGTCCAGTGCTGGATGCTCAGCTGTTACACATCTAGCAAGGCCACGTGTACAGGCCCGTTATTTCTGTCTCTAATGGAGCCAGAAAATCTATTCTGATACATTCAGATTTATTGGTATCTATGTGAGCGATAATTGGATGGTTGAGTAACTGTTGGTGGAAGAGATTAAACAAGAACCTATTCCTTGGAAGTCTCTAGGGGACTTTAGCTTTCTCCAGTTTACAACTGAAATTCTCTGGTGGGGTAGTAGTTGGGGTGATAGAAAAGTTGATCCCCATCACCACATAAAAAGGAAGTCTAGGATCTAGGCAAAAGCAACAGTAATTCATTCCCAAGGCTGCGAAAGGTGTCCAGCTTTGTAGTATCTTTAAATTCTCAAGCTCAGGGACATCATCAGGAGATGAGATTATTTCATGACCTTATATTAGGGCTGGGGTTGAGTCTGTTACCATAGACCCCTTGGCTGAGACCAAGAGTTGACTTCTGGTCATGGTGGAGTGGTCTGAGAGGAGAGGAATGGAAGACATTCTAGTCTTTGGTTGAGGCAGCCAGCTTTTTCCTTGGCCTGCAGGGCTGACTTGGCATAGCAGCATCTTTTGGAGAAGGAATTTCACAGTCCAATTATAAGCTATAACCCTTAATGTTAAAGTGGAAGCCCCAGCTCAGATCCTTACACCAGGAGTGGGTACTCAGTTCATTCCAGGTGTTGACTCTAAAAGAGGCTGCATTCACATAGGGACATCCTGAGGGAGGGCTTTCTCACTAAAACAGGATATGTCGTTCTAGGTACCCATTCTCCCTTCTTGGACAAACTCGGTTTCACAGTTTGGGTCAGAAAAGTGATTTGTTTTTCTGATGGCAATGTGCTGGCATATATGGGAAAAGGTTTTATTTTGTGTATTTTCATTACCATCACCCCCCCCCCGGGAATTATGCTACCTCTAATAAACCACGTTTTGGAAGTGACTGGCCACAATCTCTTTTGTCAGCCATGATTAAATAACTTTCAGAAAGGTCACAAAAACCAAATTTAAACAAGGCTTGGAGGCAACATTCTGGAGAACATCTGTTAATTTTCTACTAGTAGACCATGGATATAAAAGAGGTATGATTGCCTGGGCAATTCCCAATCCCAAACCTTAACATTTTCAGATGGCCAAGCATAAGAGATATTTATCGAGATTCCCAACTCTTTTATCAGTCTGAGTCTGAGGTCCAGATGAGCTGTACCTTTTGATGGCACTGGGCAGCTCGCATTAACCTCCATTTCTTACCATTTTTATGGTCATCATGTCTACCTTTAGATGGGAATGGTGGACCCAAGCCACAGTTCCTGCTACCTTGACAACTGTGGGTGTTGTTAGGATCACTGGGTATGGCCCCTTTCAGGAAGGTCACAGGGCTTTGTTGGGCAGGCAGCAGACCCACTCCAAGTCCCCAGGTTGGGACTTGTGTGCTTCAGTTAAAACCAGCGTTGGGAGGTGACAGGTGACTATGTATATCTTGATCTTCAAATTGTAGGAATAAGTGGAGGTGGGAGGTCAAACATTTCACATGGTGTTATCTCAGTAGAGGGAGCCCCTGGTCCTGAGAAGAACCGTAGGGAGCGGCTCTGTCCACCCCTCCCCAGTCTCTGCCCAGAATTTAATGAAGGTTTCTTTAATGGTCCTGTTAACTCTTTCTACCTATCCTGAGCTCTGGGGCCTATGGGTACAGCATAATTTCCAATGCATTCCTAGAGTTTTAGCCACTTGTTGAGACACTTTGGCTGTGGAGGCGGGGCCATTGTCAGGCCCCAAAGAAGAAGGAAGGGCCAAACTGGGGAATGATCTCCATTAGTAACTTCTTAGTAAGACTAACTTTCTGACCTGGTGGGGAGGCTTCCTCCCATCCTGAAAATTACCTACAAAAACCTAGTAAATACCATTAGCCAAACCTTGTCAGAGTAACTTCAGGAAAGCCCAGTTCCAGTGTTTGCCAGGACCGTGCCCCTTTCTTGAACATCTGTAGGTGCTGGGTTTCCTCCTCTTGGGTCACCTGGGCACAGATGGCACAGTGGCCAGTGATTTATTCAAACCTCTCATCTGGGTGGTATAGAAAGTACCTGCCTCTGATTAGTTCTTTCCATTTGGTTGACCCTCAGTGTGTCCTCTGATGAAGCTTTGAGAGAAGGGACCACCCCAAGACATTTGCTGTGATGGGGCAACCATCTGAAGGCGCCCACCAGTCCTCTGTCTTACTGGACCCCTGCTGTTGGCCCAATTTTTTTTTTCTCGTTGGTGTATGTAGGATGCTTTAGCTTGTCTGGTGCAGAAAGGGGGTGAGAATCTAAGGATGGTCTAAAGTTTGCAGTGGCCTCACTGGCCTGTAGCTGTTCTTTTTGTTGTAGTATCAGCAAATCTGTTGCTTTGTGCTTCAACTGAGTCCCCTTTTTTGTGCACTGGTTAATGGAGAATAGCTAGTTTCTCTGGCATCCAAATTGCTGCTAAAAAGAGCAGAGATCTCTTTGTTCTTGATCTCCTTTCCAGTGGGTCAACAGACCCTGTTCCTGGCACAAAGCACCATAGATGTGTGCAGTGACCAAGGCATACTGGTCATCAGCATAGACGTTGACAGCATAGCAATTTCCCTCCCTTAGTGCCTGGGTCAAGGCTATCAGTTCTGCCTTTTGAGCTGATGTTTCTTGAGCAAGAGATTGGGACCAGATTACCACCATGAGCATCACCACACCTGTTCCTGCATACCTAACCCCATCTTGTACATAGTTGCTCCCACCGGTGAATAGGGTCATATCTGCCTTCCCCAGAGGCTGGATTCAGAGTCAGGGCATCCATATTGCAGGTGGTCAATGACCTGGACACAGTCACAGGCTGGCTGCTCTTCAGGGTCAGGAAGGAAGGAGGCTGGGTTCAACACCGCAGAAGCTGAGAAAACTGGGTGCATCTAAAAGGAGAGCTTGATAAGGGTGAGGCGTGTGTTCCACATCCAGTGCTCAGAAGCTCTCCGAAGGAGCACTGTAATGGAGTGAGGACTGGTGACACCAGCTCCTGTCCCATGATCAGTTTAGCAGTTTCCTTTAGCAATAGTGCATGGCGGCAATGGTCCGGGTGCAGGTGGCCATCCTGCTAGATATTTAGATAAATATGACACAGGCCTTCTCCAGGGTCCCAAAGTCTGAGTCAGTACGTCTTTGGCCACCCTGTGCCATTCATCCACATACAGATGGAAAGGCTTGGTAATGGCCAGTAGACTGAGTGCTGGGGCTGACATCAAAGCCTCCTTGAGTTTTTGGAATGCCTCCTTTTCATGGTTTTCCCAGATCAGGAGTCCATTTTCCCCTGACTCTAGTTTTGCTATTTCTGCAAAGTCTGGTACCCATAGTCTGCAGTATACAACTGTACCCAAGAATTCTCTCACCTGCCTTTTATCCTGCAGCGCAGGAATATTCAAGATAGCTTAGGCTGGGCGGTGGTGGCACACGCCTTTACTCTCAACACTTGGGAGGTAGAGGCAAGCGGATCCCTGTGAGTTCGAGACCAGCCTGGTCTATAGAGTGAGTTTCAGGAAAGGTGCAAAGCTACACAGAAAAACCCTGTCTTGAAAAACCAAAATCAAAACCAAAACCAAAAGCATAGCTTGGAACCTGCTCAAGGACAGAGTCCTGCTGCCACCCTCTAAGCAATACCCCAGATAAGTTATCTTATTGGAGCATAATTGGGCCTTGTTGGCAGACACGTGGTAGCCCAGTTGCCAGAGCATTTTAAGCAGTTCCTCAGTAGCTTGTTGCCTTTCTTTCGGGGTACACACAACAATGAGGAGATCATCCACATGCCGTAAGAGGGTGACCTTTGGGTGCCCTTGGAGGTACTCAAGCAGATTTGCACTAAGGGCTTCACACAGAGTAGGGGAGTTCTTAAACCCCTGCGGTAGTTGGGTCCAGGTCAGTTGGTCACTGAACCCTGACTAAGGGTCTGTCCATTCAAAAGCAAATATAGGTTGGCCCACAGGACCCTGGGGTAGAAAGAAAACGGCATCTTTCAGGTCCAGGACAATATATACAGCTTTTCCTGGATCTAATAGGCTGAGCAAAGTGTAAGGGTTTGCAACACTCTTGTGGACAATTTCCATTCTCCTATTTACTTAAGTCCTGAACAGGCTCAATTGCAGGGAGCAGTGGAGTGTCCCAAGGCGAGTGCTGGGGACCAAAATTCCCGCATCCCTAAGGCAGCTGATGTGCTTTCTAATACCCGCCTTAGCTGCCCTTGAGATGGGCACTGTTTAACACCTATAGGCAAGGCTGAGCTTGAGAACTGAACAAGAATTGGCTGTCAATGTGAGGCCAGTCCAGAGGACTGGTCTCTGGCCATACTCCAGGGAACTTCAGCATTAATTCTGTTAGGAGGGAGTTGGCCACTCCCAGTATTTTTTTTTTCCGTATTCCTTTTTGTCATCTAATATTTGATGAGGGGCAAGTGACCAGGATGGCTGACTATGGACTCCCTAGGTCCAGATTGGCTTTATTCTCACTGAACTTGATGGTGACACCAAGTTTTCTCTGCAAGTCTCTACCAATCAGGGGTTATGGATGATCTGGAATAACAAGAAATGAGTCACAGTAACTTGTCCAAGGCCCACTTCTTCTTGGTTGGTGGTCCAAGTGTAAGTTCCAGTCCCTGTGGCCCCTTGGGTGATGGTCTCTTTCTTAGTAAGAAGGCCCAGGGGTTGAGTTAGCACTGAATGGGCTGCACCTGTATCCATCAGGAACCCCTGCTTTTCCTGTGACCACGGACTTCTGGTGGCTCATTAGTATGGAGCCCTGGCCCCATCAATCTGATCCAGCTGCAATGTCCTTTTTCTTTACAATATGCACACTGGTCCTTCTCTGACCTGACCTGAGGCTGGTTTGGCTGCTTGGGGTGCTTTTGATTTTGATTGGGCCTTTCTGTAAATACAGTCCCCATTATTTTGTTCGGCCTCCTGTCTTCTCACCTGGACCTCTATTGTTAAAAGTCATTTGAGCCACATGAACTATGAACCAATAGCTGAGGAGCCCCCAACTGCATCAGGCCCTCTGGATAAGTGAGACAGTTGATTAACTTGATCTGTTTGGGAGGCATCCAGGCAGTGGGACAGGGTCCTGTACTCAGTGCATGAGTTGGCTGTTTGAAACCTGGGGCTTATACAGGGACACTTGGCTCAGCCTGGGAGGAGGGGACTGGACCTGCCTGGACTGAATCTACCAGGTTGAACTCAATCCTCTGGGGAGTCTTTGCCCTGGTTTTCTTTGCACCCAGATCAATGGGGGTAAACCCCAGTAAGCCTCTTGGAGATGATCCAGGAATGCAGCAGGAGATCCTGATTTCCCTGAGTTACCTCAGATACCTTTGAGACTTAGTTGGTTTCTAGATGCTGCTCGCATTCTGGTCAGGAGGCCCCAGTGATAGGTGTCTAGTTCCCCCTTGCATTGATCAGTGTTGGGGTTCCAGTTTGGTAGAGCTGAGGGCAATATTCCCTTGTCTCTTCTTTCAGCATCTAACCCAGTCACCCCAGGACCCCTTGCAGCCTTCCTGGCTTCAGTCATGATTCACTCCCTCTCCTATGCAGTAAAAAGGGTACTAGAAACTTCTTAAAACCAGCCAAGGTGAGTTGATGGATAAAGAAAATGGTTTCCAACATGCTGACGAGGGCCCAAGGCTTCTTAGAGAAGGGAGGGTTCTGGGTCTTTCAATTATATAAACCACAGGTTGAAAATGGAGGTCTGGGTCTCCTGTCCCCATCAGTCCCTTTCTCTGGCAGGAGTGGGGGCCCACTAGGGGGTGCCTCTCTAAGGAGGGAGAATAGTTGAAGCTAGCTTGTGGAGCGTAATCCAGCAAGCTGGGGTGTGGAGGTGAGGGCAGGGCAGGTTTCTTGGGACTGCAGGCACATGGCACCCTGCAGACACAGTCAGGTCTTGGACTGGCTGGATGTGTGGATTGTAAGGTGGGGATCTCTTGCCTTCTCTTCTGCAGAAGCCAGAACAGATCCAGGTATTTTCCTGAGGTTTTTGCTCAGCCTCTGACACATTAACTCCGTGACTGAAACAGTTCAGCCACGGAGGGGGCTCAAGGAACAGGCAACGCCAGTTTCATGTGAGGAAACTGGTCAGGGTGGCCAGGGTTCCCTGGGACCATTTGCCAGACTCACTTGGCAGTTTGAGGGTCGAACAACCGTATTTCTGGCCATTCTGGTTCACAGAGAGTGTGGAGATTCCTAGGTGACAACTCTGTAGCCCACCTAACAGAAGTTCTGAAAGTGTTACAACATGGAGCTCAAGAGAAACTTGGGTGTGGTCCGTCCAATTCCTATTTCTTCAACAAAACTTAGAAACACAAATCCAGCAGAGAAAAGAAAACAATGTAAAAAGACAGTAAGTCCACACAGTCAGAGATGACCAGACAAAGACAAACATGTGATGGCCACCTTTATTCATACACCAGAACCAGGAGGACAGGAAGACATCTCTTGCTGTCCCTGGAGACTGGGCATACAGTCGTATCCGATCTCCCAGTCTCTCCCGAGATGCCCCCAGACAGAACAGTACATCTCATCAATCAGTCCAGTTTCAGATTTGTGTTGGCCAACAATTCTTACTTCTGTCTTCCATTTACAAATTGGCAGTGGTCACAGTCTGGGGCTCCCCTGGGCCTCCAAGTCCACAATGTCCTCACCATCACCTGGGGCCTCCAAGTTGTGGTACTTTTCTCTGTCTAGGGCCTGTCCCTCTTTAATCTATGGCAGCCATAGTCTCCGGATCCCCTGGGCCTCCAGGTCCACCTCAGACTTTCCCCTACTTAGGCCTGTCCTGAATCCCAAGCCCTGAGTCTGGGCTCTGCCAGGTATCTCATGGGGCCTCCAAAGGTCAGATGGTTTAAGACACTTTGGAAAAGACCACAGGCTCAATTAAGATTATAATTAGTGAAATTCACTGAAGCTGCTAGCAGGACAATGGCTGCTGAGCTGAGCTAGAGACTGCTGCATGAAGGAGCTGAGAGGAGGATTCTTAAAGGCAAAAACTGCAAGAAGAGCTTGTGTGTCTGCACAAGCAGGCCAAGAACTGCTTTGCTTTGCCAAGATTAGGTATTCAAGGCGACCTAAAAAAGGTCCCTGAATGTCTGATAAGCATGCTTGCTGTAGCAAAAATCAATCAATCAATCAATCAATCAATCAATTAATCAATCAAAGCAGCCATAGCACAACAAGCAGATTCTGGTCATGTGTCTATTTCTGGGTGGGGTTGTTGAGTCGGGGTACTGGGAACTTTTCTTCCAGGGACAGGAGTCAGAGACAAAGGGCTAGTAGGAACCAAGGAAGATGCCGAGCGTAAAGTGGAGTTTCTTGAGCCATCACAGTGAAGATCACTGAGTAAGAGAAGAAACACTGTGTGCAAAGTCACAACCCCAGGATATATCAGAGGCAAAACTGAAGTTAGGGGCCTAGATTCAACTTCAGTACGTTCCTCATTGTAGTGGGTAGCCATTCCAGCTTTGATCTGAAAGTTCCAACCCCCATTGATGCTTCGGTAACTGTCATGCCTACAAGGTGGGCAGAGAGAGGATCCTGAAGACCGAGAACTGGATGTGCCAGCTCTCTTGGTTCCTGGACCCTGGATGCTGGAGGCAGACCAAGCAGAGTTCTCCAGAGAACACTGGCTGGACTGTGCTACATCTTTCCCAGACCCTGTTACCTATCCCTTCACTTGTAAGTTACCCCACAAAATAAACCTCACTTTAAACTACGTGGAGTGGCCTTAATAATTTCACCAATACCTCATGATTCCAGTGTCTGAACTTTTCAAATGTAGAGGGAAACTGAATAAAAACAAATGTTAAAGATCCTTTCTTGATGCCCGCACAGGGCTGTCCACCCTGGGCCAGGAGGAGACAACAGGGATTCACCCGACACCTTGTGGCACCAGGTGGTCAGGCTCTATCTATGATTGTGAGCAAATGTAGGGTAGGGTATGGGAGAGAGAGACGGAATGGTTCATGTCCTGTGGAGAGAGGCAGATCAGAAGAAGTAAAGTCGGTGAGGACTGGACTGAGGTGGATAACCTGTTGGCCACCCGGGCCATGGTGCTCCTCAGGCCTGGGCGGCTGCCAAGGGCCATATCTGCACGTGTGGCCCTCAGCAGCTGTGGTCTGTGTTGACGTCCATGGCTCCTGTTACCATCGAAGGCCGAGAGGACAGGGCTGCACAGAGTTGGCCCCACCCCGCACAGGCTGCCACACTAGAGAACTGTCCCTGCCCCTCACTGGCTGCAGCAATTGAGAGAGCTGGTCCTGCACCTCCCCTGGGCAGGACACCAGAGCTGACCCTGTTGGCAGGGCCACAGGTGAGCTGGCCCTGAGGGTGGGAGAGTGGGAGAACAAGCCCTGCCCCACTTGTCTGCCATGTGGTAGCATGGGGGAGAGAAAGTTGCCCTCCCCCCTCACTCCTCATCACCTGCACAGGCTGGAGAGCTGACCCAGCCCCTCACCTACTGCAGGACCAGGGAGAGCAGGCCCAGTGCCTCACCTGGGCAGCACAATGGAGCTGATCCTGTTGACAGAGGTGTGGGTGAGCCATCCCCGAGAATGGAGAATGTGAGCATGGGAGGTCTGGCCCCGCCCCTTGTCTGCCATATGGTGGTGCGGGTGAGTGAGAGATGTCCCCTTGTTCCTCACCCCTTGCTGCCTGTGGCAGGCAGAAGAGCAAGCCCCTGGGCCACGGGAGTGGAAGAGCTGGTCCTGACCCTCAGCACTTGGGAGAGCAGGCCCTGCACCTTGACTGGGCAGCACAGCAGTGCTCACCCTGCTGGCAGAGACAAGTGAGCCCGCCCTCTGGGCATGAGAAGGGAAGATCTGGCCCCACACACTTTGTCTGCCTTATGGTGATAAGAGCAAGATAAGGATGCCCTCCTCTCCTCCCCCCTTGCCACCTCTGGTAGTCAAGAAAGCTGCCCCTGTCCCTCACCAGCTGCACCTCACCTGGGCATCACAGTAGAGCTGACCCCATTGCCAGGGTTTTGGGATAAGTAGGCTGCTGAGAACCTGAGTGTGAAAGTTCTGGCCCCGCCCCCTCATCTGCCATAGGGTGGTGTGGGTGAGGAAGAGAAGCCTCCCCTTCACTGCCTGTGGCAGGTGGGAGAGCTGTCCCTGAGGTCACAAAAGCAAGAAAGCTGGCCCTGCCTCTCACCTGCTACAGCACTCAGCAGAATGGCCCCTGCACCTCGGCCAGGCAACAGGGTAGAGCTGGCCCTGGTGGTGTGGGTGAGCCATTCCAGAGAGCCTGAGAGCAGGAGAACCAGCCCGCCCCTTGCTGCTTACTGCATAGGGCGAGCCAGCCAGGGTGGTGCTGGAGAGCTCCCCCTGCTGTTGAGGATGAGGCAGAGCTGGTGGGCTGACCAACCCAGCAAAGCACCCAGGCCCAGAACTAGGCTATGAGTTGGCCCATCCCGACATCCACCCCATCTATGATCTGCTGGAAAATGTGAAAGGCACCCTGCAGATCCAAATTAAAGGATCTCCATGACAGAACCAGATAGCCAAGAGAAGTCCCAGAGGCCTCGAAGCAGACCAATGACTCTGCTATGAACACTTTCGAGGAAGATGTATGTCATGCTATGGCTTCCACAATGGGATTTTTCTTTTCTTTCAAATATTATTTTGTTTTATCTTGGGGGGCAGGGGGAGTTGCAAGGGAAGAGTGTGGATGCAAAGGGACAAGGGAGATGAATGGGATCGGGATGTGTGATGTGAAATCCACCAAGAATCAATAAAAGGTCTAAAAAAAAAAAAAAAAGGAGTCTTTCTTTACCAGACATTGTCAGGAGGCTAATACAAACACAGTAACAGGAATCAGACAAAAGGATGAGAACACTGTCAGGTTTTAGAAGCAAAATTCCCTCATCCAGCATCAGAGATGCTGGACACTGAGGCAAATTAGGCTTGTTAGCACCAGAAAGACCCCTAGGCCCTCCAGGTGCCGACCAGCTTAGACAGAGGATGACATCACAAAGCTACACTGGTTGCCCTAGCCCAAGACTTCCTGATAAAAACTCAAAGAACTCGTATTTTGTTAGGTTCCTGTCTTTCCTTCCTGTCACCAAGTTTGCAGTGTCTTGTGAGGAAAATGACTGTGAGGATGAGAAAGCAACTTTGGCTTGAAAGATGCTCCTGAAGGGACATGGGGTCCCCATGATTTCTACACTCTGGTGTTCTTTGACAGCTGGGACAAAAGAAAGGACCCAGCACTGTCACCCTTTGTGACCCGTCAGCAGCATGTGTGCAGGAAGAATTCTGTTCCAGGAACAATTTAGACTGTGGCCAGAGCTGGCTTGTAACTCACAGTCATCCTAGAATTGCCATGAACCAGATGCAATCCCCCAGCCTCAGCCACTTTGGAGCTGGAGTTTCGCCCAGACACTCAGCTAGGAATTGCTGCTACGAGATATGTATAGAATGCTCATTTTGTGATTGTCAAGCACCGCCAGTGTTCAAGGAATCGGAGAAAAAGGAAACACCAAAGGTGTCTTTCCTGATAGCTGGTCCTTCTAGTCACACCGTGTCCCAGCCTCAGTTTACTTCCTGGTCTATTAACCTACATGCTCACTAAATCCCTGTTTGCCTTGCACTGAGAAATTCCCACTCTGAGTCTCTTTTTAAATTTATTTCCAAATAGTCTTTGGCTCCCTTCAGCATTCAGTCCCGAGTTACCTGTTACTGTGGTAATATCTCTATGCTCCATGTTCTCCCTTTTATTTTATTCTCTCATTTTTCTATTTTCTCGTGGTCTCAGGTCCAGGTGGCCTGTGCCTTCTGTAAAGAGCCCAAACTTGCTCCTCCAGAGCCTCAGCCTCCTCACTGCCCTGTGCTCCTCACTCCTCTCTTTAGTTCTCTTTATCTAGACAGAAGACTCCAAACATGAGGAATATTGTTTTATTTCCTGAAACTCCTTGATTCTCCTGCCTCTGGCTCTGAAGGCTTGAGATTCCAGGGGTGTGCCACCGGGCTCTGACTAAACTCTTTCAGCGCTTGTTTGGAATGTCTCCAGGGTCGGGTAGCTACCTGTAAGTCGTTCACTAAAAATGGGTGACCTCCTTTATCAGGAAGGTGCCTGACTTTGTCCCAGTGTGCGGTGTCAGAGGGACACAGCTGCTCCTGTGCCCTTGACTGTAACAAACAGTACTGATCTGCCAGGGGAAGAAGACTTTCCTCTACCCCACGTGTCAGGGAAGACACAGTGCTGTTACGGAGCAGGAAGGGACATCTGTCTAGTAAGTCAGCCAGCCTCGGCTGCTGATTGAACAGTGGCACAGTGGTAGCTGATCCCCTGCCCCCACCCCGATACCCCAAACTGCTAGTGATCAGCATCAACTTCAAATGCTGACGTTGAACAGTGGGCGGAGGGCAGCTGCTGGCATGAAGCATCTTGGAGCTGAGTGTTCATTTCTGCATACCCAGCTCGCTTGCTCTCTCTCTCTCTCTCTCTCTCTCTCTCTCTCTCTCTCTCTCTCTCTCTCTCTCTCTGCTTCAGCTAAAGCAGTCCCAGGAACTCTCTGCTTTCCATGCTCCTAAAGACTCAATGACTTAGAGAGCCCCGAAGCCTTCCAGCATGTCATCTCACCAAGGAAGGTGAAGACACATTTAGTGAAAGAGGAAATGTTCTTTCCAGTGTCACAACCCTAGACAATGTCAGAGCCAAGGCCACAGTTAGGGTGCCAGATCGTGGTTCAGAGCTTTCCCTTTTTATCCCACATTGTTTCAACTCTTCCAAGTGTAGGAGTCTGTCTAATAAATTGTTAAAGTTTCTTTCCCTTCCTTACATCATCAACATGGGGATATGAATACAGGATAGGAGTTGAATAATGGGATGGAATATGGTTTGTTAGGTTCAGAATTAAAAAAATCATGTGTGTCCAGGATCAGAGATGCTGAACACTGAGACAAATTTGGTTAGTCAGTTTCAGGGGAACCCCAAGACTCTATCAGGTGCTGATTGGCTGAGAGGGAGAATGACATCATGAAGCAGGAGAAAGCCAATAGGAGTCTCAGAAGCCATGTATAAAAGGGACAGAGTGGACACCCTGCAGGAAGGCTAGAGCAGCCCTACATGGATGCCATCTGGGCAGCTGAAAGTACACAACTCAGACATAACAGTTCCCTTTTCCACGGAGAGAGTCACATGTTTCTTACAAGTGGTCATTGACCAAGTCATTTATCATTGACTTGTGATGTTCACTTTCAAACAGGTAACATCAGTATATGTTGTGTGGACAGATTAGGTCCTTGCTGGGGAAGAAAGGAGACCCCAGGATGAGTAAAAACAGTCATTGTGAAAGCCTGTTGTTTAGTCTGATTTGCAAACTGACAGCGGCTGTCATGGACCAGAGGATATGTTTGAAAAGTTCCTTTTGTGGCCCAGGTAGTAGCTCAGCAGTTAAAAACACTGACTGCTCTTCCATGCCACCTAGGTTCCTCCCAGCCACCATTTATTAGCACACATCCACAGGTAGCCCCAGTTCCAAAGGATCCAATGCCCCCTTCTAGCCCCTTTGGACAGCAGACATCCACATGGTGCACCTCCACATGTATTTTTAAAAAACCCACCTTTAACCATAAAGGGAGGAGAGAGGAGAGTGGGGGAGCTCCTTTGGGAGCTCAGTTGAGGAGAGTGATGTTCCCTAAGTGTAGCTATCTAGGGTCCAAGCTTCCTGTCTGCAGATCTCTATTCTCCTCGAACCGTACCTTATTTGAGCTGGGCTGGGTCAGGTCATCCTCACATCTGTTTTTATTTCTCTTTTTCTGCCTAACTGTAGGAATTGTTCCATGGATAAGTCCTGACTTTGCATTCTTTGCATACTCACAGAAGGACCTACGAAGACGAGTGCTGCACGCATAGATCCTCACTCATCTTTCCTAGTTAGGGTTCTCATGCTTATCATGAAGTAGGGATTCTTTGTGTGTGCACATGTGGAAGAGCTGGTAGTACAGAGACAGAGCTATGATATTTTCAAACGTGTTTGGTTTTGTTTCTAGCTCAGCACCATACTTCAGATACCTACGACTAAAACCCACAAAGCTTCTATGTAGCCCAGGCTGGCTTTGAACCCACAGATCCTCCACTTGCTCCTGTCTTTTGGGTACTAGGATTAAAGGTACATGACAGCACGTCCTCCTTTATGCGATGATTCTGTAAGTCAGGATAATCTCTATTTCCTGTGTTCTCATGGATATCAGGAGAATGCACAGCTGCCCAGGTCAGGGTGGGTGGAATATTAAGACCCAACTTAGTGTGGTGTGACAGTCAGCTCTCTGTCATGAAAAACACCTGAGATACCTAACTTAGAACTTTAAAGGTTTGTTTTGCCTCACAGGCACTTGGCCCTGTGCATTTTTGTCCTGTGGTGAGGGAAGGATGTCAAATGCAAGGGACACTCAGTGGAGCAAGTCCCTTCTCCATCACAGGACAACAAGGGAAAGAGGGGCTCGGGTGTGTGTTCAGTTGGTGGTGTGCTTGCCTAGTGTGTGCAAAGTACAAAGTTGGTTTGTTTCCAGCAACTTAAAATACTTGGTGTGATGATATGTGCTCCCAAATCCCAGTGTTTGGCAGGTGGAGGCAGGAGGATCAGAAATTCAGAGCCATCCTTGTATACAGAGCAAGTATGAGAGATCTTGTCTATATAAAGAGAATGTGTGTGTGTGTGTGTGTGTGTGTGTGTGTGTGAGAGAGAGAGAGAGAGAGAGAGAGAGAGAGAGAGAGAGAGAGAGAGAGAGAGAGAGAGAGAGAGAGAGCTGGGTCCCTTTCAAGGACAATCTCCCAATGGTCAGAAGCCTGGGACCACTCCTAAAGTTTCCACCCTCTAATCATAGACCTCAGCTTGGACTAAAGCGGAAGCACATGGACTTGTGTGAGCATTGCTGATCCAACACAGCCTGTGGAAAGGTCATTTTCATAGCAATTTGATGCTTCCACATGGAAGTCTGCAGTTCCTCTGCTCCCTTCCCTGCCCTGCGCCCTCTGTGTCCACTTTCTATGTTAGTTCTGTGTTCTGCAGCTGCGCTGAGTGTTGATACCTGAGAGTTTTCTGGTGGAGTCTTTAGATGTCATAGAGACTCACATCCTTTGCAAATACAGACACTTGGATTTCTGCCTTATTTCCCTTTCATTTCTTTTACTTGTCTTATTGCTCTAGTTAAGACTTCAGGAAGAATATTGAAAGAGAGTGGAGAAATTGGGCATCCTTAACTTGTTACTGATTTCTGTCTTTGAGTCCATTTATTTGGTGTATTATTGACTTTCATATGTTGAACCATTCCTGCACTTTTGGGATGAAGCCATGTTCATCATAGAGAATAACTCATTGCTGTTTTCTTGAATTCCACTTGCAAGTATTTTATTAACAGTTGTTGCATTTCTGTTCATCTTAGGTCAGTTTGTGGTGAGTTGTTTGGTGCTTCAGATTTGAAGTAAAAGATCAATTTGGCTTTTGTAGTCCTGAGAGATTTGGCCACATTTGGGTGTTTTCCTGCCTGTCGGCATCTGTACCATTTGTTCTTAGGGCAACACACCAACAATTTTCTATAATTTCCAAAGGACTGTTTATTCTGTTAATGTCAACATAGAATATGCTCAATTCTTGCTTACAATCTTTTCAAAGGTAAGCAGACTTTGTCTGGTAACATATGGCTCCTATTTCCAATTAGCAATTTTCTAATATTGATCTTTTTTAAATTATGGGAAACTTTCATAATTGTAAATATACATGGTTATAAAATTGACTAAAATATGACCATCAGCCAGAAATTTTAACTAGCAGTCACCTGCCCATTCATTCACTGAATGAATTCACTGTCATTCATTTTTTAAAAATAACTGACTTCAGTCAGCTTACGCAGATGTAAGTTGCTGTGAATATTACCATGAGCAGATGGAAGGTACCTCCAGAATTATAAACTAAGGTAAATGTTTTTATTAGTGGCCACCATGAGTTCCCACAGTCTACTCAGGGACTTAGTCCACTGATCTGATGTCAATGTCCCGTCCTTTGGTTCCTCTTGTAGGTGAATCAGAGATTCCACAGCAGGCACAGGAGCCTCTGCCTGAGTGCTGTGGGAATCTTGCACTTGAGCTTCTCTTTTCTCTGTTCTCTCTGGTGTTTACTGAACGGAAAACCATGCTGTGCAAAGCTGTTGTGGCACCTGCTGTGTGATGCCAGGAAAAGTGGCCGTCAGTGGGTGGGTGGGCTGACAGTTTTTGGCAATTCGACAGGATTGTTAAAAAATATTAGCACGTGTAGCACGAATCTTAGGTCTTGTTAATAAAAACAAACCTGGAGCTGGGTATTGAGGTGAATGCTGGAAGATCAGAAAAGCAGAACAAGACACAGCTAACCTCACCTGGCCAATTCCTCAGCTGATCTTGTTTCCTCAGACTGGATGCCTCTCAGCTGAACTGATGCTCAAAAGCCTAAAAGCTTAACCAGATCTAGTTCCTGTTTTTCACGCCTTATATACCTTTCTGCTTTCTGCCATCACTTCCTGGGATTAAAGGTGTGAGTGACCATGCCTGGCTGTTTCCAGTGTGGCCTTAAACTCACAGAAATCCGGATGGATCTCTGCCTCCCAAGTGATAGGATTAAAGGCATGTGTGCCACCATTTTCTGGCCTCTATGTCTAGTGACTGTTCTGTTCTCTGACCCCAGATAAGTTTATTAGGGTGCACAATATTTTGGGGAACACAATATCACCACAAGCGCGCATTTTGTTTATCCCTGTATACACTTACAAGGATGTTCACTGCACAATTTTCTGTTACAGAAGCTCAAAAATACAATCAATCCCCCCTCCCAAAAAAAGCCCACCTTGCAAACAGGCAAATGTCTGTAAATATTGGACAGGCAAAATGAACTGTGGCATGTTGACTTATATTCATTATCAGTGAAATACTCTGATGCTTTTAAAACTATCATGGGTATAAATATATATGTATATAACATATATATGAAGATATGTGTCCCCCAATATATTGTGAACCCTAATAAAACTTGTCTGTGGCCAGAGAACAGAACAGTCACTAGATTAGACATAGAGGCCAGACAGTGGTGGCACACACACTTAATCCTAGCATTCCAGAAGTAGAGATCCATTCAGATCTCTGTGAGTTCAAGGCCACACTGGAAACAGAGTCAGGGATGGTGGCACACACCTTAATCCCAGGACTTGAGAAGATCTCATGTCTTGCTTGGGAAAGACACATGCCTTTTATCCCAGGAAGTGATGGCAGGAATCAGAAGGTATATAAGGCACGAGGACCAGGAACCAGAGGCTTTTAAGCTTTTAGGATTCTTGGCAGCAGTTCAGCTGAGATCTATTTGGGTGAGGACTGAGAGGCTCTCAGTCTGAGGAAACAGGATCAGCTGAGGAGTTGGCGAGGTGAGGTTAGCTGTGGTTTGTTCTGTCTCTCTGATCTCTCAGAATTTACCCCAATATCTGGCCCCGGGTTTTTTTTTTATTAATAAGACCTTTTAAAATTTGCATTACATATATATGTGTGTGTATTATATATGTTTTAATATATGTATATATGTACATTTGGGGGCAATGTAAATGTAGTGTTTGCCTTTGTATAAAATGATTACATACATGTGTGAAAGTAAGCAGTATGGACAAATGTCTACATTTGACTACACTGTAAAGAACACACAGGAACCTGTGGCGGGGTGGAGGAGGATTGAACTTGTGTTCCTGTCCTGAGGAATCCGAGTACCCCAGGAGGAAGGGCTACCAAGCATACCTGCACTACTCGTCTTGAGCTAAAGAGGGCGCTGTGGGACCAAAGCCAGGCTGACCAATCGAGCTCTTCTGGTGCCTCCACGCCTGTCTTCACGGTGAGCCACTCCACCTGTACACTAGCGATGACAGGACC